>NC_137014.1:4809581-5094581 GCF_032717465.1 Coenobita brevimanus | reverse complement strand
CTCTGTTCACCCCGCAACAGCCTACAGTTAGGAATATAAAAATAACATTATCCGTTGCAGGCTGTACTCAGGGTGCAGATTGCGACTTTGAAAAAAAAAAAAAAAAATCGTAACTCTCTGAACTGAGTGAAGATATTTTTTTTTTCTGTTTTCAGTTAATTCCTGCTGGCTTCAAGATGATCGTAACTAAAAATGCGGGATGCAGTTTGATAACTACTAACAAAAACAAGTGTTCCATAAGCGACCGTGAAAAAGAAGGGATTGTCTGCATCTTCGCTCGCCTAATTTTATGAAGCGGGGTGCTACCAATAGGAATTTAACACTTTTAAGCTCCAGTGACTGACTTTGCTGAATGCAATCATCCGGCGTTAACTAGATAGAATGCTTAAGGGTTAACAGTGACAATATTAATTACATGATTAACACTGTCAGGCTCCTATGCTCACTCATACCTAAATAAAAACCGCCTGGTATTAACTGTAATGGAACAATAGAGCTGTGTATCTATGACAAGGTGAAACTTAGGAATTACGAGAAGCAGAATGATTTGTGATGCTGCTTAACTGCTGTGGAGGCTTGCTTAGACTTAAATTAGTTGCGATCCTTAATAACACTTCCCCATCCCTCTTTCGATTGCAAGTCAACGTCACTAGGAATACTTCTCCATCCCTCAATTTTGACAGCAAGCCTACTTCATTATAAAACTTCATCCCTCTCTTTTGACAGTGATCCAACTTCACTATAAATACTTTTGCATTCTCTTCTTTTTGACAGTGAGCTAATTTCACCATAAATACTTCTCCATCCCTCTCCTTTGACCGTGGGCCAGCCTCATTATAAACACTTCCCTATCCTTCTCTTTTGACAGTGGGCCAACTTCACGTCGTGGGCATGTGAGGAGTTTTGGCCGACGGTGAACGAGTTTGACCCCGAGCTGAAAATGTGCGTGGTCACCTACAGCGCCAAGAAGGTTTACTACACCTTCCTCACCATCGCACTCTACTTCCTCCCCGTCGCTATTATGCTCATCAATTACAGGTAAGGAAGACACAGATCCATGTGTAATTTACTGTGACCTAGTTACATGTTCCTTACCATTGTCCACTACTTCCCCGTCGTTATTTTGCTAAAGGAAGGCAATGGTGTATTATGCTATTGAAAGAAATAAATCAGTAAATACTAGACTATATCTTCGTTCCCATCGCTATCACACTCATCAGCTTCAGGTAAAGACAAGCACGTATTTGCAATTTACTACTGAAAAAAAATATCACACCTTCTACACAGGCGCATAGACAGTAGAAATTGCAATGATAAAAATATACTACATCATCCTCACCATGGGCCTCTAATTTCTCCCCGTTGCTATTACGCTCATCAGCTACAGGTAATTCACACAGGCGTATTCCCATCGGTTAAGGAGTCTACCACCTTTTTCTTATGTGTTTATCTGTCCATGTAGTCTGCTAATAATCCCGTGTATGTCATGTATCCAAGTTGATATTTACAACTTTCGCAACATATATGCGTTTCGTAAGGTGTACAGCGTTGTAAATCGTTCAGTAAGAAGTCATAGCAAATCATGACAATCGAGAATATGAGCCAAAGACACATACATAATTTATCATAGATTGTATCACATCTTCCTCACCTTCCTTCCGTACTTCCTCATCATCGCTCACGCTCATCAGTTTCAGGTAAAGGCAGAGCATAATCCCGCTGATTTGGGGAGCCCTCAAACACCCCTTCTTTACCAGTTGATTTCTGCAAATGGCAAGTCGATGTTTTCTTGTTTCTTACAGGGTAAGGGAAAATAATTATGGTGCAATAATCATAGAAAATCCTTTAAAAAGATGCATTAGAAAGTCTCCAAAACCAGCAGGGGTATGAACCACGGACAAATGAGTGATTTTCTGTGATAAATTTATCATACTTTCCTCCACATCGTCGTGTACTTTCTCCCCATCCATTTCAGGCTCATAAACTACAGGTGAAGTTGATTCTGTATTGAGAAGAGGAGGAATAATGCATTACCTTTCCATATTAACACATTCAACATCCTAGCTGGAACAGAGGACCAGAGTTATTCTTAAAATGCTGTTATTGATACTAGTTATAACAATCTCAGGCTGCTTTACTCCAAGATGATTAATAGTGCCTAAGTTAGAGAATGCCAGAGTTGTGCACATCATTAGAGAGTTAACGAATGTTGTTGCTGATACAGAGCAGTAATTAACAGATATTAATGTAATGAGAATAGGAAAAATGCCTAAATTTTTTCATAATATAATACTGACCTATGGACTTAACGAAATTCTGGCTGCCAGAGATGCTTATATTGCACGATGGAAAGTATGCGTAATGATGTGTTTTTCCATAAGGGTTCCACATTAGGCACCGTATCCTCCTCTTAACTGTCATCGGTAACCAGTATTTCCCAGCTTATTTTGCAAGTGCTTGATGCCTTGACCAATTAACTTTGGTGTGTATCTCAACGTATTTTCTGTGTGTAGATACGTATGTTGCACTTCATTGGCCAGTATTGTAAGTCATAAACAAGCATTGATGTATGAATTTTGACTGATGCATTCATGTGCCTATAAAACATCACTATTTTTTGGAAATTTGATGCAATGAGTATGCAATTACATAAATAAAAAGGACATTACACGGTAGTACACAAGGGTTTCGATTTATATTTTAATGGCTGTTCTGTACACTGAGTAAAGAAGCCTGAACTACATAGAGAAAGATAAGGAAATTTGAGTTTGGGGGAAAATTATTCAGGAAAAAGAAAAAATGTGGCAGGATTCATTTTCATCAAACTGAACTCGGGAATTACTTGCATATCTACACCGATCCCTAAAAAGAAGTGAATAGAGTAATCACTGCGTATTCTGAACCTGGATATTCAGTATGTCTGTTTTCTTTAATTCTGATCAGAAGGACGATTTCAATATATCTCGGCAATAGACAGATTTGCTGGATGAGAATGTTACACAAGCCGAAAAAGCATCGTCCCATCTTTCCAGGTCGTATAGTCCTCATTAACTTCAACCAATGCCTTAGAACCCGCGGATGAGGGTGAGGGACACGGTGAAAAGATAGAAGAATGAGAGCTATGTGAAGTAGAGGGAGAGCAGCCTAACGACAGAGGACTTGTCGATGTAAGGGTGGTTTGTTCGTAGTCACCTCCTCCTGGATCAATTCATCTGTTTATAGATAGATAGATATGAAAAAAGTACCCCGTGAAATTGGCAGTACCTCCATATAGTCTTAATTCAAGCCTTCGAAATCAGCTAAATTCTCAGACGATTCCATCCATACGTATATTTCATCTTTACTAAGCTCTCCTTGTAATGCAATTGATGCACTGAAAAAATAGCAGTGCAGTCCTTGTCCTCTGCATCTCCATACATACATTATTCATTCAGTTCTGTCATCTATTACTTCGCCTGCTTCCTGAACGCCATTCCTCGTTGTCTGTCGTACATTCACTAAACACTTCCAGGTCCTCTGACTCACTCCGAGTTCAGTAAAACTTATCGGGCTTCACCTGGAATAGAACAATTGAGTTGCATCGACCCTGGAAGGGTCAATGGTACACTCTGTTCACTTAAACTTGGCCTAAAATTGTCATCTCTCTATCTTGAAGGCTGAGCTGGAACAATAGATTAACACTATAATATGGTGCAAGTCATGAAGATGTGCTGTGGAAAGGACGCAGAGCCGTAGCATTGCCTCATTCTGCCACTGAGCTGCGGGAAATAAACTGCAAAGGACGAAAGCTGGGCCAGCTTAAAGTGAATGAATTATAGTTACACAGTGGCTCCTATAACTCTCTGCCAATTGAATAAAATCGTATGGCGTTAGGTGAACAAAATATTCCAATTATCCCGACCATGAGAAGGTTAATATACCTGACCACATCATGACCTTTCACGCCGTCTCCTACCTTGAAGCGCAGTTACATATTCTGTTTTCACTACACTCCCACTTGCATTCTCTCTATGTGAATATGTGGCCAGACCATCTAACCATACACTTCTTCACCCCATATTCAGTGTATTTCCTTACTCTTCATCTTTTTGTAATCCACTTATATTTTTATCCAGTCTAGCTTGTGCTACTCATATACAGCCATCAACAGTCTCGTTAAACCTATTGACTTTTTATGTTAGTACTATATCACTGTTTCACACATTTAACCAGTTCAGTCCTATGGTGTATATATTTATTTAATTCTGGCTATCAGCAGAGTTTATGCAGCTTAGGAGATACTTGTTGATCAAGAGAAGTTATGTAAGCCTTGACTGACACTTTTGGTACGAGAGGCTTTCCCTAACCTGAAAATAAAATCGTCTGGAAACCAACAAATTAATAAGTAAACTAGAATGGAACTCAATAGAGCGCATACCTCCGCCAACGCCCTATCTCGCAATGTTAAAGTAAAAAAAAAAAAAAAAAAATCTGGATCCGCACTTTTATCTGGATCCGCACCAAAATTTAATGGAGTGTATACTGGGCCAAGGCCCATTCTTCTACCAAGTTTCATGGCAATCCGTCCAATAGTTTTTGTGTAATCTTGCTCACAAACCAACCAACAAACAAACAAACAAACGGACAGGGGTGAAAACATAACCTCCTTGATGGAGGTAAATAAACTATTACGTAATAGTGGTGGAAGGGTCAAGTATATTTTGGTAATGGCACACTCTTATGCTATTCTGATGGACACTGCATTACTAATCTGCCTGGTAGTAAGACTTTCAGTGCAACAGGCGAGTCTTTATTCTGCAGTACTAAAATTCATACTTTTGTTTTTCTCTTTATTCTCCCACTGCACGAAGATGCCTGAAATATTCCATCTGTTTATATTATGAGTTACTTTATCTCAAAACAAACATCACCTCACTGCTTTCTACAGTGTATTGCCGGTTACAAACGCACAAGCTTTGATCCAGCCTTCAAAGACCCTGCCCACTGTTGGGAAGCATTACAACATGAGATGTGAAATAGCCCGTCTTGCACCATTTACCACCATCTACCCTCACTCCGTTTCCCATTTTGACGGTTCTTTTAACCATATCTGTTGTACAGCGGCAAAGAGGAGTACTCAGGCAGTGCAATACCGGAGCCTAAGAATCGGTTAAAGATGTGAACATTATTTTAACCTTATTCGGTTTCCTTGACTTTCAGCTAACTTTTCTCCAAACCTATTTACTTTATCCTTCCCAGACCCTCAGCCATTTTTCCAAGTTAGGTCCAAATCGAAACAAAACTGCTGGAGTTGACCTTACACTCTGGCTTTGACCTACTGTTCTCAGATCAATTCTCTTCATCCATAGCTGATTCTCAACCTTTTGACTTAGCCTGATTCAAATAAAAACTAAACTGTGTAGGCTGTACGACCAAAAATATTACCTTGATCTGCCTTTGACCCTTAAATAATTGTTCTGAAAATCAAACATTTCATTCTTGCCTTACCCTCCCCCCTTCAATCAAGTATAGTATAAATCTGATCAAAATTGTTTTTGTTACCTTCCCATATGTCCTTGACCTTTCACGTACGTTTTTCTCAGAAACAGCTGTTGAACTCCCAGGAAAATCCTCAGCCCTTCCACGATGTTATATCCAAACCGGATCGTAATTATTTTGTTTATTCACACACACACACACACACACACACACACACACACACACACACACACACACACACACACACACACACACACACACACACACACACACACACACACACACACACACACACACACACACAAAATACCCCACGCCTTTTCTAGTATGCTCGGCTGTAATACTGCCTCACAACATTCCAATTCCCCCCACTGTGGACATACACAAGTACTTTATAAAGACAGCCCAGACGCTTTTAAACCCACGCAGCAAACTCAAATGTTGCAAAATATAACTTAGACAGTTATGAGCTCACTGACCACTAGAACAAAGTTGTTGTTGGGTACCCTGAGCAAAATTACTCAGTTAGTCAGTACTGTTGAAGGCGCACGGATTAAGTAATTGCACATCATACTGTACGACCTTACCTAATAACTTGCATAAGCATCATAAATTTGTTCACTCCCCATCACAGGAAATCACTCTGTTCACTCACCAAACATTCTGATATTTCCATTACCCTCACAGTTACCGTTCTCCCATATACAGTAAAGAGAAAAAATACAAACATTTCACTATATATTCGAACCCAAGCAGGTGACCAATTAAAAAGACCAAGATCATAACTTGTTTTCAAGCATGATATAACTCCCTGTGTCAAAGCTTTCTGTCAGTTTCCATAAAAAGCTTATTGAAGTGTAGTAACTATTGCAAAGTAGTTTTGTTATGTCTTTAGATCTATATTCACATTCTGCCTTCATTCTGCGTGGTAGGTATATGTGAAGCTGCACCAAACAAGATAAACGATGATTAGATGGTTTGGCTTGTAAAACGGAGCCAGGAACCCGGGAATTTAATAAAGTGCAAATGATTGTGTGGCTTATTTCACGAGACGTACTGTTAATAGTTTGGCCGCACATAAACTTTCTGTTGCCTTGCTTCTGGATCCTATTTCACCCACTCTTTTTGGAGGGGAAATAATCTCAGGATGATAATGGCTATATTCATTCACTTTGCCCAGATTGCCAGCCTGTACCCCCCCACCCTTGATTTAGTACCGTGTCATCATACTTCCTGTCACCATGGTCCGTATTCTTGTCGGTTAAGGAAGCTCCCTAACACCTTTTCCTAAGCGATGTATTTTGCTTATTACACGATGCCGTCCTCTTCTGTGTAACTTAAATGCCGTCCTCTTCTGTGTAACTTAAATAATCCAAATATCACCATACTCTGCATAAATAACGGACAATGATATTAGCCAGTCATATCCAAAAATAAATCGGTGAGGAAAAGGTGTTAGGAAGCTTCCTTACCCGACCTGAATACGAGTCCTTGTCTCGACCCCGTAGTTGCCCGCTCCCACCTCTAACCCATTCATTCCGATGACATTTTTTCATTTTGTTCATGCCCCAAATTTACTTCCTGATAGGCTTTTCGACTGGGAGGGGTTAGGTATGTGCTCTATAAACTCTTGCACTGCTTGAGTTTTCTTATGTGAATAAGATCGTCTGGTAACAGGAAAGATAGACTAAAAACACATCATCGGATAGAAAGGGCTTATCGTGCTGTGTTATCTGACTTACGGTTTCTTGATCTCCTAAAAATAGACAAAAAAAAATCGTCATCGAGTTGAAGGGGTTATCGTCGTACTGTGTGACCTGACAATTTTTCATGACCTCGCAAAAATAGACCCAAAAAAAAAAAAAATACGTCCTCGATTTGAAGGGATTAATGTCGTACTCTGTGACCTGACTTACTTTTTCTTGACCTCGCAAAAGTAGACAAAAAACAAGTCATCGATTTAAAGGGTTAACTGTGTGACCTGACTTCCTTATTCTTGACCTTGCACCTGCATCCTCCCACCTTTGATGTCATTCCGTGTGACCATACCTGCTGACTGCCGACCTTTGCCCTCCCACTCCTTTCATGTACCCCTGGCTCGTATTCTCAGAGGTTAAGTAAGCTGCCTAACACCTTTTTCTAAGCGATTTATTTTGTTTATTACACCTCTGTCCTTTTCTGTGTTACATCCGTACGATATTGCCACACTATGCATAAATAGCGTACAAAAGGATATTGATCAGCCATATTAAAAAATAAATCACTAAGGAAGAGGTGTTAGACACCTTCCTTGCCCGACGAGAATTGCCCCGATCACCCACCCGCGTCCTCGAACAGCTTTCTTGAGTAATTTGGAAGCAAATTAGATGTTTCATCCTCACCAGCTTATTTCTTTATCAGGTACGCTAAAATACTCTAGTTTATTATTTTTCTGCAATTGGTGTAAAAGTATAGACCATCACGCAAGCGAATAATTAACTTTTGTATGAGAGAAAAATCGTTGAGGAAGATGTGTTTGAAGGTTAACGAGAATCTGGTCTCTCAGAAAACTCCCTAACACCTCTTCCTTAGCAATTCGTTTTTGGATGTGGCTGGCTAATGTCCTCTTGCACGTTTCTTAAGCATAGTGTAGCACTGTCGTAAGGATTGGCCTAACAGAAGACGACAGCAGTGTATAAGAAGCCAAATAAATCGCTTAGGAAGAGGTGTAGGGAGCTTCCTTTAGCCACAAAAATAAAGGTCCATGTCTTTAACTTCGTATCCACTACAGTCTGGTGGTGTGGACGCTGTGGATGACGCAACTACCGGGGGAACAGTCCGCTCCCTCCCGCAACACTGCTATTCGGTCCAAGAAGCGGGTGGTGAAGATGGTGAGTGTGGTGCTGCTCGTGTTTGTCATCTGCTGGACGCCCCTGCAGACGCTCATCCTCTACTCCAACTTCGTCAAGCACGATAATGTAAGCAAAGACGGAGTTTATATACTGCTGTTTTGCTATAATGTAGTTGCTAATTAGTTTCATTTGCTAATTATTTAACCAATTAAATCCAGTGATGTGTTTTAACACTGTGTTGCTGCTATATCAGAAAGCTGTAATTAACTAAAGATGCATTTTGGGGGACATTAGGGGTTACATATAGTTTCCATTAACCCTTTGAGTACGAAAGATGTTTCCTAATTTGAAGTAGAGCATATGTATAGATAGAGAAGTAGATAGATAAATAGATAGATAGATAGAACGTTTCGTTTTCTTTTCGTTTAGTTATTTTAAAGGCTTCAACATGCTTGCATTCGTCGGCCTTGGTCACCTAATGGCGGCTGTCTGTGCCGCTCGATCTCTGGCAGCCTCCCTATTCAGTCCCTTATCCCTGGTTCACACTCAGTGACCTCGTCCCAGGTCTTTTTCGGTCTACCTCTCGCATCCCTACCCCAAGTGTTAACACTCCTCACTATCTGCACCCAGTTGTCATCCCTCACCTTCTCCACATGCCCAAACCGCTTCATCCTACCTTTCCTCATCATCACACCAATACACTCCAGTCCCATCCTGCCTCCTGGCCAGGCCTCGCATTCAAGGACGCACTGCACATCCACCTAATCATTGTCATTTCTGTACGTTTGAGCCTGTGAATATCCTCCTCGTTTACTGCCCAGGGGTCTCACTACCCTACAGCATTACACTCCTAATAAATGCCACATAGAAAGATCCCATAGCACGGAGGGAGAGCCCTCTCATTGTCAGAAGAGGCAACAAGTTCCTGAACTTCTTCCAATTTCTCCTCACTCTAGCCACAGAGCTAGCTCCAGTCCCACCTCCAGCACAAAACATGTCTCCCAAATATGAAAACTCTTCCACACACTAGAGAGGCTCACCAGCAAGATCAATCCTTTCATGTCTGACAATCTCCAAATGCTCTCCCCGACTCACCGCACGCATGAAATCAGCCTTATCCCGCAGTCTACCTCTAATACCACTGTGTCTCTTATTCACCCACGTAACACAACACTGAACAAGACAGAAATACTTCTCATTCCCTTGTGGCAAACCGCACATGGCCACTCTCCCTCTTGTTTGACAGTACCGCCACCAGCCTTAGATACCATCACCTTTGTTTTATCTGCATTAACTCCCAAGCCCTTGCGTCCCATACCATCTCTCTGCTTCCTAAATCCTTCCTCCGCCTCCGTTCCATTCTTTGCAATCAACACCAAATCTTCAGCATACGACATCTCCCACGGAGTCCATTTCTGAAGTCACGTGAAAGGGATAAACAAGGGGCTCAAGACTGACCCTTGAAGCACTCCAACATTCACGGAAAACTCATCTCTCAGATTTCCATTCACTCTTACGTGAGTGCGAGGACGCACATATCTGGCCATAAGCACTTAAATCAGCCACTCCTCGATCTCAAGCTTTCTCATTGTTCTCTTCACCACCTCCCTAGGGACTCGGTCAGAGGCCCTGCCCAAATCAACAAAAACATAGTACAGTACAGATCCCTTTTCTTTCCTATATATTTTTCCTGAAGCTGTCGAACAATGAATATGGCATCAGTGGTCCCTTTGCCTGGCATAAACCCAAACTGCATCTCATCAGTATTCACTCTTTCTCTAATCATTCCTGCTAGACCTCTGTCCACTACCTTCATTATATGGTCCAAAAGTTTTATGCCTCTATAACTTCCTTTCTCCAGGGCATGATCCTTCCCTTCCCTTGTACAGTACACATTTACAATCATACTCTTCAGCCAATAATCTGGGACAACGCACTCATATAATGTATATATATATATATATATATATATATATATATATATATATTTGTGTGTGTGTGTGTGTGTGTGTGTGTGTGTGTGTGTGTGTGTGTGTATTATAGAAGTTATAAAAGGACAGAAATGGAGGTGGGCAGGCCATATAGCAAGAATAAGGGATAACCGATGGAGTAAGAGGCTGACGGACTGGACACCAAGAGAATGTAAGTGTAGCAGAAAAAGGCCAGACAGGAGATGGAGAGATGAGATAGAGAAATTTGCAGGGAAAACGTGGCAACGATTGGCTCAGTCAAGGAATTCGTGGAAAACGTTGGGGAAGGCCTTTGTTCAGCAGTGGACTAGTTATGGCTGATGATGATGATGATAAGGATGATGATGATGATGTGTGTGTGTGTGTGTGTGTGTGTGTTTGTAATCTTATTCTGTAATCCCAAGTTCCTCGTTTGTCTATCAATCTGTCTGTTTTTAATGCAAACAATGTGTGGAGCACCATGCACAAGCAGTAAGAGATATCAACATCCTGGAAAGCAGAAGTTGTGAAGGACCTTTTGTAGTTGGCCACAGATTTAGAAAAAAAAAAAAAAAAAAAAAAACGGAGTGGAGAGTCGACCGCGCACCTGTGTCGTGCCATATTTGCTGTAAACATGACACAGAGTGATAGGCAAAATATTTCGTGGGTACTGTACATACTCGTACCCAACTCAATACACGTAAGCTCGAGTCTGTATATCTGTTCGTATCTGTCTGTCAGTAATGCGAAATATGTGTGGATCACCATTTAAAAACAGTAAGACACATCAACAAAATCCAAAAGTAGAGGTAGTTAAGTACTCCTTGGTGTAAAAAAAAAAAAAAAAAAAAGATAAAAGAAAAATCGAAAAACTGAATATAGATCGCGTACCTCTGTCATGCTAAACTATCCATAAATTTGACACGAATGCACTACATGATATCACTTGCATATTGTACATAATTGCATCTAATCCTACAATATAAGATCTTGTCTGTCTGTCTGTAATACGAACTTTGTGTGGAGCGTCAAGAGAAAACGGTAAGAAATGTCAACTAACTCCAAAAGCAAAAGTTGTTAATGTCAGCCAACTCCAACAGCATAAGTTGTTAATGTCAGCTAACACCAAAAGCCAAAGTTGCTAATGTCAGCTAACTCCAAGAGCAAAAGTTCATAACAATCCTGGAAACTATCCCTATTTTCCTTCTCAGTGCATAAATAAAGAATGGCAATCCCTCGTAGAGAGAAGATAGAAAATATCAGTGGTCTTAATAGTACTGATCCATGCCGAAACCAGACTTTGAAGGCCTTTCCTTGGCGAAATTAAAGAAAGACCGAGGCTATTTCACACCTAGTGCCTGACAGACTTCTGGGCGAAAATGCTCCTTAATTGCCTATCAAGGAGGTCATCAGAAATTGTAATTCCAAGATGGCTGAGAAACGGACACAGGTTATGAGGATTATTACTCAAAATTTGCTCAAAAAATACCTAAAACTTGCCATCCATTTCCCACGACACCCACAATATGATAACACTTTTTCTCCATTTTTAACTGAACTGACCCTACATAGTGATCAAAACATACCATTCCTCATTCCTTTGATGCTTTCCCCCCGATGCCAAGTTTGTGTTATCTTCTTTTCTGAATAAGGAGAGCTTTATCCGAGCATTTTCGATGGCATGTTAATGTGCTTTATTCATTATTAGCTCTATTTTTTTTTTTTTTTTACTTCAGGACCTCGATTAGTCAGGGGATTAATGAAGGCTATAAATATCTCCTCATGTATTATAAAAGTCTCTCTTTAACTGAATAATATTGACTGAAGATGGCACGGATACTAGAATGTAAAAGAAAGACGCCATGGAAGTTAAAGGGCTGACCACTTTTGAACTGAACCCTTCACTAATATTAAGTATGTTTGTTATCATAGCTACTGTCATGCAATACTTGGATAATGGCTGAGCCTTTTTAACTGGAAATGACAATTATTGCTCTCGTTAACCTCTTCAAGAGGAAAGAACTGTCCCAAGTTTATATAATCATTTGTAGGTTGCGAGAATGAGATGGAGGGTTGGAGTGGGGAAGATATATGAGAGAGGGGGATGTGAACTGCGGGGAGGGCAACAGAATGGCAGGGGACAGGGCGACATGGAGGCGATTTGATTGAGGTCACCCCTTATGGGATTAAGGGGTCTGGCTGTAGATGGATATGTAGATTGATAAGGTCATCATACTCAGTGGGTTAAAGCATTATTTCTTTTTTTTAATCATCAATACACAAACTATTTCGTCCAGCTTAACCACTTCAGTCCAATGATATAGTTTTTTTTTTTTTTTTGGGGGGGGCCTTTTAGACCGTTGTATTAAGGCCAAGATAAATTAATTAGACCTGGAGGGATTACAAACAGTCTTCATTAATCCATTTACTACAAGGGATTCCTCCTTAGCCGCATAAATTTGCCTGGAAGTAGCAAGAATATACTGTCAAGAAAATAGTTATAGTATTGAAGGGGATAACTTGGTGGAGATTTTCGTCCTTCTGCGGCTTATTTCATTTAGTGGATGAAAAAGATTGACCAGATAATCCATATTCTTCCTAGCATTTATCGTGACTGGCACCACATTCTAGTTATTGTCTCCCGTTAAATTTTAGCATTCTAGATGGAAAGATGGCTATTTCAGGCAGGCTTAACACTCTCAGGCTCCTAAGACGCCCTTTGGCTTGAGAATGCTATAGAATATTCCCAACCATGAGAGGGTAATTGTGGATGGAGTAAATACAGTATAATTCAGTCATCGTCACCGCTCCACCTTCCCTCCTTGTGTATTCTTCCCACCGTCCAATATCCTATTGTCTTGGAAGAATGTATTTGTGATGCATAACCTGTTCCAGACACAAATACCCAACACAGCATTTGCATTACATTTCACTCATGGATCCAACTCCCTTCACCTCCCCTCCGCCACCTTCCCCTAACCTCCCACCTCCACCCCCCTTCCCTATCCCCTCCTCCACCTGCCCCTAACCTCCCACCCCCAACCCCCTTCCCCATCCCCCCTCCGCCTTCCCCTACCCTCCTACCTCCACCTCACACCCTTCTCCAACATCCCTTCCATTTTAAATAGTTTCCTTTTAACACTCATTTGGTCATTAAAATCTCCCTTTATTTGTGCTATACTATATCTAAATGAACGTACTGTATATCTATTCTTCCTTTACCTGTCCAGAATTTTTCCTTCATTCTGTCATTTTTATTATCACTTCGGCAGTATAAAAACAGCGATACTCACTTCTGAATTTATATCTTCATCTGAACTTCATCATTCTTAATCACATCCTTCTTTAGCCAGCCCCCCCCCCTCTCTCTCTCTCTCTCTCTCTCTCTCTCTCTCTCTCTCTCTCTCACCACAACAATACACGCACACCATCTTCCGCATTCATCTGCTTCTTCCCATCACACATCCAACACTCCAATCATCCTTCACCTCGTCCCAATCAGCCCCACGTCACCGAAATCGTCAGTCAACATCACAGTCTCTAGGACACGATCATTCATCTCCCCGTATTTCCCATTCAGCCATCATGAACCACTTTCTCTTCCTGTCTGTAGTGGTTTCGAAGATAATTTATTACTAACAACTTTCCATATTTTTCTTCAATTTGGAAAAGCCTCGCAAAAGCTAACGGAAATTTTGTTGGTATCTATAATGCCATATATAATACGTTACCTGTTTATATATGTTTCTGACACTCCCGGGCCCTCTTATAAACTCTACCTCTTCCCTTCACGCTTCGCCTCTGATCCCAAAACGTCCGTACTCAGCATCACATTGGCGCTTTCACTCCTCCCGCTTTGTTTTTCGCTGTCTTCCTCCACCTTTTCCACCTCCTAATCTCCCTTATCTTTATCTTTTGTATGAGGATGGTTGGTAGGAAGAAAATCCGCAGTGATCTGTAAGGTAGACTGGATGAAACGGAACAAAGTATCAGAGTATGGATGCATGGTGTAAGCTTCATGACGCTGTAGTTTTGGAGTTAAGTGTTAGTTTGTTGTTTTATATCCATACCCCGCCATGCTGTAAGTGTGTGCATGCATCTTTTGTGTCTTTTGGAAAAATTTCAGAGTTAATACAGTTACCCTATAAGATTTCTGTGGCGTTGTGGTGGTGGTGCTGTCAAAATTTTAAGCTCAGAGGAAACCACGTGCACATCTCCTGAGTAGTTTTGCCCATGTGTGTGATAGTCATAACTTAGACCATCACTGTTCCATTTTTTTTCCACTAATGCCCCTTAGCCCCTTTCTTCGCCACCGTCCCCCCATTTCTCCCACCTCCAAACGTCCATTACGTCTCCTGTTCCTCCATTAACCTGCACTATTACCCATCTTTTGCCCCAGCTGCCAGAATGGTTCCCGACGACGGAGTTCCTTGCCTACTTCCTGGCCTACTCCAACTCCGCCCTCAACCCGATCATCTATTGTGGGTTCAACGCCAGCTTCCGGCAGGGTCTGGTCTCTCTCATCACCTGTGGACGCACCAGGCCCAACAACACCCCCAGCAGACGTTAGTGATTACCTTACTGGAGTTACTTAAGAGGATTTTGTTAAGGGAATCTACTAACTGAGCCTACTAGAGTCTGTTTTTTACTTGGCAGAATTGGGCTTCCCACTACGTAAATACTGCTGTAAGTCGTGGCTGCATGACATTCAGTGAGCCTAGTTATTAGATGGGAATGACTCTCCTTCGTTACTGGTCAAACTACACTTGCTATAACTACACTTGGTCATCACCTGAGCTGGAATGGGTTTTGGATCTCCTTCAGAATACGAAAAAGTACAGTCGTCTTTCTTACTTAAGCTTCTTACCGGAACTGCTTACCATAGTCACATATCAGAGCTGCTTTACTGTATATACTTCCTGAGACTATATGCTAAAACAGATAGCCTGATCTTACAACTTGCACTGTCTGTTTGTTATTCCAGTGCAGTAACATTTGGGTTGTACATTTTGGATGAATAATTTTACATGTTTGGGGCTCCGGTGTACCTTATGGGGAAATGCAACCCTTTTATCACGAGTAGATATTACTGATTTCTGTAACGAGATGTCATTAGGCTTTGATACAACTTCAAGCCAGTCTGAAGAAACTCCTGATCGTAACTCTACTAACCATTGTCTTTTGTTCTCTCTTTTGCGACCAGTCCTGACATTTCGTGTGAGAGCACTGAGCTTAAATACTAGAAGGCTACCCTACGTTTACGCCATCCCACTGATCCTTTCGTCTCGCTCTCCTAAAGTTATATTTATTTCTGGTCCTCATTTAACTACACTGAGTACATAACTAGCGTTTTCCCCTGCTCTTCCCTCTCGGCGGTGTAAGGTCATGAAGATGCAGAGCTGGATATATGAAGTCGGATTTAATCTCTATCATTACTCTCAGAATTTGCGGGGTTTGAAATTTTGTAAGCATGATGCATAGGACAGCGTCATTTGCATAAGCGATTTTGGTTATGAGCTCACATACCCAAACTCTTTTTTTTTTTTTTTTCATTAATTAATGTTCGAAAGTTTCTTCAGACTGTTGTATTTATCATTTTAGGCGATATATAGCGAAAGTGAAAAGATGTGGCGATTTAGATGTATGAGATGAAAGTGATCAGAGAGGAGTTTTCACAGCTAAGTACTGTATTTAAGTAAATGTCAGTGTTATTCGTAGGATAAAAAATGACATGAATATGATAGTAGGACAGGGATGAAATTAGTGTAAATGAATTGGTAGCAAAAGGATACAGAAAGCACATGGGATGCATACAAGAAGTGGTTGGCTAGGAAGACTGAAGATATGTGTAGTGCTGCATGATACTGACAAAAAAAAATGTAAATGCAGACTGAGAAACGGAGGGCAAAAGGAAGAAGTCTGAGAGATATGCGCTGATATGACCTCTTATGAAAGAATTATGATATATATTGGGCGGTATGAAAAGGGATGTTCAATAGATAGGTAGACGCGGTTAATAAAAAGTCTGGATTGAATATTACTGTCGGCTTTCCAAAAATAGGACACTCTTTTGGAATGTGTAATGAAGAAGTAGAGAAGAACGTGTCAAGAGAGGGTAAACGAATACTTGAAAGGATACTGGCGACTGGAAGAAGTTTTAGAGATACTTTGAAGATTATTTTGAGAAAGGATTAATGAGAATGAGCAGAACAGTGCAATTTCAGATGAGAATGGTGTTAGTGGTTGAAAAAAAATTAATGTAGTACTTAAGAATGTACTGCCGGGGAGTAGCAGTTCGTCTACTTTATCTTTGCATATATTTCATGTGAAAATGTGTCGTCACCTTCTTGTCTGACACATCCTAACAAAGAGAATGATCTCTTAGAAGCGACACATCCCACGCCTCTCTCAGCTTCGAATTTTAGCCAAGTAGAAACATGAGAAGCAGCAGAGGTAAAATTTTAGGCTAACTTTTTGACCACGACTGCATAATGTCAGAGGTGGGGAATACCGAGGAAAATTTGAAGATGAGGAAGGCAAAAAAAAATGTTGATAAGGGGTATAGGGAAATGATAAAATATACAAAAATAAGGCCATGGACTGCTTGGTGGGAATATGCCTGAAAATTTTTGGAGTGTAGACTGGCTGTGCTTTAACTTTATGCAATAGTATATATGATGGAATGAGGTAGTTTCCAGAGCGGCAGGGGATGTATAGACCAAATATCTGAAGTAAGGTAGATAGTGTGTAAAATATGTGATATGACCTGTAACTTATTCATAGCATTGGCGTATCTAGAAAATGCTTCCGACAGTGCGAAAAGAGGTGAGATTTAGAATGGTGTTAGGTATGAGAGTATATATGGCCCGTAAGGAAAACTGATGATTATACAGAACACGTCTTCAGTTAGAGGAGATGTTATATATTCATATCATACCATATACAAACGGTGTTATTCAGCTTCGGATTGAATTTTCGGACTGCAAGTGAGAGATATACCTCGTAGTGTTTAATAACCCCTTCGCTCCTCGGGTTCCTTCAGCAGTTGGGTTCTTTCTAGTGGGGCCACTTCTTTGGGTTTCAGCTCGCTCCAGCAAACGTATGGTGTGGACGCACCTTTAGGAGTTTCAAGAATGTGTCTTAGAGTGAAGAAAATACGGCCTTAAGAGTGTTGGGACGCATTTTAGTTCACTTAGGATGTTGTCTTGCACCTCTTGCTTCACCCATTGAGCCAGGGAAGGTCTTTGTCATTTTGTTCTTGCTATTTTCTGAGGATTTTTTTTCAGCTTAGGATAGACCTCTCGAACTGAAGCGATTTGATATAGCATTAAGAAACCCCTCCTATACAGATGGCCTTTCCTGAGTTGAATTAAATCGTCTAGTCGCTGTAAAAGTTAGTAAAGAGGGTGCCATCATGTTCAGTCGCGTTCAGCATTATGGATACGCATCTCCCAGTGTTGTCTACTATTGTGTCTACTGCTGTTGGGATGTGCAAACTTTCTCTCTTACTGTACGGTGCACTGATGATCACTCAACCAGGCAGCAGATGAAATGGTTCCCCTTCCAACCAGCAATGAGTACCACAGTAGACAGCACGGGATGATGTGTAATGTGTATCACTGTGCATGAACGCCACTTTACGTGTATCATAGGATTAACCTCTTTTTTCCGGTGACATTTTTCCTTGGTACCTTCAGACGAGTTTTTTTTTTTTTTTTTTTTTTAACCAGGGAGGAGCATGTGGAGTGACGTGGAGGGACAGGTTGACGAATGAAGAAGTGAAGGAACGTTGTGGGGTAGATGTGGATGTGGTTGAAAAGATTAGGAGAAATACACTGAGGTGGTTTGGACATGTGGAGAGAATGGAGAATGAAAGACTGACTAAGAGGGTGTATGTAGGTGAGGTGGAGGGAGGGAGAGGGAGGGGTAGACCGAGGATGAGGTGGAGGGATGGAGTTGAGAGGTATATGAGGGAGGGGGGGGTGAGTTGGGGAGAGGGTAGTCAATTGGTGGGTGACAGATTGACTTGGAGGCGTTTTGTCTGCGGCCACCCTTTGCGGGATTAGGGCGTCGGGCTATAGATAGATAGATAGATAGATAAACCAGGGAAAAGCTTCTTCTTGCACTTAATTTTCTAATTCCAGTTAAATCTAACCCCTGCAGTTCGAAAAATTCTCCTAAAAAGCACAAATTTAATTTCCTGGACCTAATTAAAATTCAAAATACGCCACCTGATTAAACTGCTAAATGATTTATGATGCATACCACACCGCCATTCTCCTGAGTGATATTTTTGCCTTTAATGCATCGACATAACTTGCATATATAACACAGATGAGAATGTTAAAGTACAGTGAGGAGAAATAAACTAATAAGAAAGAGGTGCTAGGGACCCTGCCTGACCCCTTCAATACTGTGGCGTTTTCCTATGTTGTGTCCTTCCTAACGTCAGACGATCACATTTTCCATACTAGAAATCCCAGTCAGTGATCGAGTTACTAAAGTCTGTATGTAACTTCGGTTCGACATGTCTCGTCAAAGTGAAATGAAAATTATATAAATACCAGACATCGGTTTGGAGAAGAATACGGCTCTCATTTACACGTCTGAGCTGGTGGTACTGTGAAGGGCTGGGGATCAATTTGTTAACGCATTCGACATGTAGAGGTGTGCGGTACGTAGGAGGACTACTGGGCCTTGAAATCAGGCTGTGAAGCCTATGCCCAGAGTCGGTCACATAAAAAAAAAAAAAAAAAAAAAGTATTTTGTTTTATTCTCGCTATTTTATGTCCCTTCTCCCCTTGGGGCTAAGATACGAATAAATCTGTGTCTGTGTGGATGAGTAAATTGGGAGTGTGTCGTCCTGTCTCGGCTACCTCCCTTTCTTTGGGGGAAGCAGCCTAGGTATATAGATAGACAGAGAGATTTTGAGACGATTTTGTTCAACGAAGGAAAGGTTTCTCGTATTTAAGGAGGTAATTATGACCATATCTACCTGCTCCTGGAGGAAAGGCCTCTCCTAAACTGAATATTATTGTCTGGAGATGGCATAGAATACAACAGAAGAGACGTCATCGTAGTGAAGGAGTTAATTCTGAGAGCAAGAAAGTGTAGGCAATTCCCAGTTCCTGTTGACCGATTGTAACGCGTGTTGGTGGAGTGGTTAGAGAGCCTACATCGGAGTCTACCCACGCGCACTGCCTCGATTTGCAAGAGAGGTCTAGAAGTTTATCAGTTATATAATAAAATCAAGGGAGGCCGGCCAATCATCTACCCTTCAATATACTGGATTAAAGCAATGTACATTAACCTTGGACCCAGACACCCCAAGGGAATAATATGTAATTGGCAGCTACCATTTTGATGTTAACAATGTTTGTTCACTATACACCTATCTGCCCTGTAACGTGGCATGCAGACTGACATCATCTAATCCTCAGACCTGTTCCATAAGGTTAGAATTTACGTACGTCCCGGTCGCCTAAACATTTTCAACCAAAGGACGCAATTTTTATCATCCCGCCATCTCCAGACAACTCCCTGTTTTTCCCCTTCGGAGAGACTTTTTCAGATGGATGAGTTAGATACAGCTTTAGGTATTACCTTCACTATTAGATGGTCTCCTGAAATTAGCAAAATCGTCAGGAGGTAGCAAGAATAACCTGAAAGTTTTGACATTTTCTGGTTGAAGGGTTGAAGTGACTGTCTGGCTTCTAAGGGTTGTCGTTTGGTTGCTTTGGGAATTTGGTACTGCATCCTCCTTAGTCAATTTCATGCACATTTTCGCCTCGGTAGTGGCTTGTATGCTACGTGTTTCCTCCTAATATCCACTAGTTTACATCAGTGGCATATAAGAGGATAATAATTTGCTAAACAGTGAATAAATCGCTAAGGAAGAAGCGCTGCGTAGCCTCCCAGGCTTTTAGACAGGGAGGAGATAGCTGGTGTTACAAAAGCAAATCCAGTGTCTCAAAAATGATATTCTTCGTTTTGATGGTTTACGTAGCGATTGAACTTCTACTCTACTCACACTTTTCCTAAACTATGGTAGTGTGAGGGGGGAAATACAGTATTCTTCATTTCACACTTTCCTCATGTTCTCCCTGACGCATCATATCAGAGTGATTCATCAATGGGTGCCTAAACATATAATGCTTTGTTCAATTTAGGAATATTACCCGCCAGAGGAGAGGGACAAGTACGAAGATGAAATATTAGATGAACTTTCGCCCTCGACTATCTGTATAATTGTAAGAAGTGTACATTATGATCCGTGTTGTCATATCACTAGGATCATTTTCATGTTTTATTTGTACTGATCCTAATTTGGCTCATGTGTAAAGTTTTCTGTATGTCCGTTGTCTCGTTTGTATTTTCTTTCTTTTTTTTTTCTTTTGCTTCACATGCTTTGTAGTGCCAGGGAAAGGAGGTGAGTGAACCCACAAAAGAAAAGTTGACCAGCTTAATGGTGAAGTGGCTGTAGTGTGGCCAGGTAGATACTTATTACTAATGCTCTCCCTCTCTCTCTCTCTCTCTCTCTCTCTCTCTCTCTCTCTTGATCCACACCACCTTTTTTCCCAGTACTTCATTTTCTCACCTTTCCCACCCCTCAATGCTCATTTCTTTTCTGACTGATTGTTTCACCACTCGCTCCCACCTTCTTAAACATCTTCACTAAATCAACTTTCCTTATTGTTTTCTCTTTATTCACTCGTTCTACGCTTTCTTTTTCACCTTATTAATATTTTACTCTCCTCTTTCATCTACAGTACAATATTCTGTACATCCGTATCTGCCTTCTAACTTGACATATGCAAATCAGATTTCTAATGTCAAAATAATCTCTCTCTACTGCCACACGTATCAACTGCTTTTCCCTCCACGTTCTCCCATAATTTCCCATCATCTTCCTCTCTCGTTTAATCTCAGTCCCTAATCTTATCTCCCCCGGGTTCATCCAAAATCTCTTATTCTTTCCTATATTATCTCCTAAAACTTTCACTCTTTTATATCCCTCGTCCCTTGAAGTATTATCATGTAAAATTTTCACTCCTTCCTTTATCTCTTTTACCTCTTCGTCTACAGTCTCCAATACCTATTCTCACTCTTTTACCTCAACATACCATTCGCTCTATTAGTTCTATAACCGTTACTCTTTCTTTACCTCCTCTTAACCCTCTATCAGTCATCATGTTAGCTTGACACTCCCTCTGTTTCCTGCTAATATCTCCTCTCCCCTATCTTTAACGCACATTTCCCTCCCCTGCTTGCCTCCCCCACTGGCCGCCTCCCCCCCAGCAGGGCGGTGGCAGGGGATGACTGGGGGGACGCGCGAGACGACCCTGGGCTGCTCTGGACCTGAACCTGCTGTGCTGCTGGAACTGGGCTCACTCAAGGTCAAGAGCAGGTGAGGCGACAGGAGGGACCACGATGCTGTCTCAGGCCATCTCTGTCACACCTGCAGTGGCAGAACAAGTCTCGACACAGATTTCTTTAAGCAGAGAACAGACTCCAGTGCCTCAGTGTCTTTAGGCTAGACCAAATTTAAAACTATTTCTACATTTTCTTTAAACGTTTTGAAAAATAAAGAGGAGACAGTGCTTCTAGAGATACTAAACTACCGGGTTACCTGGCAAAAAATCAGTCAAATCCGATCTGTGATTTATCTGGAGTGAGAAGTATAATTTTAAAATAGTGGGAGGGCATTATGCACACCTACAATATAGTGGTTTCATTCGGTTGTACCTTACATTATATACATACCAACTTCACCTAGCTTTTTGCCTGACAAGTCTGATCCAAATCCATCAATAGGTTAAGTCGCCGAGGGGAGGATGGACCCGTACGCCGCACTCTCTACACATACCACTGAACTATGCATGTGCCAGTGTTAAGCCAGATCCGTTTTGTAGTCTGCCTGGGTGTAAAGGACAAGCATACCGGTACATACAAACAGACAGCCACATATCCCGTACCTTTTACGTACATAAAAAAAAGGAATTTTAAAATCATCTATGCCGAGAAGGCACAGAACGTTTTGCAGGCACTCTAGAATAAATGGTAAAATATTAAGATTGCTTAAAGACCTTGATCATAAATTTACTTTATTAGTCTGGCCTTATTATTTGTGAAATCTGACATAGTTTGTGTAATGGGGTGAATAAAATGTAGGGGGTATACCAGGATGGAAAGTAGAGAGAGAAAGGTGACCAGAGTGCGGCAGACAGTGCAGGGAGAGGATACATCCAGTACTTGACAGACAGTAGCGTACAGACAGGTTTACTAAAGCAGTATATATGGGAAGATTCAAAATCACAAGTGGAGGCTGATAAAGAGTGACCTTGGTATACTGCAAGAGGAATATCATCTAACATTCATGAGGGATGAAGCCAAACAGGTGCAAACGAGAAGAGCTGGTAGCAACAAAGAAAGTTGAGATGAAGTGAATATTTAGGACTTTAGCCTAGACTGATGGGAGAGGGAATGATAGGCATTAGGCAATGAAAACGAGAAAAAAAAAATAGAAGAAAAAAGTATACCTCACATAAAAAAGATAAAAAACTAGTGGGGCCCTCAGTGGAACGCATCTCTCCGACAATGGCAACGTACTGTAATTTCCAAACCACTCTTCATAATGGGTTAACGTTCCTCATCATTGATTAAGGTTTCTCAGAAAGTGTTTTCCTGATCCAGAATCTGTAATACGATCCGGATCTCTCCCAAAAGTTATCTGATTGTTCCCTGGTACATGGGCTATCTGCCCACCAAATATTGTCCAAATCTCTCTTTTAGTTTTGAGTAATCCAGCTAACAGACAAACAAACAAACAGAGGTGCAAACATACTCTCCTTGTATGAGAGAATAAAAGCTAAAACGGAAGCTCATGTTCTGTAGGGAGAAATAAGTCTAGGCAGGTCGACACCCACGACTGTCCTTCATTTACTGAAACTGGACGCAGGATTCTTTGCCAGGCTTGTGTGCTACTCGCCTACACTCAGTAACAGGTGCTTGATTAGACACCCACGTTGAGGAAGAGGAATGTGCTGATGGCGATGGAGATGAACTGGACATAGTGGGTTATATTTTCGATGGCGGAGGAGGCTTCGTAGCACTTTCCTCTTTGCGAGTTGGTCTGTATATTACACGTAAATACTTTTACGTTATTTTTTTTTCTAGTATCAACATAGCATGCCTCAGTGACGCTGAAGAGAATAAATGGTGTAATATGAGGAAATAATTGCAGAGGAAGAGGCTATAATACTGAACCTCTTATGCCAAACAGAATACTGTGCAGTGTGTACAGGGGCGTGATGTATTATGTTTGCCAGAGTATATGCAGTAATCAATACACGGAATCAGTTTGTATTAAAAGGATGCCATATTGGAGTTCGGAGTTATGCGGGATAAAGATGTGTGTGAAGTGAGTACGTTTGACGAAGATAGATGGGAGGGGATGAGGAAAGAGGGAGGTGAGGGGAAAGTACAGAATGATCGGGGGAGGCTAGAAAAGAATGGGCTTAGGTGGTAACGGTAGGGTGGGTGAATTCGAGTGGAAGGAGAGATAACTGATAAAACAGGGATGAGGAATAGGAGGATGTACAGGAAAGTACAGGAGTGCGATAGCGTTATGGGTTGTAAGGTGAACACTAGACTTGGTGCCACACGAAGAGAGAGGGAGAAAGAGTAGTAGGAAGGTGGGAGATACGCCCCATTCAGTATGCAACAGGCACTCTGAATGGCAGTGTGTTGTATCCGCCAGCTTTATTGTCACCGGCACCAGCAGAATTATCTGGGGGTACCATTTGCGGCGAAGGCTAGTTATCACGGACAGTGGTCGGGGTGATCACAGTGTCACTGTATGGCTCAGTGCCCTGAGTACTGGTCTCATCCAGTATATTTTGCATTACAAAATATATACTATCTCAAAAACTTATACTTGCTTTAGGTGCGTTTAGAGAAGGCCACGAGGGAGGAATGATATTTTTTTTGGCACATCGACAGTGTTTCCTAAATCACATCAGAGATCGACCAAAACTATTTAATTTTATCAGATAACTCCTGTTGTCATTCGTAAATTTTCTTCAAACACTCATAACTAAATGTGGCGGCTTAAACCATCTCAGGCTTCTGTACATATCCTTCACACACTCATCTCCAACTATGCTATTCTAAGCAATTAAAGTTCTCTATTCAGACGCATCACACTAACTGCATAGCACTTTTTTTTTTATTCACCACTGCAATCCTCTGTACTGTACATACTCAACAGACTTTTATTCCATACAAAATACTGACGTCAAATGTGAGTTGTGAGCATGTTGTGTAATGTGTTGAATTTTTTTATTTTAAGCTTGTGCATTAACAGTGGTTTGTGTGTGTTCAGGTTTGGTGTGCGATGGAATGTCGGGTCGTCACAGCGGGGCCACTACATATTCAACGACAGGGACGCCCGCAACACCGCCAGGGCCCCCGGGGACACTGCCCACCGCATTTCTTTCAGGGTCAGCGTGTACTCTTGTTTTTGTTGTTGTTGTTGTTGTTCTTGTAGTAGTTGCTATTGTTGTTGTAGTTGTTGCTGATGTTGCCATAATGTTCTTAATATGTTTATTGCTGGTGATCTTCACGTATGTCAAGTAAACATCATAAATTACAGTGTTTTTACTACTAGTGCGACTGAGACGACTGAGTAGTGTACAAGCAGCGTGAGTATATTTTTAGTACTTAGAAATATTTAGTACAACAATATTTTCCCAAGCATCTCTATACATGACACACTCCCCTGTGCCCCTACACAGAACTGCCGGAGTGCAGAGCAGCATCCGGCCTGCGACACCACCTCTGGCCTCAGCATCAACCCCACCAGCTTCCTCCACGAGCGCGGCTGCTCTGATCGCTTCCTGGGGCATATCGACAACAGAATCAGCACCCAGCCTTCCCACTACTGCCGGAAGCTCAGCACTCAGTCCTCGTGCAGCAGCAGCGGCGGTGGCAGTGGCTGCGGCTGCTACCATGGCAAGTGTAAAAGAAAGGACCCTCCGATCTATCAGGAGAAACAGATGTACCAGCAGCTCGCACAGAATATAACCAATAACACCAAAGAAGACGTAGTGTAGATGTTATTCTGCTGTAATGATATGTGTATCATGGTTAAATATATGGTAATGCGAACTGACACTGCGTTTTCCTTATTTGTCATATTTAGTACTTACCATGTCGTCAAATAGCATATACTCGTGAAGATGTTGGCCTGCATAACTTCTACTGTTGCAGGTGTACTTAAAGCTTGAACGTTGTTATAATTCCGTTTAGAATCTTTATATGAAAAAAACAAACACAACTTGACTATATGTTTTTTTTTTTTTCGGTAGTTTGACACGATCTTGACTAGACAAAACAGTTTTATGTAATGTATGCCTATGACTATGAAAACAGCTTTAGTAACAACATGGTTTAAGAGCTTATTCAGGCACACGTACTTAATGAATATGAGAGATCCTAATACATCATAAGGAAGAGCTCATTTGTAATCAAGTGAGAGGCGTGTGAGACTCTGGTGAAGATGTCATCATTTTCAATTTTGAGGATGCAGGTGACTTTAATTAGAAACACAGTCATGTATAATAAAATTATTGTGAGCAAAAGCATTGCCTGAATCATGGATACATTCATGCATCTAACTGTTTCATAATAAAATGGGTGTAAAAAACAATGTCCCTTTGCTGGTCTAGAAAATGTGCTAGAGTTGTACAGTACGCTATTCTACATTCATGGTAATTGTAAATCATTAAATATAAATACACTTTCAGAATGCCTTTATAAACGTGCCTTATTTCAAGTTATTACTTAGGAAAGTCTCTGTAAGGAACACTTGTAATTGGTTGGAAAGCTGGTTACAAATCAGAAGACATATCATAGAATCGCAATGAAGGGTGAGTCATTCCCCTGGATCGCACGGGCTGGGGAGTATAGTGATCAAGGGAATGTTTTCTTCACAGATTATATACAGGATGTTCCATATATTGAGTCCTCAGTTCCAGTTCTCGTACGTTGCGTGGACAAATCAGCCAGCAATAAGTATGTCAATCCTGTATAAACAGTTATAAAGCGCTGGAGAAAGGAACACCGATCTGGGACATAGTGTGTATTGACGTTTCGCCTCATGGCTTGTATACTGAGGAAGCCATGAGGCGAAACGTAATACACACTAAGTCCCACATCGATGTTTCTTTCTCCAGTTTGTCAACGAACAGTAAATCTATTTTAACGACTGCTGGTCATTGATACATTTCATTAAGTAAAGGTAAACCGTCCTTCCCTGCGGCAGTTCTTCGTCCACAGATAACCTACTTCTAAATCCCCACCAGTACACTAAGCCCTCCCCGCAACACGCGTGATCTGGTGAGGGGGGCGCTACGAACGACCCTGTATAAGGCTGCTGCCACACCGAACGCGACGAGCGGGGCGACTTGAGCGGGGAGGGATGAGGCGACACGATAAAACACACTAAATTCTATGTAGGTGGCCACACTGAATAAGTGGGGAGGTTTGTCGCCCCGCTCACCCTCCCCGCTCGTCGCTACGCGATGCAGCATGTTCCTAAATGTCGCGCACCGCCTAGCGACATCCCCACTCCCCACGCATTTGCATCATCATTCATTCGTGCTGGGACTGCATGTTGGGGCGGTTAGGTTTGGCAATTATGTCCACTGAACAGCTTATTGGAGCCGTGTACCACAGGAGAGCTGTGTGGGATCCAACTGATCCACTTCACAAAAATACTGGAGTGTTGAAGAAACACTGGGAGGATATCTGTAAACAGCTGCATACAGATGGTAAGTTATAATCGAGCCATTATTTTGTCATAAGATTGCTTAAGTAATGATTGTTCCATTATTGTTATAAAACCTATCAAAAACCAGTAATGTCTGGAATTCATACTAGTATTTAGTGCTCAGTTCCCTTTGTTACAACGTAGGCTTAAAACTAATAAACATAAGTGTATACACTGAAAGTATGTGTGTACGTATATACGTAATGAACATCGAAAATTCTGTTAGTTATCAGTACAGAAATCTATGAAATATAATTCAGCAGATAGTGAAATGTCCAGTGGATATTTCATTATAGGCAATCAGTAGAAACTGGTATCGTGAAAAAGTATACATGAAAAATCAAGAATAATTAATCACATGATAAATAATCTTTAAGGTATCGTCAAATAAAGACATTAATATCAGTTAGACATTGAAACTTCATTCATTCATCATCAAATCCAGAGTTTCCCCATGAGGAACGTAGAAGCCCGGGGCTAGGCAAGTTGGTAATGACATTTAAGATGAGAGTGACCAGCCTCACTCATCTGAGTAGCATTTCGTAAGCAATAAACCCCAGCCATCCCTTGAATATAAACTTGTACCGGCTCAGCCCGATTGGAGCTCCCTAAGTACCCACTAAACCACCAAGGTGCCATAATTTGGTTATATGGTTACCACCCAGCGTAGTAAATGGTTTCCTGGTGTACAAGAGACCATTAGGATTGTTACTCAGTGTAGAGTCACCTATACACAGAAGGAAGGGGAAAGAATGAAGGAGAGATAGACAGAAAAGAAAGGAAGGAAAGATGGAAGAAAGGAAAGGGCAGGCACCCGAAAGCAGCACTATATCGAGTGAGTGGATGGTGAGCACCCACACCTACCTTTATGTGTACAAATACCCTATTACTTTTGTAACTGATAAACTAAAATGCTCAGGAGCGATGGGCTGTCTGTAGTTCAGTGTGGCTTTGGCCAGCCTCACTTCAACTTTGGTGAGCAAAAAATCAAAAGTCCCTTGGCTCATACGTAAGTACTCATGAAATTTATCATCAAACAACCGAGATTGTTGGTACACATGATAAAATTCACTACGTTCATCTCTCTCCTAATTGTATTCGTGAACCCAAGGTCTCTTCACAGGCAGATGATCTAGTTTCATATGTGCATTTTCAGTAAGGAACAATTTTCTTGACATCTTGGACAATGGCATGTCTGCACCGATGAACAGCTTCTGACTATCTGTCGCCCGCGAGGTTGCCGCTAACCGCTTCGTATCTGGACATGCATCGTGTTAACGCTTACCTCGCCGCTCATCGCTTGATGCTACCTCCCCGCTCGTCGCGCTCGGTGTGGCCGCAGCCTAAGGCATAAGAGTGCGAGTCAGTATTTAAGATTAGCGTTCAGAAAGAGACAGTGGGTGTTATGGTTTGTTCGACGTGTATGTGTGTTTGTGTGTGTATATATATATATATATATATATATATATATATATATATATATATATATATATATATATATATATGAATAATTTATCTCAATGTTTATCTAGTTCCAAACAAGCAAAGTCGAGGGGTTAAAAGTCAACTAAGGAGTAAGTGATTCTGATTTGAGAACAAGTCAAAGGCCAGGACAAGGCTACATGAAAAAAAACAGCTTAAGTAGTTTCGATAAGACTGAGATGAAACTTCGTGAAAAAGCTGATGGTTAGCAATGGATGAAGTAATTCAGTTTTGATACCTGGTGATCAGAGGTTAAAGTCATACACAGAACTCAAAATATTAGACCCAATAACTCAATTTCTGTTCGACTGAGACCTCAATCGGTATAGAGGCGGCCTGCAGTCCTGATAGACCCAGGTTCGAATCCTGGCTGGGGCAGGGAACAGTTTAAGTATTTGAATTTCCTAAAAAGCAGACTTTCCTGATCTACCACATGACTCGCCGACATGTCGTAAAAATACCCCCGCTAATACCAATACACCAGTCCTGTATGAGACAGACCAAGCATGTATTCAATATGGACGGTGGGATTTAGCGCCGGAGTGGTGACATGTGGAGGTGTAGGAGGACGACTGGGCCTTGGGATAGGCTACTGCCCCCGAGAAATAGGCCCTGAAGCCTTTGCCCAGGGTCGGACACAAAAAAAAAAAAAGGAAGGATTGAAGGTCAGCCAAGTAATTCCATTTTCGGGTCAATAGATCAATGGCCAAGAACACAAGGTATGGTTAAGTCAGTTTTAAGTTTGGTCAAAAGGCAGTGGAAAGTTTGAACGTCACATATGTGTAAAGTTATTGGATTTTTATAACAATCATAGGTCAAGGTCACAGAGCAAGGTAAAAGCCTTGGTCCAATGACTGATAATGGGTGTTGATGTTGCTCCTTCTTTTTTCTTTTTTTTTTTTTAAATTCATGCCAAAGAAAGAAATCCTCCTTTTTTTTTCAGGTATTTTATTCCTGTTGAAGTCAGAAGTTTTAATGAGCCGAGAGTGAGCCACAGGAGCCTGAGGGTGTTGATACTGTTACCATTAACCTTTTCACAGTCGGGATAACTCTAGTCTTATATTCTTGCTAATGCCAGATGATTATATTGACCTACAAGGAAAGCAAAGGAGCTTGAAAGTGTAACTGACGTAAAGGATTGAATTCACAAACATATACTCAGTTCCCTGTGGTAACTATGATATTTTTTTACGTGGGCAATGAAAAATGAATGAAGAATCTATCCATGTGTCGCAATTCACCCTGCAAAAACAAAATTTCAAGTAAGGGAGTAATATTTTGTGTGTATTCCTGATTTACTTCTGCAGGAACGGCAAAGAAAACAGAATGCAAATATTTTCCCTCATATCCTGCCTTTCGTGGAACACACACACACACACACACACACACACACACACACATCACAGGACAGGCGAGTCTCTGAATCTCGGCCCTGGATTGTAGTCTCTTCTCGTCGTCTTAGGAATCTGATACATCTCCCTTATATATGATAAATTTTGCATACTATATTTCACTCCTCTTTTATGCTGTCTATGACCCCTTGAGTCCTTAACGTCAAAATAGATAGCCCACATAACGTACAACAAATTTATTCTTTCAATCATGTGACGTATATTTTGTTCGCTCTTGCTACGGCCAGACTATTTTCTCTAGCTGACGAAGTGTCCTGTAGCAGCGCTGGAGTTAATGAAGGTTGTATCTTACCTTTATTGTTCAACGCCCCTCTTAACCCACTAGTACTCAGGGTTATTGTGTGTGGAATTTAGCTGGAAGAATGCTTAGAGTGTCTGCCCCGCTCTGCTATTGAATACCATTGATTAAACTAATATGCTTTCATATGCAATGGTTTCTTAACTCGTACATCTCTATTCTTAGCATTGTAATATTCTCAAAGCCCCTGTCACTTTCCTTCCTTGTGCACATATTCTCTCAGTTAATCATCATTACAGTTATTATTGATCTGAACACTGCCTAAGCTGCTAAACGCCCGCACATTTTCCATTTCTGTGCCGAAATCTAAACCGTCTATGTGCTGTGTCAATTCCTTTGCTGTTGCCTACATTTGCCATAAATCTCTCTCTCTCTCTCTCTCTCTCTCTCTCTCTCTCTCTCTCTCTCTCTCTCTCTCTCTCTCTCTCTCACACACACACACACACACACACACACACATACACACACAAAACTTGCTAACTTCCTCTATCAGACTCTTTACCTTCCACTCTTGTGCAAGAAGCGCAACATTATTCCCAAACAGGCACGCACTTTCCACTCGCACACTCTCTGTTCACAACCTCGTCTCTACTAAGTGTTCTGCTTCATTTCTCTCAATTCTCCATCCATACTTAAATTGTTCAGCCATTTAGACTTAACATAATTTCAGGCCCAAAATCATATTCATTCACTCAAAATATCTTATCCTCGCTTTATTCATTTATTTATTTTTTTGTTTTTTCTTTATGTAAGGAAGAAGGACCATTATTCTGGATAGTTTCGGTTATTCGAACCTTTACGTAATGCATTATTATGCCTACCTGTCTACTCTGTAACTTTTTCAGATCTCCTAAATACTACATACAAACCTTTTATCCAGTCTGAATTATCACTGCCACACATCGTCGTGCAAATATCTGACCAACACAATCCCTACCCTCCCTGAATCCACTGTTTCGTTCCCACACCAACTCTTGCAATTATCCTCACCCTTCTAATCAACACTTCTTGCTAACGACAGTGAACAGGCAGACACCCCTATGGTTTCCAGATTTTCTTTCTCACCCTTTCCCTTATACAAACATCCAGCATTACCTTCTTTCCACTCCTCATGCATATTCCTTTCTACTTTGGTCAATCTATGGCCATCAGGTCTAGGCAATCACCATCTCCCATCTGTATCTACAGTATTTCTCCACTCGATTAATTCTTCCCACGAAACCTTCCCGGTCTTGATTGTATTATTTTTTTAACTAACCTCCATACCTTTCCTTTGCTGCGCTTTGTTTCCAGCATAAACTCTTACTTCTCGCTACCTCCAGACGATTTTGTTCAGTTTAGGAAACCTCTCTCGTATTCCAAGGGACAATGAAGGTCACCTCAAGCGACTAAAGTTCAGAAAGTCTACCCTACTCCGGATACAAGTGTTTGAAGGTGGAAAGGAAAACAAGCAAAAACATTCATCATCTGATTCAAAGCATTCGATTCATCTCCCAGTGGTCTAGTTCTCCCCAACTGTTACCTAAACTTAACACATTCAAAAACATGTCATAATTTGTCTTGTTTGTCCTTAACCCTTTTTAAGTCAAGTGGTTGGCTTGGCTCGGCTAACCACTTACACTTATAATGAGTTTTTGAATTATTTAGTTACCTATTTCTGTTTTCTCTTAAAACTTTGGGTATATCCTTCAGAGAAAACGGGGTAGTCTGACGCTTCATGTGTTTGATTCTACAGCTGATACACACCAAGGTAAGAGCTACTCTGTTTTGTTGCAAAACTCTTTGTGTAATAAGTGGTAGATTAGTTTGAGTCTCATGATAAACCATAGTATATCTTAGTCAAATGGATGCAGTAGAACCTCACAATGCATAGTAGTGGCAAAACCATTCAAGGTGAATTGATGAAGGGCCTAATATAGGTGGTAAGTTCAGATGACCACCCCGAGTATGGGTCACAAACTCAAGGTCCTGGTGTACTTTCTTTTGCTGACTGGGGGGAATTTACGCTACTGATCTTATCCATTATGAGCTGTAGGTATGTTCTCTATGTATCTTCAGCATTCTGGTATTCCAACTCAACGTTTCTGTCACTGCTTCACGGAACTTCTTACCTTTACTCATTTTCTTCAACTTCTCCACTCAGAATAATTCCATTTCACGTGATTACTTTTACTCTGAATCCAATTTATAACTCTGATGAAAGTAACTAGCGGTCTGATAGTTCACTGCCCTTCTTCCAACCCACTCTAAAATCAAGCAGCTCTCTCCTCAACAGGTAATTCACACACACACACACACACACACACACACACACACAGGGTAAGTCAATGAGTTCTTCAGGACCTCGATCACCATCTTGCTACTGCCTTTCAAGCATCTAAGTATATTGATTTATCGCTTTGTGCTGAAATATGCAAACGATAGCCTCCGTACAACAGTAATATCCACCACGTTATTCCCATTTTCATTTGCTCTTGACACTTCAGTATCACTCATCCTCTTTTTCACTTTCCTTGTAACCAGTTTCCCCCTCGGATGACTCACCAGAACCCCCTTTCACTGGAGCTAAAAACAACTGACACTTTAACATCTCGTAATTCTTATCACTTTATTCTCTATCCCGAGTTGGAGTGTATTGCATAAATAAACTTTGATATATATATTTTTTCACTTTCATATGAAACCGAGTGATCTCAGCCTCCCATTGCCTCACATTGTTAGTCAGCTTCCTTGTTACTACAGTGTACATTATATCATTAAATCTCTCACTGCCATCCAGTTTTTGGACATGCATCCTTCCTATATGCCCACTGCCTCTAACTACTATTTTTACTCTTCTCGCTCGTTGTTCATGACAAAAATAAAAAATAAAATAAGTAAATTAATAGGTCAAAAATCTCAGTAATTCTAAACTATCAACAGTATTAAAAGAGCTTTTAGTTTACTTATTTACCTGGCATATTAATATAGCGCATACATCACCAAATGAAAATTGAAACAGGTGTTATGATGTATGATAGTTCATAGGGCCATAAAGTGTATTGAGTCAATAACTCCAGGAATTTTAATTAACAAAGTAAATATTGACTCTGAATGGAACTGTGGTGCACAGAGTTACAAAGCTGAATTAACTTCACGGATGAGCAAGCCAGGTTCGAATGAATCCGACTGTTTAAGCGCAACACATGATAATTTACCATGTATGAATAGAGTGGCTCGATATTTGTTCTTCTTTGACAAAAGTCTTCATATGAATCAACTAATATTATTTAAGCTAATCGGTAGAGAGTCGCCTGCAGTCCTCACGGACCCAGGTTCAAATCCTGGCTGGGGCAGGGAACAGTTTAAGGATCTGAATTTCAATAAATCAGGCTTTACCGATCTACCGGAAGACCTGCCGACATGAAAAAATACCCTCGCTAATACCAATAAACCAGTCCTGTATGAGACAGCCCTAGCATGTATTCAATATGGACGGTGGGTGTTAGTGCCGAAGTGGTGACATGTAGAGGTGTATGGTATGTAGGACTGCTTGGCCTTGATAGCAGGCTGTGAAGCCTATGCCCAGAGTCGGACACACACACACACACACACACACACACACACACACACACACACACACACACACACACACACACACACACACACACACACACACACAAAAGCTAATATATATAACTAAAATAATACCAATAGTAGCCTATACTAATTTAGGATTATATTAAATGGATTTGGGAATATCTGTACAGCAACATTTATTTAATCTGAATAAGGAATTCATTCGCCTTTGAGCAATATACTGTCCAAATTATAACACTTGGAGGTCAAAGATAATAAGAATATGGCTAAAGAATATATTTAGGAATTAAATAAATTAAAGTGACTACATATAGCAATGACATAACGCACAACTAACGATAAAAGAAAAGGAAAGGAATCACACGACACCATGAAAATAACACAGCTCAAGAAAACAGATATTTAAGAATGTATTTATTTATTTATTTATGCACACTGGAATAAAGGAAGTCATAGGACAGATTAAAACTGAAAAGTATCTCTAAGACCCAACAGATTTTTTCCATGGATCAGTAAGAATGACAAAGTAATATAAAACGAAGTGTTGCTGTTGTTGCTGATCAGCCTCAGTCTGTCTGACCGAGCAGACCCATCAACCACAGGCAAGTGACCGCCCCCTGCAGGGCTATTCCATGCAGTGAACCGATGTTGCCTTGTGGTTGACAGCGCCTTGCCACCGAGATGCAGGGAATAATGTGAATGTTTGTTTCCTGGATGAACGCCGCATATGCCTCTCCTCCCAGTTAAATGGGTCAATAGTAGGCTCCACTTCACTCCGTGATCTAGCTATTTGGCTACCACACAGCGTTGTAAGTGGTTTCCGGGGTTACAGGAAACCTTTAGGCTTGTCATTCAGTGTAGAGCCACGTGAAGTGGAAAGATTAGTAACAGAATATTACGGGGAGGGAAGGGCGAAGAAGGAAAAGAGGGGGACAGCCACAGAAAGATAAAGGTAAAGGAAAATGTAAGGAGGACAGCATCAAGTGAGTGAATGATGCTCGCCACCACCTAGCACTAATTAAAATAAAGTGCAAATTACTTTCCAGTGGGAATGATTTAGCAGCAAAATCTAATTAAAATTCATAACGGAAAAGGTATTTTGATATATAAGTTATACAATTCAGACATGGAGTACAAGCATAATATTTTGTTAACATCATTTTCAGTAACGAGTAACGCCAAAACACTGGGAATGCCATGAATTACGAACTGTACCAATCGTCATCATTATCATCATCATCATCATTATCATTTGTTTCTGCTAGACCGTATTAGGTCCGCTGTAGGATCAGACCTTTGAGAGAGAGTAATACCTTGAAATAATCCTTCCTCATGCTGGCTACGTACAATTCTAAAGCAACAGCTGTCCATGTGAAACATAAAAGACGGTTTAGACCTCTTCGTGTAAACCTTAATTCATCCACCTGTTGCAATAACTTGTCATCTATTTTCCATCATCAGTTTCCATACCTTGTTTTTCCATACAATACAAACCATTCCCATTCACCCACCTTTTCTTCCTAGGCGCCTACAATCCTCTGACTCACATGTATATTCAGTGCCTTTTCCACGACTCCTTCCACCCGCATTGTATCGGGCAATTTTTCCAGATTAACTTCTTTTTCATCTTTCCAACAAAACACCAGTCAGATTAATTCATTAACCCATTCCACACAGTAACCTCTTTTATTGGCATTATCTTGCTTCCTCCAAGCGATGTTATTTAGCTTTGGACAGTCCTTTATAACTAGAGGATTTACATATAAGAATCCTTACTCTCTACAATAGGTCCACTCTCTAAGCTCAATGACTCTTCCTCTCAGTGGCAAGAATAAAATTGAAAAAGGTCACCGTATCGTGGGGGTTAACTGCTGCGTTTATTCTACTCTCGTTTTACAGTTTTATTTCATTCTGGTGCCACTATGTAGTCTTACGTCGATACATTAATATGGGCACTGACATCTACGTTTTCACTTCTTCAGTGTCTGTACTAAAATCTCTTTTTCGTAACATTGGGCTTTTTTAATTCCCAAGGTCAGTTTGCTGTCCTCTTCCCTTACATACTCCAGTGCTGATACTGAACCACTACGAGCTTCATTATCATCACAGCTCTTTTCAGCAATCAGCAGTTCTCTTCCACACAACACCTACGTAACACCTTCCGTAATCGCTCCGTGTAGCTATCTTGTCACATTATCTGAATTTGTAAATGACATTTATATTACACTTCTTTACAATTTCCTCAATGACATACTTCAGATGTTGACTCACATATGCCTTACCACTCCAGAAACCACTGGTCATCATTCATCTGTCTGGTTTTCTTTAGACACTGATTTTCTGTATACTTTACTCACAACACTCGGGTTTATTCCACGCTTCTTGTACTGTATTTATTTTAGTCACCAAAATTTTTAAAGACAATACAACCACAGCCATCTTCCGTTTCTCTAGTACAGGTACAAGATTACTTGTCCATTTCTTTGTATAATCAAAACAAACCGTTCATTGCACACTCTACACTACCTTCCATTTCTGCATATGCCTCATCAACACCGTCATACAAAGAACATGAAGAGATTTTTGGTTACGAATACTAAGAGCCTGTGGAGTGCTACATGGTCTTGAATTAATAAGAGAGATAGTGCATGGTGGCATATTGAAGTGAAATTAGATGTGGAAGAGACAAGGAAGAAGTTAATGAGTAAATATGTAAGCAATTCAGATGGAAGATCTATTATACTATAATCTCTGGTCCGAATGAAGGCCTACGACTGTGCAAAATTCCGTGTGTTAAAAACTATGGCGTTACCCCCTGGTGGCTGACACCGCCTCCCTCCTGCCGTGGGAGGTAGCCATCAGGAATCCCACCCTGTCTAAAACGTGGCCGGATTGAACGTCTATCAGCATGCAAATTTTCATGTTCCTACTGTATGTTCAAAACCAAAGTCTTGCATAAAGAATTTGGCCAAGACCCTCGGAGATCGCCTTGCAATTCCAAGGGGGTTGGCCATAAGGGATCTCACCCTATATAAAGCGTGGCACCGGTAAGAAACTACTACTGTGCAAAATATAACGCAAGTAGGTTAATCTCTGTGGTTCTGTCCCCCTTGGTGCCGCCTCCCTCCCGTGGAGGGTGGTCATCGGTGATCCTACCCTGTCTGAAACGTTGCTGGGGTGAACATCTACGAGAATAAAAAATTTTCGTGTTCCTATATTAAAAACTATGGTCATGCATAATGTCTTTCTCGGGATTCCCAGGGGCTGACACGACACCCGTGAGGGACAACCATCGGTGGTTACACCTTTCCTAAAACATGGCCGGGGTGAATATCTTTGAGTGTGCAAAGCTTAATATCCTTCTGTTAAAAATCTTCGGAGGTGCATTACGAGTTTGACAGACATACTCCCCCACCCCCCCAATTATCCTTCATGAAGGGCAACCCTGGGCCGTTTCTCCATGCTTACGTGCATTATTTAGCGCGACTGCAGCTCTGCCTATTTGCAAAAATTCGTGCTCCGAGACAAAAAAAAAATAAATAAATAAATAAAGCCTTACCTAACGGTGTTGAGTGGGACACTCAGGGGTCGCTGTCTCTGTAAGGGTTGGCCCCCAAGGATCCGACCCTATTTAAAACCTGACCCTTGGGGAGGTCTACCATAGTGCAAAATATTATTTACCTAACACTATTCCCATCATTACTTGATCCCATTCTTAAGGAAGCACAACAACTCTGTGAGTGAGAGAGGGAGGAAGGGTGTGGCACAGATAGGGAGAAGGACTATTTTTGGTCTCCGCTGTGGGTGCGGCAAAAGCCTAAGCAATCCCTTTCGAAAATGGGAAACGTTGCGAGCGGATCAGAGTCAAAGTAGGAGTTGATGGAAACACTATTTTAAATAAATACAGAACAATGTAATGTGAGACTCTATGGACTATGCTCAGATGATGCACCACTTAGGGGTACGCTAAGGTGAAGCAGCTTACGTGTGAAAATCCATACCTACGGAGAAGCACCGTCTGGGACAATGAGGCACCTTGTAATAAAATTTTTGGAAGCACAGGGGGGTTCGCTTGAGTGAATCATCTTGCGGGACTGACTAATCAGGTTGTTCTTAGAGATGCGCCAGTATCTACAAACTGACGAATACGAATAGTGAGAGCAGAGCGGCTGTAAACCAGATTAGGCTGGTTGATGCACAAACTTGTAATCTGAAGGCTGGGAATGCGCCAGTGGCAAAACTGGAGAAACTTAGGAAATTTTGAAGGATGGGAAGGGTGCGGGTTTTACGAGACGAGACAATGCTAACAAATTGCTTGGCTAGAAAGAATAAGAAATTATGCCCTTTTTAGGGATCCACATTTATATGACTGGATTTTTTATTGGGTCACAACCATACAGTGGCTATGAAACCAACCCTAGCACTCTGAAGTTTCTCTCTCTCTCTCTCTCTCTCTCTCTCTCTCTCTCTCTCTCTCTCTCTCTCTCTCTCTCTCTCTCTCCTGTATATACAGTATACGCCTAATTGTACAGAGAAAGAAATAATGTTTCATAAATTTGCAACTGTTTACAATAAAAAGACTAGACTCACTGGACAAGAGTCTGGTCGTACTGCGGTATATAACAGATTTTCTCAGGAGGGGGGGAGGGAGGAGGAGGAGGAGGAGGAATTGTTATAAACAGGAGTTACCAACAAAACTTAGTGTTAACTATGGTATTATTCATTTTTCCTACTCTGTCCTTACGGTCTGTTGCAGTGGCGTGGTGCTGCACAGTGATGCTGTGTGTGTTTAAACATGAGTTAACAAAACAATTCTACGTATAAGGCAGTACACTGCATCACCATAAACTCATTTAATAATGTATTTTATATGTACCTGTAACCTGTGGCACAGTATTTTATTATGCTACTTAATAGCTACTTTTTTTCTTCTGTACCTGGCGATGTGGGTAGGGCTTACCCAACCCCTTTTTCTGAAACTACACGATGACTGGGACTGTAATTTATCTGAACTGCTGCGAGTCATGAATCTGTTGTAGATTACTCGTAAGTGCATGACATCCTCAATCTTTGTGAATAGTATTAATATGAAGGAGCTAAAGTTTGCATGACAATAAAGACAGACTGTGTGGGGGAAGATTTTGTGGACCTACATTTTATTGGCGCCAGTATTGCTGTGGCAGACCAAAAGTTGGCAGTGGCATAATGGGCGAGCTGAATATTGTCACTGTCATAGCATTACAGATAAATGATTGCAGTATACGAAGGCATATTTAAATAATGATGATGTTATGGAAGGGTATTTGTATGGGAGTAGCAGAACATTGCATTGAGGCTTAAAAAAGCGTCCTGTGCGGTTCTGACGTGTGTGTGTGTGTGTGTGTGTGTGTGTGTGTGTGTGTGTGTGTGTGTGTGTGTTGAGGGGAGCGCTTGGTTATTAATTCGGTCATTCTAACTGCAATGGTATTATGCCAGGGTAACATTACAGTAGAAAGTTTTGACATGAGAAAAACATACATTTTTCCTTTTACCCCTCACTCTGTTTATACACTCCTGCCACAATTCCATTCCACCACTATCATTTGGACTCACTGCCGGATTTAAGAGTGTACAGAGTGTGAGGCCGCACACGATGGCCACATTTTCGGAGTATCTGATATTAAATACAGAGCAGGATATGAAAAACCTAACTTCACTAGGATTAATGTAAATTTGTAGTCTTCAAATAATGTGTTCATTATGGTGATACCTCTCTCTCTCTCTCTCTCTCTCTCTCTCTCTCTCTTTCCCTAACCACCGAATGAGTATATTACTGTATGTCCGAAACTCCCTTTCTTGCTCTAGCCACACTTGATGTCACATTCTTTCTATTTTATTACACATATACAAACAGGTACTTTATTTTTTTATACATCCCATTGTTACGTGACATCTTTATTTGTTATGTTTTTCTCCTGTGCCTGTTACGATATTCTTCTACTTATTTCTTTTCTCATTTTCTCTGTCGATTACAATATTCTCCTCCTACCGGTTTCTTTTTTTTCTTTATTTCTTTTCCTGCCTTCCAATCATGACCCACCAATTCATCTCATCTGAATCCTCTTTCCCTCCGCCTTTTATGTCGCCATTTACTCTCACGATCAAAAATTCGCCAATTCTTCTCTGCTGCCTGCGACGATGGAAGATGTTACGTGACTATTTTTACGTGTTTGCAACATGAAGCACAGAACAAAAGAGTATGGGAAAGAGCGATACTCTTGGACGTTCGGGGAGGAATGAGGGGCATGGAAAGCAGGACACAAAGTTGGCGGGAGATTGTCAGCAAAATGTTTACCATGATTGCGCCTGTCTGTTTTGTTTCCTCCATCCCTCTTCTCTTGGTTCCTTTTCTCGGTACGTATATTTTTCTCTCCCACTCGCGCTCCTTGTCTTGTTTTTTCCTACGTCATTTCCACTTTTATCCCCTGCCCTACCAATCGTTGCTCCCTCTCATCCTCCTTATCGTTGCTATTTCTGCCCTCACTGCCTCTGCCTTTATCGTACCTAGGCGCCGGAGTGGGTGCAACAGGAGGAGGATGCTTTTATAAATCATCATTGTCGTCATCATCATTGTCGTCATCATCATCATTATCACCAGCATCAGCAACAGCATGGTCTTTTCTCGCCTAAAGATGTTATCCAAGAACTAAGGACGATTAAGGACTAAAGTTGAACTATAAGCGACGTGGGAGTGATTTAGAAATGGAAAAAAAGAAACCAATGACGTAACTTCAAAAAACTGCCCAGTGAAATAGGCAATATATCTAATCGCTCATGGTTTCGCAAGGCCTCTGTAGTAAAGATTAATGTGGTAAAGGCTTCTGTGGCAAAGGTTTCTGTGGTAAAGACTTCCGTGGTAAAGGCTTCTGTGGTAAACGCTTCTATGGCAAAGGCTTCAGTGGTAAAGGCTTCTATAGTAAAGGCTTCTATGGTAAAGGCTTCGTGGTAAAAGCTTCTGTGGTAAAGGCTGCTGTGGTAAAAATTTCTGTTGTAAAGGCTTCCGTGGTAAAGGCTTCTGTAGTAAAGGCTTCTGTGGTAAAGGCTGCTGTGGTAAAGTCTTCTGTGGTAAAAGCTTCCGTGGTAAAGGCTTCTGTGGTAAAGGCTTCTGTAGTAAAGGCTTCTGTGGTAAAAGCTCTTGTGGTAAAGGCTTCTGTGGTAAAGGTTTGTGTGGTAAAGGCTCCTGTGGTAGAGGTCGCTGTCTGTCATGTTCAGCAAGTGCACAAACTTTGTCACGTGCTTCTTCATACATACCTAATCTCTTCCGTTTTACAGTCAGTTATTTTCTTTCCTTAATTTCCATACTTCGCTTCTACTCACGTTCATTTACTATGTCCACTTAGCTTTTTATTTTTCTATTCATCCCCGGTGCCTTTAACTCGCGTATACTCTTTTCTCGACCCTCTTGTTAGTGGAGAGAGACGTTTTCACTAGGTGGCACTCTTGTCTGATTATTCTGAACCTCTCTCTCTCTCTCTCTCTCTCTCTCTCTCTCTCTCTCTCTCTCTCTCTCTCTCTCTCTCTCTCTCTCTCCTGAAAGAACGATTTTTGGCGGCACCTTAAGGGCAACTTCAGCCTTCAGTTCACGGAGTTTACGTCTTTTTTTTTTTTTTTATGCGAGGAAGAAGGAACCAAAGGCCATGAGCCCGCAGTAACAGTTCCCTCCAAGAGAAAAACAAAATACAATAGAGAGCCAAATTCAAGATCCGATCATTTTGAGATGCCTGGACACACTACGTTTGAAAGACTGGAGATCATAGGCAGCAGGAAATACAGACAGAGGGATACAGTTCCAGAGCTGACCTGTTGTATAAATGAAAGACTGGGAGTAACGGTTAACTCTTGCATTAGAGAGTTGGACAGAAAAGGGATGAGAGTTTGCTGCCAGACGGGTGCTACGCGCCCGTCGTAGAGGTGGAGGAATGCAAGCTGACAGTTCAGAGGAGCAGTGACCATTAAAGTAGCGATATAAAAGAGATAAAGATGCAACAGTGCGGCGAAGAGACAGAGGTTGAAGGGAGTCAGTAAGAGGAGGAGAGTTAATGAGACGAAAAGAGTAGCTCTGGTAATATTGTTTTTTTGTACGTGACTTTGCCATAAATGCATATATGAGAATCTTGTGTGCCAAATTATTTCATTCTCCCTCGCATCTGTATTCCTGTGAACCTATCCAGTCTACGAAAGATACGAAAAATCCTCATTAATGGCATTTGTATTCGTATCCCTTCTGACACTTCGCACCATAATAAAGCAGGTGTTTCATATGTGGAAAGTAAGGCACCACCACGTAGCCATTCTGCAGCCTTTCTACTCAGTTCCCTGTTTTGCATTAAAGTTTTTGTAGCATGGAAAACTTCCCTGAGACATGCTCGTATACTCTCCTTTTCCTTTGCTTATTATCGCATTTTTTCTCCCACTGCGGTAAGAAGCTTATTGGAACTTCTCTCCATTCACTAGCATATCATAGTGCGTCACCTCTCTCAGCAATGATCACTTTAAACTACGCAGACCTTCAGACCTCGTCGCTCACAGACATCAACAGTATAATAACGCAGTCTGCAAAGATACAGTCTGCTATTAAAAACACACACACACACACACACACACACACACACAAACACACACACACACACACACACACACACACACACACACACACACACACACACACACACACACACACACACACACACACACACACACACACACACACACACATTGCACAGTCGTCTGCATTCATCTCTTTTTAATATACGCAACCCCTCACCAGACAAAAAAATGTTTCAGTCCTGTTTCCATACCTTCCCTTGTTTTTTTCTGTCGATACTTAATATACCGGTACACTTTTCTCACCACTCCGGAAACCACCCCATCAACATTCACAAAAAATTATACCTACGTAACTTTCTGTTATTTATCTGCCATGTATATTTACCTGTTACACACACACACACACACACACACACACACACACACACACACACACACACACACACACACACACACACACACACACACACACACATGCTCATTTCTGTCGTCTTTATTTTGCATAAGAAACGAATAAAACCACTTTTCCACTCCAGCGGTACAAGTCCACAACTATTTGACACAGTCTCCCATAATCAGTTCATTGCGTTCTCTCCACAGTATATTGTCATTTCCTCTTATACCTCATTTACGCCTGACATTTTCCCAAACTTCATCCTCTCCACAGCTCGCTTCATTTAGGGCGCCGTTACATTTCAGGCACACGGTTTGTTTTTCGTGCACCACCCAACCCAGTCATATTGACCGGGGTTCTGGTCTAGTCGTCCTCATTCAGTTTTTCATAATGTTTTTTTCATTTGATCTTTATTTCTATTCCATTTGTTTAAACGCAGGCGGAGAAGAGAGTTTGAGGGGAGAGAGGATCCTAACACACAGGAAAACAACTGGTTTAACATTTACCGAAGATGTATTATCTGTATAAAGTAATTCAAGCCAAAGTAGCCTGTCTGATATACGACGCCCACAAGCTGCCTTGCGTCTTGCGCGTAGGTGAAGGAGGGAGAGAAGATATACACAAGCCTTGAAGATGCATACGCCTCGTTGTTGCCGCGTGCATAATGTGGGAAAAACTGTAAAAGAAAAAACTAGGTGAGTATACTGCATTCACAACTTCTAAGGAGTGGTGTGGCTGGAGGGTAGGGAGAATTTAGAACCCAACTTTTACCTTAACGATAGACCTACTGTGCATATTAAGTAAAACAATGTAATCTGGCCTGATTGCTGGGGTACAGTGTCTGCAAACTGTGATGCATGAAAGGGGATGCTGGGGTAAGTTTCCCATTACCAATGGCTCTCGTTAAAGCTGCAAGATTAAAAGATTACCCTGTTCCCGGGATACAAAAACAACAATCTGAAATCCATCATTGGAGTGGATGGAAGGGGTGATGAGGTAGGACTTGGAACTTTGAATACTGAATGGCTTCATTTTATCATGAGCCTAATTTGTGTGGGTTGTAAAACAAATAATCTGTGATACATCTCTGGAGTGGATGTGAGAGGTGAAGAGTAGGACAGAACTTTGAAAATTGAAAGGCTTCGTTTATTCATTAGCTTAATTTATGTGGAAGTAGCAAATGTAAAATTAGCCTGGTTATTGAGTTACAGAGTCAGCAAATTGTGATTATGATGTACTTCGGGGCTAGGGTGTGGGGAGAGAGAAAGGAGAAGGAGGAGATAATATAACTTAAAAACGATCAACATTGACCTTATTACAGGTCTAGTGTGTGTATGCAAAAGAAAAAAAACGCACACACAAGCAAAGTTTGCCCTGTGACTGTGATTTTGCTTCCACAACCCATAATGAGCATAAAATTAAGCCGACATGTCCTGTGTATCTGGCTGATCCAACACATTCAGCAAGCAAACAAAAACATTGTTTTTGTTTTTTCTTTATCCGAGAAATAAAAAAATCATCATCTTTTTGGCAATCTCGTACTTCAGCCTGTCATTTGTATCTTTAGTAAAAAATATAGTCATTGTCAACAAGCCATTATTCTCTTTACTCTGCTTAATTTACTTGGACTTGGGCAGACTGACTCAGTTCCTCAGTTTCTGAATCCTTTTTGACAGTACATAATTTGTGAGTAGTTGGATTCTCGACGCAGAAATCTTTCTCTCATTAATTCACACTCATGACAGGCAGGAAGTACAAGGGTTCCATTTTTGTCCCCAACCCTCATATATGTTTTTTTTTTTTTTTTTTTTTTTTTTACAATAACAGAACAGAGGAAGGAAAAACAAATGAATAAAAAAAATAATCCATAGTCCAGCCGCAGTTTGAAATTAATGGGAAAACCACTCTGGGGAAGCGAGTTTCAAAGGATTACAGTTCAAGGAATAAAAGAATTTTGATGGGCATAAGTTCTGCAATATGGTAGTGTGACAATCCATTCATGTGCGCTACCAGATGCCCGTGTAGCATGGGGGAAGGCGTGTACAGGTGGCACAATGGATGCAACTTCGTTTGAGCATTTGCCATAAAACTAATATAATGCATGGGACGCAACTTTCCTTCTTACTTGTAGGGGAGGTAGTTTATATGTAATAGTATGGTTATTAATAATTCTAACAGCATTGCTTTGAATTTTTTCCAGTTGTTTTAGGTTAACATCTCCACATCCATTCCACAAGGACGAACAATATTACAACTGAGAGCACACAAGACTCTTGTAAATTATAGGTAACTGCTTGTCAGTGAAGAAGTAACGGACTCTATACAATAATGTAAGTTTCTTTGAAGCGGTTTTAGCAAGTGATCTAACATGAGAGGTCCAGCTGAGGGTATTGTTAACTGAAACACAGAGAATTTCCATAATTTTAGAGATGGGAATATTAGTACCTGTAGCACTGAAGGTAAGATAGAATCAGGCAATATCTGTGTCTTAGTAAATTGTATATATTTTGTTTTCCGAGCGTTAAATGGGACAATGTTTTGTCATCATTCTGAGATCTTACATAAGTCTTGATTCATGGAGATTAGTGTATTCAGTTGTCATTTTTTTTTATGGAAGGAAGAAGGAACCAAAGGCCAAGAGCCCGCAAACCGTTCCTTCAAAAAAAAAAAAAAAAAAAAAGAGAGAGAGAGAGCCAAATTCAAGATCCGTTCATTTCGAGATTCCTGGGCACATTGAGTTTGAAAGACTGGAGATCATAGGAAGTAGGAAATACAGACAGAGGGAGACAGTTCCAGAGCTGACCTGTTGCATAAATGACAGAGTGGGAGTAACGATTAACTCATGCATTAGAGAGTTGGACAGAAAAGGGATGAGAGTGTGTTGCTAGACACGTGCTACGTGCCAGTCGTAGAGGTGGAGGGATGCAAGCAGACAGTTCAGAGGAGCAGTGACAATTGAAGCAGCGATAGAAAAGAGATAATGATGCAACAGTGCGGCAAAAAGACAGAGGTTGTAGGAAGCCAGTAAGAGGAGGAGAGTTAATGAGACGAAAAGCCTTTGACTCCACCCTATTGAGAAGAGCTGTATGTGGGGAGCCTCCCCACACATGAGAGTGGTACTCCAAACAGGGGCGAATAAAACCCGTGTAAAAAGTCAACAATTGTGCAGGGGTAAAGAAGGTATGAAGTCGGCTTAGCACACCCAATCTCTTGGAAGCAGATTTGACAAGAGATGCAATATGATTTTTCCAAGATAAGTCCCGAGTGAATGAAACCCCAAGCATGTTCAAGGATGATACAGGATTGAGCTGGATTATATTAAACCTTAGAGGGTACTCCTGTGGAAGATATTGTCGAGTTGATAGTTGTAAAAACTGAGTTTCTGATGCATTAAAAACAACAAGATTATTTTTACCCCAGTCTGAGATACGAGCCAAGTCAGACATTAGGTGTGCCATAGCCTCATCCCTTGTTTGTTGAAGTAACTGCTGAGATGGACGTTGCAGAAACCGAATGGAAAGGTGAAGGGTGGAATCATAACCGTACAAGTGGATAGAGTTAGATGTACAGTTTAGAACGTCATTGATGAATAAAAGGAAGAGAGTTGGTGATAGGACAGAGCCCTAAGGAACACTACTGTTGATGGGTCTAGGAGAAGAACGATGGCCGTCTACAACAGCAGCTATAGAACGACCAGAAAGGAAGCTATGGATGAAGGCACAGATAGAAGGATAGAAACCGTAAGAGGGCAATGTGGAAATTAAAGATTTATGCCAGATTCGAACGAAAGCCTTTGAGATGTCAAGTGCAATGGCAAACCTTTCACCAAAGTCCCGAAAGGAGGATGACCAGGAGTCTGAAAATTAGGTGAGAAGATCGCCAGTGGAGCGTCCCTGACGGAACCCATTCTGACGATCAGAAAGAAGGTTGCGATGGGAAAGGTGCTTTAAATTTTTCTGTTAAGAATTGACTCAAAAACTTTTGAGACACAGGATGTTAAAGCAATTGGACAATAGTTGGAGGGTTGGGAATGGTCACCCTTCTTTGGGACTGGCTGAATGAGAGCAAACTTCCAGCAAGAAGGAAAGGTACAAGTTGACAGACAAAGACGAAGGTCTGGAGGACAACAGGAGGGATTCCATCAGGCCCATATTCCTTGTTAGTATTAAGGCCAGTGATGGCAGAAATTACATCAACTGAAGAAATTTAATGTCAGCCATGAGGAAGTCAGAGGGGGGAATTGATGGAGGAACAGCACCGGAATCATCTAAGGTGGAACTGGAGGAGAAAGTCTGAGCAAAGAGATCTGCTTTATCAGTAGAAGAAATAGCTACATTAGAGTAGAAAAGAGGAAGAAAGGATGATGAGGTAAAGTTGTTAGAAAAGACTTTGGCAAGGTGCCAGAAGGAGCGGGAAGAATTCGAGTTGGAGAGTTGAGAGCATTTAGTACAGATGAAATTATTTTTAGCAGAACGAAGAACAGACTTAGCACGATTCCGGGCAGAAACGTAGAAGAGATGTTATTCGCGGGTGAGTTGACTCTGGTACCTTTTATAGGCCCTCTCCTTGTTGTGGACAGCTTTAGAAGAAGCGTGATTAAACGAAGGCTTTCTTGCATTAGTCAAAGGATATGAGAAAGGAATGTATGCTTCCATGCCCGAGGGGATAACCTCCTTAATGCGCAAGGCACACTCAGATGGCTCCTGGCCATGGAAGCAATAATCATTCCAGGGAAAATCAAAGAAGTACTGCCTGAGGGCTTCCCAATCCACAGCTCCAAAGTGCTACAAACAACGTTTCTTTGGTAGTGTCCACAGGCTGTACTGGAGTGATAGGACAGGTTAAAGGTAATAAGGTTGGTTGGAGGAGCCCAATGGAGAGGAAAGATTAACAGTGTAAGCAGAAGCATTAGTTGTAAGGAAGAGGTCAAGTATATTGGAGCTCTCTCCAAGGCGGTCAGGGATACGGGTAGGGTGCTGTACAAGCTGCTCTAGGTCATTAAGGATAGAAAAGATGTAGGCTTGTTCATCAGGTGGATCAGTGAAAGGAGAGGAGAGCCAAAGGTGTGGTGGTGAACATTGAAATCTTGAATGGAGATTTGAGAGAAAGGAGAAATGGATAGAATGTGTTCCATCGTAGAAGTAAGATAGTCGAAGAATTTTTCATAGTCAGTAGAATTAGGGGACTTAGAGATATTAAACTCTGTGAATGAGTGTTTAAGTGAAAATTAACTGAGAAGTGTTGAGCCACGTGTATATGAGTGAATGGGATTATGGGTGACAGATAAGAAATCATTAAAATGAATTAGGAATAGGATTGGAGCCAGAATTAATCCTTGTGGAACTCCGGCATTATTCGAGTGGAAATTGGATTATACATCGTCAACTTTTATCTTTCTGTCGCTGAGATATGAGGAAATCAAAGGAACAAAAGATGGTGGGCCATAGTAAGGGAGTTTGGATAACAAGGAACAGTGTCACACTGTTTGAAGCTTTAGAAGTATCAAGGGCTACTGCATGGGTTTCTTCATGTTGATCAATTGACTGATCGATGGTATGAGTCACGAGACTGAGTATATCAACAGTGGATCTTTCGTGGTGAAAATCATACTGTTGGTCACTAATTAAGTTGTTGGATTCAAGATGTTTAATGAAGTGCTTATTAGTTGGAATCTCAAATACTTTACCAAGAGAAGGCGTGATAGCTATTTGTCTGTAATCAGAGGGGTCAGAGGAACTTCCTTTCTTTGCAGTGGGGTGGATATTGGCTTCTTTCCAAGAATTTGGGAATGAAGAAGTACGTATGCATTGTCTGAATAATGTAGCTAAAATAGGAGCAAGTTGTGGGGAACATTTTTTCAAAACAATTGGAGGAATTCCATCTGGACCTGGAACTTTGTTTAAAGAATTTCGGGAGAGTCAAGTTTTAGTAGGGACCTTCTGGCTGACTTCCTCTAAGGTGGAATTTCAGGCAAATGTACTGGAGAGCATGTCCGCTTTACCATGTGGGTCATTTACAATGTTTCCATCTGAAGATTTTACTGGGGAAATGGGTGATGACTTGTAAGAGTTTTTATTGAAAGAATTGAGAGTTGACCAGAATATTCTATTGCCATAAGGATTTTTTAATAGAGTGGATGCTTGGTAGTAAAGAAAGTCTGATTTAGAGAGATTAATTACTGCTGTTGCATGGTTTCTAGCAATTTTAAATTGCCTGAGCGATTCAGATTTTTTTAAAATTATAAGTAAAAGCTTTATGCTAAGGAAATTGTGTTGTTGCTCCAGCATAATTGCTATAAAACCATTTTGGTGAGTGTAACTATGACTCAATAATTTCCTAAACATGTAAACTAGACTAGTTGCAAGGTACATCTATTGTAGTATGTACAGTAAGTGTGATATTCTGATTGTATGAAGGACTACGTGACTTGTTCCCCTTAGCACTTCTTTGAATTCTGTTGAGTTTGTGTCTTCTTCAAGAGGGAGTGATGCGCGCCAGCCTCTGTGGGGCATTTACAGGGGTGGCGTTGTAGGAGCAACATCTGTGCAGTACTCGTGTAAATATATATCCGGAAACCTGCGTCGGACTTTGGATTTTTACCTGTACTGGATGTGAGGGGACTAACAGGAGTCCGATCTTTTAGAGAATTGTTGACTGGGTATGAACAATTCCATACCAACATGTATTAAGTCATTAATGTCGTACCTGGTAGAACTGATGTCATCGGAGAAGAAAGTCTGCCATGGAATATCAGCAAAATAGTTTCTGAATTCGTCCCAGTCTGTCCAATCGAAGTGCCATCTGGTCACCCTGACAGGTTCAGAACGGGGAGGTTTGGGGCACGTGACTAATGAGGTTTTGAGGGGATTGTGGTCGGAGGATCCAAGTGGTGACAGTACCTCTATCCTGTATTGATCTGGGTTATGTGTCAGGAATAGGTCCAAGAGGTAATCGTTATTGTCAAGATTATCTGGCATTCTGGTTGGTTGTTTTACCATTTGCCTAAGATTAAACGATTCTGCAGACAGCTCACATACTAGACCAGTATCGTCAGTCCTGGCAGAATGCAATAACCATTCTACATTATGGACGTTACAATCACCCAAATGGTAATTTCATTGGCAAGAGTGGGGTTAAGGTCGGTCAGCTGTGTGGGTATGGAGTCAATTACGCTGGGTTCTGAAGAAGCATTGGAGGAGAGGTAAACTATACAGATATATTTGGTATTATATAGATAGTTTATTATAATGAATAACCAAAGTCAGCTGAAGCGAAGTTTCAAACAGTGTCAACTGCCAATTCATATTAGATAAAAGAAGAGGTGCCACCCTTGTTATGGAAGTTTGTGAGGAGATGGTGTCGTTCGTGAACGATCCGGCTCATAGAGCCGGCTCTTTTAAGTGAACGATGGGAGCCGGCTCCTGTTTGGGAGCCGTTTACTTTTTTCTTTTTTTCTTTCTTTTTTTTCTGGGAAATTAATAAAAGAAAGAATGGTAAATGGTCACTGATTTGTTAAATACGACCCAGAAACACCGTTTTTTAATCACTGCTATCAACCAAGCAGAGTGAGACATCTGTTTGTTGTTAAAGATGTACTATGCTGGTAACCCTCAACCTTGCATGTGGAGGTTTAGTTACAAGGCACCATCACAGAGTTACCAGATTGGTCATTACAAGTGCAAAGTCCTCCATGTGGCCTTTGAGTTGAAATATACTGTGTGTGTAAGGTTAAAATGATTTCACCAACTGTAAATGCTGACTGTGCATAATCTTACTGGCATTGAGAATGTTTCAAGATGTTTAAAGAGAAAAATATATTAGTGGAATTCACATTTTTGTGACTGCATCCATTTTTTTTAAACATAAGGTGTCATATTGCTAAATTAGAGAAAATTTTATAAAAGCCAGTGTGGTACTATATGAGGAGCCATTTGGGAGCCGAAAGAGCCGGCTTTCTTGACTGAACTGAGCCAATTGAGCTGGCTCCCTTGAAAGAGCTGGAATTCCCATCACTAGTACATCGGCCCCCAGGAAAACAAAATAGGAATATGTCAGTAGAGGAAGAGATTTGGCTTTCTGTGAGGAACAGGGCTAGAGGGGATATAGACTGGAGTAAAATGTGAACGGAATTCAGAATGGTACTAAGACCACGGATATTACTGAAATAATTATAAGACCGAACTTGCACTTCTCCACTGACGAGTATGAACAGTGTTTGCAACAACCGCTGTCGGCACAGTCGTTTGACTGCGACCAGGAGTACCCTGTGCCTCCAGCCCTACCCTGCCGGTGGTGGCAATCCGAGATACCACCGAATTTGCTGATAATAATGCAGCGGCCATTGCAGAGGGGAGGGGGGGGATAGTAATAGAAAGTGTAATATCTAATGTCCATGTCATGTGTAAACAGTTGGGACCGAACTCATAAAACCTACATCATAGTTAAGTGAAAGTCAGAAATGTAAGAATTAAGAGCAGTTCATCATAACAAAGTCGAGACTTTGTTAGGTCGAAATCACAAGCTGCTGAGATAGCGGTTTGCTATATGTAGCACTTGGGATATTTTAAAATTGAAGAGAGAAAAGAAAAAAAAAGTAGAGAAAAGACGTAACAAAAAATCTAAACTTACTAAAATATTTTTCTTAAATGTTTTCAGCGAAAAGTTAATTAATTTGAAGTTTTAGGAGTTATTTATTTACCACTTTGTTTTACTGTGGACGAGGACAACTTGCCTCACCACACCATCCTGTAAACAAACAACACCACAGCCACCAACAGCTCGAACTCTAACAGTACGATAGAGAAACGCACAAGAGGTCGTCACCACCACGAAGTTGCATTTTTCCAGTTGCAAGGTAATGGAACGTTAAAATAACCTTTATTTCTGACGTGAGGGCCTTGTTTCTTGCCGTGGGTCTTGTTAGGGTCTCCCGCACCAAAAATCATGTCTGCACGGTCCAAGCGGCATCACTTTACCAGTTCTGCGTCACTTAGCTCATTAAGCACATCTTTCCTGTCATGAAAACGTCTTGGTCGACGGTAGCGAATTTATTGTGGTGCGGCGGCCAGTTTACCGTTACGAAGGAGTCATTAGCCGCGTCCGAAGCGCTGTATCAACTCGGGAGGTGTCTTTAGCTAAGACCTAGGTTAGGTCGAGCACAAGGAATTGTGACTCGCTCCTATGAGTTTAGGACACTTTCGCCTTATGATGCAATCGTAGTGTTTTATATAAGTACAGGCTTTGGAGTTAGAGGTATTATGAGAGTATGCTGTTTTTTCTTTAATACAAGGAAGAAGGAACAAAAGGCCATGAGCCCGCAAACCGTTCCTTCCAAGAAAAAGGCAGAAACAATGCAAAAGAGAGCCAAATTCAAGATCCGTTCATTTCGAGATGCCTGGACACACTGTATTTGAAAGACTGGATATCATAGGAAGTAGGAAATACAGACAGAGGGAGACAATGCATAAATGAAGGACTGGGGGTACCGGTTAACTCTTGCATTAGAGAGTTGGTCAGAAAAGGGATGAGGCCTACTCTGTGTTAATGAAAACACTGGAAATATTCAGCAAAGGGAGATGGTCAGAAACAGGTCTTAAGAGCTGGTGAAACGGGAGCTCCATCTCTCCCTGTCACAAAATGTATTAATGCTTGTAGCTGTGAGTAAAGTAGCTTTGAATATGAGTCTTTAAACTTGGGGCTGAGTACCCTGTTGTAACCTTGTAGTTACAATTCCCTCTGATGCCAGAAGAGTCAGGGACTCTGGTCTTTGCAGTTAAAGCCTGTCCACCACTTTCCCATTTGGCGCATCGTATCAAACAGAATCATACATGAGTAGAAAAATATACCAAACATCTCTTATGCCAGAAAAGGGACATGAGAAGCAGAAGAGGGGAAATATCAGACTAAGCTTTGAACCCAATTGTACCTTCCAGCTACCACCTACGGTACCACTTAAATGATTATTACAAACGCGCAGGAAAGCGCAAATACAAATACGTTTGGTCCGGTTTGTCAGTCTGTCAGCTAGCAGAATTATGAAAAAAAAAAAAAAAAAAAAAAAAACTAAACGGAATGATACCAAATTTGGCATAATAACTGAGGCCCATCAGAAGAATCGGTGATAAATGTTGGATCGAAAAAGGTTGTAGGTTAGAGATCAAAGATAAGCTAAGGTCAAATGAAACTGTTTTGATCCGATTAAAACCAAACTTGGCGGGTGGGTTGAGGGACAAGTAAGAGTAAACTGATTCAATTCTGGGAGCAATGAGTCAAAATGAAGGTCACAGGGCAAAGTAAATGTTAGGCCATTTAACCCACTTAACTTTGGTTCGATTTGCATCAGACTTGATGGAACGATTAAAGGTTAGCCGTGGATGAAACTGTTCTATTTCCAGAAGAACAGGCCAAAGGCTAAGGTCGCCGAGTAAGGACAACTCAAACTCTTGAACCGATCTGAACTAAACTTGGACGTTTGGTTGCTGGTGAAGAAAGGATGAAGTAATTCGATTTTTAGATCAGTCAGAGGTCAAGGACACAAGTCACCATCAAAAATTTAGTCTTCAAGCCTTTATACACTCGATCAGAAGGCACCTGGGGTGTCTGGGCACGTTGCTCATCAGTTTCGAAGCACAGTAACGAATCCCGTAAACACAGTAGATGCGAAGTAGGATGGTCCTTTATCTTATCACATTATGATTAAGTTGATGATGACGATGATGATGATGATGATGATTTTCCAGCGTATATTATTGACATATTCCAAAATCCACGCATGCTTCCTGATCTTGTGAATGGGCATTTAGATCGATAGTACAGTGCGGGTGTTGCAATCTTCGAGTACTTCATCTTGTTAAGGTATTGATTCTCTCTCTCTCTCTCTCTCTCTCTCTCTCTCTCTCTTTTGTGTATTTAGCTCCACTTCCATTTCCTACCAGCCTTTATAAACTTCCACCCTCTTTCCGTCGATCTACCCTCCCTTTCTCAATTTGCCATCGCGATAAAAATCTCGTTATGGAAATTTTGTGATGACATGCTTGGCTGGGAGAACCAATTAGATTTTACAGAGCACAGTGGCGCTTTCATTTGGTTAAGCTCACTTGTGTTAGAATCCATGATTAAATTTTTATTTTGTATAGGAATATCGTGGCACTGTGGTTGTAGTAGTAGTGATAATGAAAGTAGTAGTAGTAGTAGTAGTGTAACCCTAGTCTGTCTGGCCTTGAAGAAACCATTGCCGTGACAGATTTGCAACCACCTGATTCCATTGACGTATTTTGTAGCTTATTGTTGCTATTTCAGGACGATTTTCTTCAACTGTAAGAGGTATTTTTAGGAAGGAAGTGTTACTGAAAGCCATATCCAGCCCCTCCAGTTCCAAAGTCTCTTCAACAATGCATTCATTGGCCCAGTAGTGGCAAAAATAACAATTTATGTCATTGAACAGGTGTTGAAGTGGCTGCTGATAGTCTTTTTTTTTGTGTGTGTGTGTGACAAAACTGGGCTTCATTTACAAATTCTGTTCAAAGTTGTGGTTGCATGACATTTGATGAGCCTTAGCTGTGAGTTAGAGATGAATCTCATTGGTTACTAGTCCTGTCCACCTTCCGATCCGACTACACCTGGCTACCAAACCAAGCTGAAAGAGGTTATGGATCTTTGCCAGATGAAAACAAACAGATTATAGCATGTTTGATTCATGTGTCCTAAGTAGGATACGGACTCTGATATGCTTAACGACAGCCATCACAAGCACTGGACGTTTATTTACATCACTCTTCGTACAGACACCCATTCTCACTCGTACTTCACCAGTAAGAGGAAGGGTTACTACTGGCAAACACTCTCCCTCTGAGAAGATTCATTGTGCAGTGGACAGACATGAAACAGATGCAGATTAGAAGCACAATACGGAAGCGGATCCAAAGATGAAATTATTAGATAGCATGATAATGATGATATAAATGGTCGGGTCACTAAGTAGATCAGTGTTCGGATTTTCAAGGTATAGTATTTTACCTTTTTTTTTTTTTTTTAACTTTTATTTACGAAAATGTTTTGATATTACTATGTCTATAAGAGGATTAAATGATCAGCTATATACGCAAGGGTATTCTTTTCATTAGATTTCATACACATGGCATCTACAGTACCCTGTGAGTACAACATTTTTAAATATCAACATACCATTGCTTTGTTAATTATTTGATGAAGCAAGATTTTTTTTTTTTTTTTTCATTCTTGCGACATATTATGGTTCATTGACTTCCATAGCCACCTCTTTTATTACAAGCGAGAAAGCGCAGCGAGCGAAGAGATGTTTACATTCAAATGAGAAATGAGCGACTCGAAACGACCTGGCCTGGCCAGACACGACACGGCCCGACCGCGATGGTTTTCAGAGGCTAATAACTTTTCTACTATGTGAGATAGAGAAGATTACTTTCAGTAGGTAGCCTAGTAGATACATTCAGTAAATTTTGTTTTTAGCTATATATTTACTCATGAGACCAATAAAACCCCTTGGAATCCCAGCTTTCCAAGGGAATGTACCGAGGGCGTCAGTTGTCATGCTCCAATATGAAATCGAATTAAAATAAAAAATCCTGTTGTAACACCGTTTTCTTGCTTCAGTTCTAGCAGTTAAATATCGAATATTATGCTCATAATTTTACATGAACTTTTTTTCTGTTTAGAGGCTGAAATCAGCAAGGGTAATCGCCCATTTCTGGGTTTTATCATTCAAATAATAGCCAAGCGTTTACCGACGTAGTTCGTTGACACGGCAAGTCGGAAGCAGAGAACTGAACATTGTGCGTGTGATAAATTCTACGGCGCCTCGCTATATGCATATGCACATCCGGAAAGAAAACGTGAGAAGTTAAATATTATAGCTCAATTATTCTTCTGGTATTCAACTACCTCACCAGAAACACTGAAAGTTTACACCAAGATGAAATTATAATGATAGGAGCATTTACAAACGCCCGTTCGCCCGTCATGCGCTCACAAAGAGCACTTTACTGGTTGAATAATTGTTTTGGGGTAAGGGAACTGTTTGATACATGGGTTAGCATGTCCAATCCGCCTACAGAAGAATGAGAGTTCGTTTCTGGAGCCGGTCAGACTATCTAACTTATATTCCTGTAACATTTGCCCTTTGATGCCATACTCCTGGGAATTATTGGGACAACAGATATTTAATACATGCCTTATTAACCCTTGCAGTAAATAGGCAATAATCATCATCCCGTTTCTGCTTTGTAAGATTCACATACTTAATATTCATGTTCGTAATATCTGGGAACCGCGTCAACAACCAACTCTCTGACATACCCAACACGGCCAGCGTTACATCACATCACGAAAATTTTCTACCCAACACGGCCAGCATCACGTCACATCACCAAAATTTTCTGCCATCTTTAAGTTACAAGATCAGCAGCCGAGACGAGGCTCAGTTGGTAAAGGCTGGGAGACGTATTCGCGAAAACTTCTTAACCAGTTCTTGCAGTGAAAGTCTCCGCAAGTTGTGGAATATTGTGGAATTGTGGAATTGTCAGGAATACTTTTGATTTTTCATATTCCTAACTTTAATATAACTTTCTTGGTAATGAGGTAGTTTTTTTTTTAGCTCTATGGCTGAACAAAGAGGGGTACACAAGTCCAGCCCAGCTTAAGCCGAAGAAAGTTTATAAATACGACTCCGGATTTCATTATTATTGCTGGCGCAGCGGGTGTGGGACTGAGTGGCTACGTGGGTTTGGGTAGGGAGGGGAGTGGCAGGATGGGACGGGGCGAAGTGGAGCGCGATGGGATGGAGTGGTGTAGGGTGGAGCTGGGCAAAGTTGGATGAGGTGGGGTGGGATCGGGATATGTGGGACGGGGAAGAGTGGGGTGGGGCGGGGCGGGGCGGGTTGGACCAGTAGACAGCTGTTATGAGGGGTTTGGGTCGCTGGGGAGGGAGAGGAAAGCAGGGGGACGTAATAGAGAGAAGGCAGGGAGGAGAGATGGAGAGAGGAAAGGAGGAAGATGTAAAGCTTAAAGGAAATAAGTGAGTTTATAGAGGAAGAGGAAGAAAAAAAGTAAAAGTGTGGAGAGAAGAAAATTGAGAGAAACAGTGCAGAGAGGAAGGAAGGGAGAGGGACAGGGGAGGAACGAAGGGAGGGAGATTATGGAGGGAGGAAAGAAGGGAGATTATGTTATGAAGGGAGGGAGAGAGTGTGTGTGTAAGCAAAAAGGGTGGGAGAGATAGACAGCGTAGGGAGAAAAGGAGGGAGAAAGAGAAAGGTGGGAAGGGAGGGAGAGTGATAGAGGAAGGGAGAGAAAAGTTGAGGGAGAGAAGAAGGAGGAGAAAGACAAAGAAAAGATATCGCGTGCAGAAGATGTAGGGAGAGACTTATTGGACAGCAGAAGGAAGAGAGAGAGAGAGAGAGAGAGAGAGAGAGAGAGAGGACGTAAAGAGACAGGAGAGAGAGATATTGCATACAGGAAGGAAGGGAATGATAGCATAGAGGGAGCGGACGGAGGAAGCGAGGTAATAGGAGAAGGGGAAGCAGGAAACAGCAGAGGGTATGATATGGGAGGGGGACGGGAGAGAGGAGGAGGAGTGGATTGTTGAGTATTACCATCCAAATGCGACTGGGTTCTTTTCAGCTTAATATAATCGTCTGAGTTAGAAGATACACACCTTTTATAACCTAACAGGAACGGTGACCCATATCTGTTTACCTTTTTTACTGAGGTTAATGTCTACTGAGGTAAATACGAGTAAATCCGTGTTTTCACTGTCCTCCCCCCAAAAAAATCAAACTCGTATTTCACAGCAAAGAAGTTAACCCCTTTATTCTGTTGACGTATATTTCATCTATTGTCATCTGTTTTTATCTTGAAATTTTTATCTTCAAATTATTTTTTTCAGGTTAGGAGAAATCTTTTAAAATTGAATGTTAGATATGCTTCATTTATTCACACAATATAAGAATCCTCTCCTAAGTTTAATATAATCATTTGGCAGCAGCAAGTATAAAGTAGGAATTACATCTTTGGGCTGAAGGGGTTAATCGGTGAAGAAAACATGAATAGCTTCGTATATAGAGAGATGATTTGGTGGGGAGCTTGAAGGGATAAGTAAGCAGTACCGTTGTTGAAATTAATACTGATCTGTTCCATAAAGAGGAAAATAATGGGCAGTTACTTTCAGAATCCAATGATGCAGCCTTTGAGCACTAATAAGCTTTTCCAAATAGCGTTTCATGATTGCTTGAATAAAAAGTGGAGTGATACTATTGTCCGTAGCTTTGCATATGAGGAAGGCCAGAGAATTAGCTTTGGAAATGATAGGGCAGAGGCGAGGGGGAGGGAGAGAGAGAATGAGGTATAGGAAAGAGTAGGGACTGGAGATAAAGGAAACTTAGTGAGGGAGGGAGTTGAAGAAATGACAAGGAGATGAAAAGTAGAGGTGGAGACGAAAAGGAAGGATTTGAGAAAAACAAACAGGAAAAATTGAAGAGACAAAGAACGAGAAGATAAAGGAAAACAATCTATATTATACTGATCCCCTTTCTGTATGTTTGTTTGTATGTTACCGTAAAACAACAAAAACATGTGCATGTAGCGCAACTTATGTCAGAGCAAGGTACCATTAAAGTGCTCCAACTTGAAGAATAAAACAATTTCCAGTCCAACCGGGCCACCGGTTCCCGAATTATGACTCATTTCTGACTGAAGAAAGGTAGCGACTATACATCAAGTGAAGGCCGCCGAAGGCGGCCTTTAAGCGAGTGTAATAAAATGAAGAACAAGGAAATGAACAAAAAATTCAAGAAGAGAAAACGAAAGCGTTCTTGGAATGAACAACAACAAATTCTAGAAGAGAAAACGAAAGCGCTTTCTGTGTGTGTGTGTGTGTGTGTGTGTGTGTGTGTGTGTGTGTGTGTGTGTGTGTGTGTGAGATAGAAACAAAAACTTAGAACATATAATACTTTTTACCCCTGCCAACATCATCCAATCCATAACATTTACTCTGCACTCATTACATCTAATCCACTACGGCCTTTCCACAGCATGAGAGCAGTTATAACACGACAAACCCTCATCCTTTACCACCACAACAACCCTACCACTACAACAACCTCACAGTACCAGGACATCAATATTCGCACTACAATTACCACAGTCATTACACCACCACATGCAAATCCATCCGCGTTCATTTACACCACTATCCAGTCTCTCTAAGTACCCTAGGTATTTATCATAACTATCCGACCGCCATAACAACAGCCCCAACAAAACAACCACTCAGCCACCACAACTACCTTATCACAACACTGCTACAACCACCACAATTACACCACCGTCAATCTCCCGACCCACCAATACATCCATCCCACCACGACAGCCACCTTAGCACCACACCAGTACAACAAAGCCACACCATCACACACCATCACAGCATCCATCCCACGTCCACAACCACTGCAACCATTTCACCATCACAACCACACAACCAGAATAACCACTGAAGCAGTACACCTCAAGCCCGCCTCTCAATCACAGCACTCCACCGCCATAACCATTTATAATGCCACTGCCACTCGCACACGCACACACACACACACACACACACACACACACACACACACACACACACACACACACACACACACACACACACACACGTCTTCATACATTCATACATACATACTCATTTCACGTAGCCCACACCATCACCAAGACCAGATCACCACCACAACAACAACATCCACAACAACCGCAACACCACAGATACCCTCTTTATCACAATCACTTCATCATCACATCAGTTCCTCCACGAAAACCACTTGATCATAACTACCACCACAAAAATCTATCCACCAAACCACCCTCTCCGTTTTTGCTGTCTCGCCACATGGTCCACTCACTGAACCACAATATCCCACACCCTCAGGAACCTATCAGCAAACATCAGAACGATCCCATCACCGACACCAACCTCTCCACCATCCTCATTTTACCAGAAGCTTCGCCCATTACAGCGCACATTACCCTCATAGCCCCATCACTATAATCACTACCACAGTCAATTTTACCTTCACGATTAAACTGTCATTACAGGCACCACAAATACCCTATCATCACAGTTATTCTGCAGCTGCAACCCCACCACAACCAGATAGCACCACTACCACACCACTACCACCGTTCCACAACTACATCGTTAGTACAACTTTACAGCCACCACAACACAACAACCACCACATCACTCCAACCCCCACAACCATCCCACCACCACAGCAACCACACAACCACAACTACCTCACTGCTGCAACCACGTCAACGGTTAGGAGATATAAGTTGCAAAGTCTAGAGTCCAAAAAAATTGTTGATGGCAGATATAGGTAGATTGGATCATCCGCCTCCTTGAAAGACTTGCAGTGGAGTCAAATTGTGTTATCGGTATTCTGAAAGACATCATTTTCCATTTTAATGTCTAGGAAGATATAAGTTGTACCTTTAGAGAAACAAAGCATTTTTGTAATTTGTTATCAATGTGAGCTGCAAACATACCTGTGCATATCTCAGTAAGGAGACAGCCTAATAGGCACATGTAATGAAAGCTAAGTTGGTAGATTACAAATACCCACGATGATCGTCATTTAGGGGAAACTCAATATTCTTTTGATAATATCGTTTGAATGGAATATGTAATGATACAAATTTGTGTTTGAATGTAATATTTAATGATACAGATTAAACACACGTAACATGCATTCTTCCTGTATACGAGTAGAAGGGAATACAGAACTATAAACAAGAAGGAGCACTGAAAGACTGCAACACCCAAGTATTTGAGTTTCCCCTTTGACCTTGGCCATCAACTGATCCTTCTCAAACTCGAAATACTTTATCCTTCCCTGACCGTTAACCTTCCTGCCAAATTCGGCCCAAATCAAACTAAAGCTGTCTAAGTTGACCCTATCCTATGAACGTGATATTTGACCTTTCCTTGTGACTTTGACCTTTGATGGATTGTTCTCAAAATGGAATCCTTTATCCTTGCCTTCCTTGAAGCCCCCCATAACGTTTGGTTTAAATCAAATAAAACTGTTTAAGTTGATCTTACCGTATGGCCTTAACCTTCTATCATTTGCCTTATAAAACAGTAGGGCAACCCTTTGGGTGATCCACAACACTTCCACGAAGTTTGGTTTAAATAAGCTCAAAACTCTTATAGTTATTAGTTCACACACACACACACACACACACACACACACACACACACACACACACACACACACACACACACTTGCTTCGCTAACACGGGTGTAAATATTAGCAAATTTGAACTTTAAGTTGTAGCCCACAGAAACATGAACAGAATATGATTTAAAACAAGAAGAAGCATTGAGAGAGTGCTTTTAAAATTGAATTACTTCATTCTTGCCTGAACCTTAACTCTTTCATGAAGTTTGATCCATTTCAGATCAAAACTGTTTCAGTTGACCTTGTCCAGTGACCATTAATTGTGACCTTTCCCTGTGACCTGATCTTTGATTGACTGTCCTCAGTTTTGAATCCCTTGATTCTTGCATTACCGTGCAGCTTCCTACAAAATTTAATGTAAATCGGATTCTTAGTTTCAGCATTTGTATAAGTGCCTCAAAAGTATAACTCTCATATTGCCAAAGATTCTTAAGTTCAGAATTCTCATAAGTACTTTAAGAGTGTTCAATAATATGACTCAACTTTGATCGTTAAAGTAGCCTTTTAGGACCCTTTTTGGGACAAGACCCCAAGGGTTCGGCAGCAAACAGCTTGGCTCACAGTGTAGAGACTCACTGTGGCTTGGCTGTTCTAGTTGTTTGCTCAAGAGTCATAGCTGTTCATTCTGAGGTGAATGGTTAATTAAATCTAGTAAGTTACTGACCAAGATGCGAGAGGTGGTCGTAGACTGCAGGATATTTAGACTGGAGTTTGCTCAGACGTGCATTATAGATTGGCAATCATCCAGCAGAATTTACACTGACCACTGCACAGACTTATGGTAACATTTCTACTGTTAAAGAGATATATTTTTACTAGTCACTCTGCCTCCGGATTGTTGAAGTGAAACATAATGAACACTATCGTAATGTATTCATTCCACAACCTCAACCACCACCACAACCACCATCATCACCACAACCGCCCCACTATCCTATCCACCTCACCACAATAACCACCATTCATTTCACCACCATAACCACCATTCAATTCACCACCATAACTATCACAACCATTCCACCACATCCATAAACCTCCCACCACCTCACCAACCGTACGACCACCACAACCACCCCGCTACCACCACTTCACCACCACACTACCACAACTATCCAACCACCACATCCGACACAATACTACGACCATCATCCAACCACCACAACCACCCTACAAGAACTACCCCACCAGCACAAACAATACAAACACCAAGCCACCACCACAACCACCACTACAGCATCATAACCATCACCACCATACGACAACCATACAGCCACCACAATTACCAAGGCCTAAAGAATATTCTTTAGGCCTTGACCATTACTACCACATCAGCTCCACAACCACATCCACGCCCACCACATTCGTCCCTCCCTCTAACCACCATCTATCTCTAGTACCACTTGAGCAGTTCTTTGTGGACGCGCGCAAGTATTTGCTTAGCCTCTCCAACACACACACACACACACACACACACACACACACACACACACACACACACACACACACACACACACACACACACACACACACACACACACACACACACACACACACACACACACACACACACACACACACACACACACACACACACACACACACACACACACACACACACACACACACACACACACACACACACACACACACACACACACACACACACACACACACACACACACACACACACACACACACACACACACACACACACACACACACACACACACACACACACACACACACACACACACACACACACACACACACACACACACACACACACACACACACACACACACACACACACACACACACACACACACACACACACACACACACACACACACACACACACACACACACACACACACACACACACACACACACACACACACACACACACACACACACACACACACACACACACACACACACACACACACACACACACACACACACACACACACACACACACACACACACACACACACACACACACACACACACACACACACACACACACACACACACACACACACACACACACACCAAGCCAGCTGTGTTGATGCCAGTGCTCGTTATATTATATGTGGGTGGTGACAGTAAGTGGATGGGACACAGTGAAGTAATGAGATTGGGAGAATGAATGAGAGAACGGCTTCACTAACTAACACATTATCGATAACCTATTTTGGATGCTGTGTTAAAAATAATGTTGTGAACTGCAAAATTAATTGATTACGTGAGTTATGCTGAAAATATTATTGGGGGCAAATATTTTTTCACCCATAATTACGTTGGTCACGCCCGCAGGCATTTCGATCGTCCTGTTGAGGAACGCACACACACACACACACACACACACACACACACACACACACACACACACACACACACACACACACACACACACACACAGAGCAGGTCATCATGTTAAACGAATAAATCTCACTCAGCACTGTGGGATGCTACTGGTGCACAAACTGATGACAGCGTTGAGGTTTTCCAGGTTCTGTTAACTAAAAAAAACTAAGGTTTGGAAATTTTAAGTTCAAATAGCACTGAAACAATGACAGCTGTAAGTGATGCACCCGCACTCCCCGAACTGTATTATCAAGCAACTTGGTAACATGCCTGATTCAGACTCTGTGATTACTCGGCCTGCGTTGTCAACAGTATTAGCAAAGTTTCTCCCAACTCTAGCCGACTATCGTTAAAACAGTACCATATTTTGTGTGTCTCACTTTGTTGCTGACAATACGAACAGCTCTTCCTTTGCCTGTCTACCACAATGTGCCTGGCAATATGTAACTTACAGTAGTTTGGAAACACAGAAAATTAAGCGATGAAGTATGTAAGTGAAGTGAGCGTAAGAAAGTGAAGGAGTAAGCAGGAAAGGGAGTGATAATGAGGGCGTACACCGGGGAAGTATCTGGTGCTATAAAATATTTCCCTAATGGTGCTCCTATTTCGAGGCCGAGGTAGTTATGGTAGGAGGGAAGGATGGGTGGAATGAGGGCGATGGTATCTAATAACCTCTTTACCTGAGCCGTGACTGCCATACCTTAAAAGACAGAACCCATCAAAGAAGCAAACTGATGAACGGTATTCATGGCACCCAAGTAATTAATTTTCACTTTCACAGCAATTGACGCACTTCAACCTTTAGTTCCCCATTCAAAACTTACCAGTTCATCCGCGCAGTGAGCTGATTAGTTGTTCAGCCTTACAGTGAGATTCCCTACCGTGCAAAATGTTTCCCATTCTGTTAGTCTTGCAGCTTGTATTTCCACGAATGTAGGACGTTTCGGCCACGGACGTTTGGGCCATGGGCCACCAACCTAGGATGTTTTGAAGTGTGAAGTGTTGTGAACCTTACCTAACCTTACCTAACCTAACCTAACCTAACCTTACTTAACCTTACCTAACCTAACCTATGTCCTACTTCCGTGGCCAAAACGTCCTAGGGTGGTGACCCATGGCTCAAACGTCCGTGGGCCAAACGTCCTTGGCCGAAACATCAGAGCGCGATTTACGCATACACACACACACACACACACACACACACACACACACACACACACACACACACACACACACACACACACACACACACACACACACACACACACACACACACACACACACACACACACACACACACACACACACACACACACACAGATAAATGAGCCAAACACTAAAGTCCGTCCGGTTAAACATTGTTGGAGTAAAAGCAGGACTTTCAGAAATAAAATGGTCCCTCCCCTCAACACACACAGCATCACAATAGGCTAACATTGATACAAACGACCAAACTCACAGACAAATCACACACTTCACCAACTACTACACGAAGAAAGAACTAAACAAACTTTAGTAATAGCCTATCCCTCACTCAGAACAAACGGCAGAGCTGTGTAGCCCCACCCCACAGCATACGGTGAGTGGTAGGTGGTAACGACCATCATCTACTCACTTGATGCAGTGCTGCCTACTTCTTCTTTCACCTTTGTCATTCTTTTCCTGTGTCTACCCTCATCTTTTCCTATTTTTCCCCATTTGCTTAACACTTTTCCCTGCTCTTTCCACTTCGTGATTCTGCACTGAGTGACAAGCCTATTAATTTCCTGTTTACCCTGTACAGCTCTGGGTGATAATCATGAGACCAAATAATTACTCGTATCTGATGTGGATCTTACTATGGTGCCCCTATTAACCGGGTGGAGAGACTCAAATGCGACATTCATCCAGGAACCAAACTTTCACGGTGTGGCTAGACGCTATCTGTCACAAGGTTCACTGCACGAGACGCCCCTGCAGGGACGGTTGCTTGCCTGCGGTTGATGGGTCTGCTAGGTTAAACAGACCAGGGTAAAAACAATAGCAGCTGGGGAGAGGCGGTGGCAGAATCGGTAGAGAGGCGGCATGCAGTCCTAATGGAGCCAGGTTCGAATCCCGGCTGGGGCAGGGAACGGTTTAAGGATTTGAATTTCTTTAAAAGCAGACTTCTGATCTACCAGATGACTCGCCGACATGTCATAAAAGTACCCCCGCTAATACTAGTACACCAGTCCTGTATGAGACAGCCATAGCATGTATTCAATATGAATGGTGGGTGTTAGCGCCGAAGTGGTGACATGTGGAGATGTAGGAAGACTACTGCGCCCCAGGAAACACTACTGGGACTTGGAAATAGACCCTGAAGCCTTAGCCCAGAGTCGGACGTGTAAAAAAAAAAAAAAAAAAAAAATCGAGAAGTTTAGCACTGGAAACACGTTGCATGTCTCCTTGTGGCTGATCACGTTCACAGTGTGGCATCTGAAAGAGTCAAGTTAAAGGAGGCAGAATTCATGGCAGGGGCAAGTATATCATTCCTGTCGAGAGAGATGCGAGAGAGACACTTAGAGAGTAAGTCGGCCGTTGCCTGGAGGCTTTTTATAATACAAGAAAGAAGGAGGCAAAGGCTAGAAAGCCTGCAACCTTGTTACTTCCAAGAAAAGAGAGAGAGAGAGAGAGAGATTTAAGATCCGTTCATTTTGAGATACCTGCACACATTGCGTTTAAAAGACTGAAGGTTACAGGTAGAGGGTATTAAAGACAGAGGAAGGCAGTTCCACAGCTGAACTGTTGCATACATGAAGGACTGGGAGTATATATCACTTCAATCTTGTATTACAGATTTGGACATAGAATAGGTGAGAGTTTCCAACCAGACGGGTGCTAAGCACCCTCCGTAATGGAGGAGGGGGGGGGGAGATAGAAGGAGAGAATTTTGAAAAGCAGTGCCCTTTTAAGTACCGGGCAGCGATAGAAAGGAAATAAAGATACGCGAGGGGACCTCTGTTGACAGGGTCGGAAACTGAGTGAGGTTATTTGCCCTACGGCATTCGGCCCAAGAGAGAAAGTGAAATCTCATTGAACGAGGGGTTCTTGTATTGCTTATATACAGTATTTATTTTTATTTAATGTCTGAGTGTTTGGCATTTGGACTGCTTTACAACTTAGGAATTCATTTTTGCAGATCATTGCGGGTGCAGGTTTATGTCTTGCAAATACAGTGCGGATGTGGGTCCTGGAGAGTTAAAACACTGCGTCTGGCAGTGTGGAGTCCGTCCTAACCGCGCGGGTGCAATGCAGTTGTGGATCCAAATAGTGGAACTACACAGGGCTCTGAAAAGGCACCTTTTGAGTTGATGCTAGGTACCTCATGACATTCGACTCATTTTTTCCGTCTACTTGCCTGCTATTCTCTACCCCTACTAGCATAAAACCTCCAAAATGTGTCCTCAGCTGTTCGGTCTAGCTAGAATGCTAATATTGTGATTCACCACTTTAACTATTGCATTCTGCCCAGCAGACTAGCCCTATTCAACGGTTGCCTCTTCAGGTGTGGTGTTATCACACAAAAGAATCAGTGATGCCATGGCATTCGTTGATATCGATGTAGAATCCGTGGTTTCCGAGGTTATTCGCTGAATGATGGAGCTGATCTGGTAGAGTGAATTACAGTTGCAGATATAAATAATGACCCACATCCACACGATCAATAATGCGGCACTGAGCAATGGCTTTTCAGAGCCAGTGATGAAGTGTTCGGGGACCAACAGGCTCTTCGGAATAAAAGTTTCGTAGTGGCAGGACTTAAAAGTGGATAAATATTATTGGCAGGACTTAAAAATGGATAAATATTATTGTCCTCATGTGGACAAAACTAGAGGCACACCATGGCCAGCATCATAACAATAGTGTAGGCAATGCTTGTGACCTACCAGTGGCCCATGTGTTGCTATTCTCAGTCCTAAGGGACGCTTGCGAGCTGCTAAATTAGCAGGGATTCCCTCAGACAGCGCCTCAATCCCCAGTGTTAAGGATAAATGAAGACATGTAGGAAACACCTCCACACGTGAACCATCGTCCCGTGTACGGCGACAGGCTCAGAGCCTTGAATCCTAGCCACCTGCTACACCCCAGTCTCGAACCCTCCTCCATAATCACCTTTAGGGTTGCATGCTTGTTCATTAAAACAAAAAGTGGGAAAGCAAATAGATTTTAAAGAATATCTGCAACACAAGAATGATGCGCGAAGGACTTGAGAGCGTCCAAACACTTACCCAGATTACGGCTCGCAGTCACCCCTGTTTCAGTTCTAGGTGTAAACAGGTTTTGGGTAAAGATGTCGTGCCAAATTATCCCGAGGTCACCCCAAGAATGTATCCCAGAACCTTTCGATTGTGGGCCCACTGTGTTTTCCATTAAAGTACATACATGATCTCTCTGTATTAGTACTGATACGGTGTGTCTTGCGGGTTACAGGCTGATCTCATCTAAACGCAGGCGCTCTATTAATGGCTGTCATGACTCGAGGGTTTTGTTTTCCCTTCACGATTTTACTTTCAACGCTTCAGCTTAATGATGTTATTTTTACACCCGCGCGCGAAAGCGGAAGTGGGTTATGCGCTTGGTTCTATTGGTTTGCCTGTCTGTTAGGAAGGTGATTAAATGAAATTTCACCTAATATAGATAATGACCGAGGACTAGCAGAGAAGCATGTGATTAAATATTGACCGAAATAGGCCATAGGTCAACTCAGTTTTCATCCGATTTTGACCAAACCTGGTGGAACGGTTGAAAGACAGGGATGGACTAAGTGATTCATTTTTATAACAGTAATTCATAGGTAAAGGTTTCAGGGCAAGGTAACATGTTCGTTCAATTAACTCTTTTAATTATTTGTTTATTTGAACCTTGGTGGATAGTTTTATGGTTAGCGAAGGATAAGTTATTATTATCCTAACAATAAGTCTAAAGTCAAGGTCACAACACATGGTCACTTTTTTTTCTAATCCTATTTAGGTCAAGCTTCGTGGATGAAGCATTTCGATTTCGAGAGCAGTTAGTCAAAGGTTCAGGTCGCTGGGAATGATAAACAACTTGGCCTTAGACTGTTTGTAGGTCGCGGGTGTTGCATTCTGTGCTCTTTCTATTTATTATTTCTAGCTGTCAGACGATTTACCTCATTTTAAAAGGAGATACCAGGTTGTGAATGGTTAATGGAGACTCTGTATAACCTCGTCATTACAGACTGGCCTTTTCATGGCCAGAGGAGTCGTCCTGATGTAAGTAGAATATAGAAAGAAAAAGAAATAAAATTACTGTTAGGGGTTAAGGAAATAGACGCAAAACACTACCGGATCCCCTACCTTACCATGCCCTTAATCCAACCACATAATATATCATACCCAACCTTTCCCAGCATCCCTGAGGGGTGCTCCCCTCCCGACCCTGTCTCTGGATTTATGTCTGGCTTGCTTTGTGTTGATGAAAAGCCCTCTGTTTCTGTATCCTCTGCCCTCATCCCTCCCTCATTCTATGCATCACAACAACTTCAACAAAATTTTCTTCAGTTATTCCTCATCATGACGCGCCCACCTTCCACATCCGGCTCTTATGGATATATATATATTTTTTTTCACTACTACATTCAAACTCTTACAACTCACAAAATCATCCGGCGTTAGTTAGAACACATTACTCGAGTTCTCCTGACCATGAGAGAGTAAATGGTGATAAGAGTAACAGGCTTTGGTTCCTGAATTCACTCTTACCTGAATATAACAGTCTGGAGCTAACCTGAACACGATAACGCGGGGGGCGCAACCATGACAAAATTTAATAGGTTGGTTATAAGAAACAGAAGAGATCTGACAGGAAAGTACAGAAGGTGAAAGAGAAAGCATTGACAGAGTACAGGTTAATGATGTACATACTTCGCATCTTGTTATTAGTGTTAGTCGTGCTATTTTGTTGCCTAATTTCTGTACCTGCCCCTTTCTGGCCCCTTTCTCTACTTTCCAACCTCCACTTAACAACTTCAGTCCAGTGACATTTTGTATTATTTTTTTCCATATATGATTCAACGTTTTTAAGAGACTCTGAATTCGAGTAGTTAGATTTAGCCTTCAATAATCCACTGAACACGTGAGATCTGTCGTAAGCTGACTGAAATTATTCGATATACCCCTTTTACCGTAATTTGGCCAAGATTTTCATCCTTTTGGACCTTATTGCATGTAACTGAGTGGCAGAAAAAGACTACTAAGGCTCTACATCCTCCCCATAGCTCGTCTTCGTGTCTACAGTAGCGTCATATTCCATCGTTACAACTCAACATTCAGACAGAGAGACGGAAATTTCAGACCAATTTATAGTAAAATATAACGCCGAGAACTCGAGCCCCGAGCTGTCGACGCAAAGCGTCCCTTGGCATGCCTCCGCCAAGCCTTGCGTACGGACTCGCCAAACAACCTTGCTGACCTATCCAGTTCATCGTCCCTTTATACTGTATCACTAACATCTGTCGAGGAGTTCAGGAGATACCACGTCCACAAGGATAAACTAAGTCGACCCCATATGACCTTGACCTTTGACTTCTTGACCTAACACCTAATTAGTTCATCATCTTCTCATACTGTATCACTGCCAAAAGTTTGGTCGAAATCCGTCGAGAAGTTCAGGGGATATCGCGACCACAAGGATAAACAATGTCGACCCCATATGACCTTGATCATTGACCCCTTCACCTAGCTGACTTTATCTGTTCATCATTTTCTCATACTGCATCACTGACAAAAGTTTGGTGGAAATCTGTCAATGGGTTCAGGGGATATCGCGCCCACAACAGTGTTGCGGACGCACGGACCCACGCATGCATTCACGCACGCACGGACAGAACAATCACTTAATGCCTCCTCCATCATTGGCTGGCGGAGGCATGACGAGTATAGCAGCAAAAATGAAACTGTATAGCACATCATCGGATTAAGTTGGTTCTCTGTTATACTGTATCCTTATATTTACAATCTATATCTATCTATATACCTAGGCTGCTTTCCCCAAAAAAAGGGAGGTAGCCGAGACAGGACGACACACACACACACACACACACACACACACACACACACACACACACACACACACACACACACACACACACACACACACACACACACACACACACACACACACTCGTACCTTTTGTTTACACCTGTCCCTATCCCTCCTCCAGGTCGAAACCCCAACCTCCATTCAACTAACCCCTCGCTGTCACTGCCGCTGTCCTTGGCCTCTCATGCTTCCTCCTAAACCCAGACATTACACGATGTTACCGTGCAGTAAAAGAGGCTCAGTCCTACGCCACGATGATCTTCCTAATTATGTCTCGTCTCTCCACACTGCTATCACTTGTCTTCAGGAAACGTTCCCTCTCTCTCGCGGACCCTGACATTGTAACTCATCAAGAATTTAGGTTTGTTTGTGCGTGATATTGCCTGTTTATACATTTGTCTTAACCCGTACAGCTACCAAACACTTTGTGCCCATCTGCAGAGCTGAGTCATAGAGTTAAAAAAGAAAAAAAATAATAATGAAAATAATGAGCTGCAATGGGGATGTGTTTATTGTAAGAACTGGTTGAGCCCATTAATAAACAAGGCCTTAGACTCCTCCCCAAGCACCGTGGTTAATTCCGTTCCTTTATTTATTTATTTTTAATTCCTGGTGTTGACAAGTATATCGTGAAATCAGAAGTTCTTGATAAAAAGACAAATTATCGGCCTTTGTAGATTGAGAAGGATTACATAACACCACGGATTGACTTCACTTAGGCTGATCAGATAGTTGGACATAGACTAACCGAACGTCACAACTACTGTCATATCCTGCTTGCAGTTGCACCCACTGTACTGTATCGCGGACCTGTGAATTCAGCTTTACCTCCGCCAGACACGCAGACACTCAATCAGTCGTCTCCTGCTTCCTCGTCTCCTTCTCTCTTTCACATATTTTAATTTATTGTCTGTGATACTCGTTTATTTTTATATGTAATGATTAGTGCCAATAGTTGATCAGAGTACTTTATGTCAGTCCCTCCTCTCATGTTTCTTATTTATACGGTGACCTCGACCCATTCATCTTGAGGTCCTTCCTGAACTAAATTAAATCTCTTGGCTGTTGCAAAAATAAAGTAAGAGGTTGAGATTTTATTTCCCCTCTGATAGGTCCTTATTTAGTTGAAGTTAATCGTCCCGAGATACGAGTAACCAGAATATAAAGGTGTCATGGTACTGAAGGAATTTGGTGATTCCCCGGCCTTTATGTTACTCGTAGATTTTTTTTTTTTAATGGCGTCCTAAGGAGGAAGGGTACCAGTGAGGACGAAAATCGGCACTGTTTCGTTAAAACAAAACTTTGGGAAAGAATCTTAAAGAAAAATAGGCAAAGGTAGTAAACTCTGCATTTTCATAGTATTGTGCAGATTTTCATGCTTACAAAAAGCAAGCAAAGTTGGTGCGTTTCCTCTTTCACAAAACTCGTATTCAGATGCAGGTGGTCCTAAGGAGACGGGAGGGTCATATCCCTGAAGGTATAATTGTTGTTTGTGTGTGGGGGGGGTATTTCTCTCTCTCTCTCTCTCTCTCTCTCTCTCTCTCTCTCTCTCTCTCAATCTATCTGTCTGTCTATCTATCTATCTATCTATCTATCTATCTATATATGAGACACCATGGCCACTACAGCACCTTCATGAAAATGCTTGATGCGGCACTAAAAGAAGTGGAGGCTTTAGATCGATGCTTATCATGAAGGTCATTAAAGCACAATCAGTTTTTGGAATTACGACCCGCAATAGGTGATGTTATGCATAAATCCCCAATGAACCTACTTGATGAAAAGGATGAAACGAGATACAAAATTTACCCAAGAGTCTGACAACCTGAAAATTATACTTAGGTAATAAAAGTTGTGAGCTGAGCGTGCCACACCATGCTCCACCCAGCTTAGGCCACCACAGTAATCTGGTTAAGTCCATATGGGTGAGGAGAAAATGGAAGCACTTAAAATCCGCAGCACAAGATATTGTTTGGTATGACGTAGAAATTGTGATTTAAGGAGGCTATCATTAAATAAGCATTCTCTGCAGCATTTTTTTTTAATCAATTTAAAACTTACCGGTATATAATTAAAGTTCACAATCGGGTATTAGTAGTGATGTTATTTCATTGTAAACACAGCATTTACGGATGACTTTCTCTCTTATATTTTCCCTAAAGCAATTTTTTTCATGATATTCTCACTGCAAAATTATCCTTAGTTTCGTAACTCTTGCTCTAGTCCTTCTGGTTTTAGGGCGCGTTATATTAAATTTAGATGTTTTAAGAGTCTTGTTAATAATGAACGGTGTAAAATATTGATAAACTGAGTTTTCAGTGGGGGTTATCCTCGAGTTCGCTCCAACCCATTGTTCCAGTCTTTAAGGAGAAAAACTTAGCCCCGTATGTAGCAAGAAAATTGTTAAGAATGAAAAAGTTAATAGTTGAGGCACTGCATGGATTCTACCTAAAAGAGAAAAACGAGGCATAGAAGTAGATGCAAGATAAACATTAACAGATAGAGAGAGAGAGAGAGAGAGAGAGAGAGAAAGGGGGGGGTATAAAAGCATGAGGTAACGGGTAGAATTGAAAACTGAAGCAAAAAAGTTAATGAAAGATAAGTTTAGACAAAATATATGCGAGCGGCAGGAAAATGATCAGACGGAAATATATGATAGTGAAGGAATTTGGGAAAATATATGTACATTTTGGGAAGGATCGAAAGGACAGAATGAAAATCAGAATGACGGAAGTATGATGAGAAATTGAGGGATGGAAGGAATAATTTTACAGTTTGGCAGTTCCCGGTAAAATGAAGGTTATAGTGAGAATGATAATCTGATTGTAAGAGAATACGGGGGGGAATTAGAGTGAAACTGAGTGCGAGATAGTAAGGGAGAGTGAGTGAGTGAAAGAATCTGAGAGTTAAGGAAAGTGCATGAAGGTGAAAGAGTTGTGTGTGAGCAAGAATGAGAGAGAGTACTATGGGTAAATGCTGGTTTAAGAGTGAGTGAGGGAATGAGAGTCAGCTAGTGGTGGGAAGAATATCAAAGTAGAGGAGTGAGATGGTGTGCATTTGACAGAGTGAGCGAGAGGGAGTTAGCAAGAAGAGCCTAAGACCTTTATTCCCACCGGTTAAGAAAGCTCCCTAACACCTCTTCCTAAGCTATTTATTTTGCATATTTCACCGTCATGTCCTAGTCTGTGTTACGTAAATATTTCCAACATCGCCAAACTCTGCATAAATAACGTACAAGGGGATATAAACCAACTATATCCAAAAGAAATAAATCGCTAAGGAATAGGTGTTAGCTTCCTTGAGCGGCGAGAATACGTGGCTAAGGTATTGTGTAAGTTTAATCCTTTCTCTCCAATGACGTATTTGTAGTTACCTTACATACAGCCTTAAATAATTCCTTCACAACCATACGACTCCCAAAATCCAAATAACATGGTCAGAAAGTTGCAAGAATAAGCTAGAATATACGCCGTCGGTCTGAGTGAGGATGAGCAAGAGTATGATTAACCTGTTGAGAGTGCAGGTGAGCAAGGGTGAGTGACAGACAGCATGAATAAGTGTGAGAATGTATGACGAGTTCAGAATATGAGAGGGCCCGGGAGAGAAAATTTGAGAGTGGAGGAGTGTGAGATATCCAGTCACTATGAATAAGTGTGAGAGAGAGGATGTGAGATAGCCTGTATGGGAGTTTGAAAGTGTAAAAAGAGTGTGTAAAACTGTAAGAATGGCTCAGAGTGAATGTAAAACTAGTTAGGGTAAGAATGAGCAGGAGTGCGTGTGAAAGTGTGCGGGTGAAAGTAAGAGAATGAGTGTGAATGTATGTGTGTGTGTGTGTGTGTGTGAGACAGAGAGAGAGAGAGAGTGAGAGAGAGAGAGAGACCCAAACAATGAACAAATCCAAAATTCATGATTGTGGCAAAATTCGGCCCTGCTAATAACATTCCATCCGTCTTAATATTCAGGTATGTAAATCAGGTGAAGTCTGAACTTCACCTGTGGCGTTCATTTTTAGACTTTCCTTTCTCCCATCCCTTCCCCAACTTCTGTTTTTAATTGTTATGCCTAACTATGGAAAGCTGCCAGAATCCGTAATGGAAATATTTACTTGAGAATCACAAGTGGATATTTATAATGTAACCAAACATTATCAAGTAGGCTGGGAAAATTGGGTCATTATTTATTAATATATTACTTATTTTTGCCGTAAATTTGATATGGCTAGATTATATTAGCAAGTCCCTTTTCTGCTCGATTAGAGAAAACATCCTCAGCATGTTACAGCACTTTTAAGTCATTGACCCTAACATGACTATATGCCTCCTTGCAGTTCATGGATTCTTCGATGGCCTTTGATAAGTTGGAGAGAGTAGTGTCCAGGATTCATTTACGTCCTTGGGCTGACGGGTACATCCTGAGCTAATAAAATCACCTGACGTTAACAGCAGTACAACAGAAATGATAACCTGTTGGATATGATTAACTAAAATTGTTCCTTTCATCCTCATACCAATCTCTAAAAAGCTAAAGCACGTGACGTTAAAGGTTCTCAGATTGGGTGAAATGTCATTAAACAGTTTTCCAGTACGGTATTTGCTAAACGACAGACTGTAGACAGAAGGCCAAACAGAAAACAGCCGAACCAAACACATAAGCCTCTCCAGCCAAGCTTGCAGGTTTATTGATAAGAGTAGCTGGCAGACAAAAACTAATGATAAATTGATTGAGGTGTAGGGATGCAAAAGTATTGAAACAAGAGATAAAAAAAGCACAAGGTACAAGGTACAAGGAGGGAAAATAGATGGTGCTATGAAGGCGTTGATAAGGAAAAAAAAAATATGAATGTGGTGGCTGAGAGAGGCCTTTATGAAGGAGCTTTAGTACCTACTTTAAAGTTCGAGTGTGAGACTATGGTGTGGGATGAAAATGAAATGCCAACAGTAAGGGCAGCGGAAATGGGGCTTTTCAGGAAGGTGTGTGCAGTGGGGAGAGTAGAGAGGATAAGGAATTAAGCGATTGGTGAAGGATGTGGAGGACGGCAGCCTGTGGACACCGGAGCCAAATACAGTGTGCTTAAATGGTCTAACCACGTAGAGAGAAGGGTGTGAATAGAGTGGTGAAAAGTGTAACCTAAATCTGAGCGAGTTGGAAGGTGGGAGGACGCATGGTAGGCCAAGAAGGTGTCTGGATATATTAAATATGTACAAAGGCAATGCATGGTGAGTGATGAGGCTCCTAACTGATAGGGGATCGAGCTGGTGGGAAGAATTTTGTATGGAGGAGTGTATGAAAAGAGTATGGCACCCCTGTTCTTTCCAGGTGAAGTGGTAGTCGTTGGATTGATTGCTAAAAAGTGGTATGAAACAGGTAAGTGTGGATGTGTATGTCTGTGAGATGGAGTCAGAATTCCAGGGTCTTGACTGGTTAGCACTTGAAGAAATGTGTTGCCAATTAAGCTGTGCAGACTTCGGTTAGTTCTTCCTCTTTTTTTTTTTAATCCGGCTCTCTGGACCATACCTCATCCTGTTCTAAGGTGAGGAAAAAAGGTGTTGATGGTGATGATTATGATGGGCAAGGTGATCATGTTAATTATTATTATTATTATTATAATTATTATCATTATTATTATTATTATTATTGTTATTATTATATTGTTATTATTATCATTCATAAGCCGGGTAAACTGAAGAGTTATGTGGAAGGATGTTACTTGAATGTATTGGTGCTGTGATGAGGAGAGGTAGACTGAGATGGTTTGGGCATGTTGAGAGGATGGAGAATGACAAGGTGAGAATCGTGAAAGTAAGTGGTGGGGCTGCGAGAGGCAGAACAAAAAATACCTGGAACTAGGTCATATAGTGTGACTTCAGGAAAAAAGAACTGAATAGGGAGGCTGCCAGAGGTCGTGCAACGTGGAGAGCCGTCATTAGGTGACTAAGGCCGATGCATGCAGGCATGTTGGAGCTTTTATAAACGATACGATACGAAGATACGATCAGTACTCATATGATTATTGTTAATAACACTTCCCACATCCTGTGGCAAGTTTTATTGTTTTTTTCAGTATTATTATTATTCTAGGGAAGATGTGAAATGTTGGCATTCACATAACGTTTGAGCTACAGCCTTCATGCTTAGCCATATTATAGTACTGGTTGGCCACTTCATCTGACCAGATCTCCTCCTAACCCGACCACCGGAACCCAGACAGGATAAAAAAAAAAAAAAAAAAAGGTACCCTAAAGCTGAAAAACCACTTAAGTTAGAGGAATTAAATATTTATTCCATATACGTGGGACATGGCCAGAATGCAGTGCTCAATATAGTCCAGACTGGATCATTATTCTCTCAGCTAGCCTATGGTCCAAAATTTTGGATCCTCTGAAGGTCAGAGAAGTCACCTGGTTTTACATTGAAGAGTAAAGCTAGAGCCACCAAACTTGGTGAACTTATAGATCTTAATAACTTAATATGACACGCAGAAGATCAGTGACCTTAACCCCAAGGTCCCTTTATCGCTCTGCTTCAAGTAGGCAGTGGCTGTGGGGAGTTTTTCTTTATCAAAACTGTCCTTGGGTAATTTTTCGGCATCCTAGTTATTATTGTTAGTAGTAGCAGTAGTAGTTGTAGCAGTAACAGTGGTAGTTGTAGTAGTTGTAGTAGTAGTAGTAGCGGTAGTACTAGTAGTAGCGGTAGTAGTAGTAGCAGTAGCAGTAATAGTGGTAGTGCGCCCTCATTGATGATCTGAAAATTAGTGTTATGTTTTGCTCAGTGTGTGTGTGTGTGTGTGTGTGTGTGTGTGTGTGTGTGTGTGTGTGTGTGTGTGTGTGTGTGTGTGTGTGTGTGTGTGTGTGTGTGTGTGTGTGTGTGTGTGTGAGAGAGAGAGAGAGAGAGAGAGAGAGAGAGAGAGAGAACAAATGAATTCAGTTTTTATCCGACAATGAAACCTAGTGGAAATGTTGAGGCTCAACTAAGGGATTGCCTATCTTTTTTTAGAACAATATGTGAAAGTTCAAGGTCACTGGGTTAGGGCAATATGTGACCTAGCAAGGTCAACCTAAAACAGTTTAAATCCTAATTTGACCAAGCTTGTGTGAAAGGATGGGAGGTCTTAGTCAGAGGTCAGCGTCACAGGGCAAGGTGTTCTGTCCATGTGTCTGTGAACAAAATAAAAATCTGTTTAAGCATTTAATGCCAGGTGGTTAGCTCAGGCGACTACCTATACTTATGGTTTTAATGATTGTTTTTCAATTTTAAGTTACTCTTTTTGGTCTTCTCTTACAGCTCTGGGTACATCCTTCAGTGAAAATGAAGTAACTTGACTCATCATGTGTTTAGTTTGATCCTGCACCTGACACACGTCAAGGTAAGAGCCATTCTGTATTGTTGCACAACTTTACGTGAAGTAAATGGTAGATTACTTTGAGTCTCATGATGAATCATAATAAAACAATGAGTCTCATGATGAATCATAATATAACTTTGAGTCTCATGATGAATCATAATATAACTTTGAGTCTCATGATGAATCATAATATAACTTTGAGTCTCATGATGAATCATAATATAACTTACTGTATTCATATGGATGAAGTAAAAGCTCCAAATGCATTATAATGACAAAACCATATTAGATAAATTACTTAGGGCCTAAATACAGAGGGTCAGTACAGCCGACCATCTGGGGTATGGGTCACAAACTGAAGTCCCTGACGTACTTACTTTTACTTACTGAGGCGCATTTACACTGTGGATCTCAGTCATTATGAGCTGTAGGTAGATTCTCTATGTAATCAGTTTATTATAGTTATGGTTTATCAGTTTCTGTATGAAATAAATGAATTATATTTCGGCACCCTAGACTCCAAGTGGTCAGCAGTACCGACCACCGTCAGAATCCATTATAATGTGTGAAAATCAGATATGTTCAGCACGTATGTGTTCATAATCATCAAATAAAAAAAGATATAAAAGAAAAATGAGCCATCTGCAAAGGGTTAAGATTTAGACCAGATTGAAGGGGTTGATGACATGCTGTGAGGCTGAACTATTGCTGTAAGAACAACACATCACAAGTCAGTGTCTCGTGGCAAGGTCAGTTTAAATAGTTTTTATTTTATTAACGCTAAACTTTTTCGATGGGTTCAGGGTGAACCAGTGGTAAATGTATTTACTTTTTGAGAACAGTCAGTGAAAATCAAAGTCACAGGGAAAGGTCGAAGCTCAGTCACATGGCAATGTCAGCTTAAATTTTTATATCCCAGTTTTGCTAACTTGTGGTAAGAGTTAAACAAGAACTTAAGGATTCAAGTTAAGGATGATCAGTTCATCGTCAGTGTCACAAGGCAAGGACATAATTCAACCCATGTCTGCCTCAGTATGAAGAAAAATACTAAACGGATTTTATCTGATTTGGAACCAACATCCTGGAAGGTTGGCGGGTCAGTCAAAATATTGCCGACTCATTTTTTTTTTTTTTTTTAGAACTATAGGACACAGTTCAATGTTACATGGAAAAATCAGCTCGCGACTGCAACACTTTGGCGAGGTGTTCAGGAAGTTAGCCAAAGAAACCTTGATGGACTCTGAAAGATCAATAATGGCCCCCAGTCCCGTGCAGCCCTTAAATGGGCAGGGGGTGCTAAGAATCTCACGGTTGCCTCAATTACAATCTAATTCATTTGTTAATGCAAAAAATACAATTAAAATTGGTAACTGGAATGTGAGAACGCTAAATCATGACGGTAAAATCGATGAGTTAGTGAAGGTTTTTCAAAATTACGGACTTGATGTTTGTGCTCTGACAGAAACAAGATTAACTGGAGTAGATAAGTTGGATTTGGAGGATGGTATACGTTTATTGATATCTGGCCGACAGGACGGAATGCATTATCAGGGAGTAGGATTGTTGCTGGGTTGTAAGGCAAATAAGGCTTTATGTGAGTGGGATCCTATAGATGAGCGATTATTATACGCACGGTTTAAATCAAATCATGGCAACATCAGTCTGTTTGTGTGTTATGCACCTACTAATGATGCACTCGATGAAAGGAAAGACACATTTTATGAAAAGTTGCAAGAAGGAGTAGGAAGGGTACCTAGACATGATGTTTTGATCTGCGTTGGAGACTTTAATGCAGTAATGGGCTGTTCAAATGAGGGATTTGAGGCATGTATGGGTAAGATGGGACTTGGTAGTAGGATGAGTGAAAACGGAGTGAGGTTTGGAAGCTTCTGTCTAGCAAATGACTTAGTCATCGGGGGCACACTCTTTCAGCATTGCAATATACACAAGACAACTTGGGTGTCGCCGTGTGGAAAATATAAAAATCAGATTGATCACATCGCTATCAGTAGGAGGCATAGAAGTTCTCTGCTAGATGTTCATGTTAAACGGGGAGCGGATATTGGTAGTGACCATCAACTCAGCATTGCAAAAATAAGGTTTAAACTTAAAAATCAGAAGAAGGAAAAATCTGGTGTTGGTAGATACGATATTGTTAAGCTTAGAAGGGAAGGAGAAGAAAAGGAGGAATTCAGATTAGAATGCAGAAATAGGTTTTTGGTGTTGGAAACGTTGGAAGAGGGGGAGAGAAGTGTAGATGAGATATGGGAGGATGTGAACAAAGTTTTGCATGAGACTGCTGAATGTACGATTGGAAGGAGACATAGATTCAGGAGAAAGAAATGGATGTCAGAGGAAACGTGGGATATGATAAAAAAAGAGAGGTGAGGCTAAATTGAGGAGTGAGATGCAATGCGTTGATGAACAAGAGATTGAATTAGCAAGAGCTGCGTACTGGAGTTTGAATTCAGAAGTAAGAAGGTTAGCTAGGAGAGATAAAAGAAGATGTGTGGATGAAAAGGTTGCAGAGACTGAGATCTTAATAAACAAAAATGATGGACAGAGTCAAAGAATAGCATATGAATCGATTAGAGAACTGAGTGGTAATGCAGGTAAACGCAAGGAAATACCAGTTAGAGACAGGGAAGGAAATTTATTGACCAAAGATGGAGATATTAAAAATAGATGGAAAGAGCATTTTGAGACAGTTCTTAATAGACCAATACCACCAGAAGAGGATATACCGTCTGCTCAGGAAGATTTAAATATAGAAACAGGAGAGTTGAGGCTTGCAGAAGTGGAGAAAGCAGTAAAACAGTTAAAGAATAATAAGGCACCAGGGGAGGATGGTTTATTTCCGGAAATCTTTAAAGTGGAGGGGGATAGATTAATAATGATCTTGACCAAGCTATTCAATAAGATATGGGTGACGGGGTTACTACCATCAGTTTGGAAGAATGGTGTAATTGTTAAAGTTCCGAAGAAGGAGACCTGAGTGAATGTGGTAATTGGAGGGGAATCTCTTTGTCACCGATAGCTTTGAAAGTTTTCAGTAGAGTGTTGTTAAATAGGTTGGAGCCGGTGGTTGAGGGTATTCTGAGGGATGAACAGGCTGGTTTTAGAAAGGGACGTGGTTGCAATGATCATATCTTTATAGTTAGGCATTTGATGCAGCAAGTTAATGAAATGAGAGTACCGTTAAGTCTTTGTTTTGTTGATTTTGAAAAGGCTTTTGATAGTGTTTCGAGAGAGACTATGGGGAAGATCATGAGACATTATGGAATACCAGAGGAGTTTGTGAGGGTCATTATGAACATGCATGAGGACACATTTTGTAAAGTGATGGTTGATGGTTGTCTGAGTGATTCGTTTGAAGTCAAGTCCGGAGTAATTCAAGGTGGTGTTCTATCGCCTTTACTATTTATATTGGTCATTGATTACATTATGAAACGCGTTGGAACAGAAACCGGTGCAGGTATACTTTGGGGGAGAACAGGAAACTTTGGATTTAGATTATGCAGATGATATAGTTTTGATTTGTGATGGGCCAGAAGAGATGCAGAGAGTGTTGGACTGTTTGGTGAGTGAAGGTCGTAAGGTGGGTTTGGTTATTAATTGTGGAAAAACTGAAATAATCAATATGAATATGGAAAATGCGCAGGAATATGTAATTGGAGGTATGGTTGTAAAGCAAGTTGATAGGTTTAAATATTTAGGTACTTATTTAGCCAAGGATGGTTCTTTGAACTTTGAATTCGAGGAAAGGTTAAAGAAGGCTAATCAGGCAATGGGAATGCTTAAAAATATTTGGAATAATAACAATTTTTCTGTGCATACAAAAATCAAACTTTATAAGGTAATGGTTAGGAGTATCTTAATTTATGGACACGAGTCTTGGTACAGCACAGTGACTATGGAAAATAAATTCTTGGTGTTTGAAAATAAAGCACTTAGAAGAATATTAGGAGTTAAGTGGTGGGAAAGGATACCAAATAGTAGAATTAGAGAAATAACGGGAGTGCAGCCGATCGATGAATATGTTAGATTCTCACGATGGAAGTGGCTAGGACATGTGTATAGGAGACAGGGAATAGGACGAGGTACACCAGGGTGGGTGGCACTTGGTAGGAGAGGTAGAGGAAGGCCAAAAGAGACGTGGGTGAGGACAATGAGACGGGAAGCTGGAGATGAGTGTTGGAGAGATCTTGAGGAGTTAGCACAAGATAGGATGTGGTGGTGTGAGTTCATCGAGGCCCTATGCATCCCCGAGGGTGCCACAGGAAATGATTGATTGATTGATTGATATATATAAAACCAAATTTTGGCGCCTGGTGGTTTAGTGGGTAATTATTGTGCTCCAATCGGATTTAGCCGGTGAAGGTTTGTATCCAAGGGATGGTTGGGGTTTATTGCTCACGTAATGCCACTCAGGGATGAGTGAGGTTGGTCACTCTCATCTTAAATGTCAGGACCAACTGCCTAGCCCCAGGCTCCTACGCTTCTCATGGGGCAACGTAGGATTGGATGATGGATGGATATATATATATATATATATATATATATATATATAGTGTGTGTGTGTGTGTGTGTGTGTGTGTGTGTGTGTGTGTGTGTGTTTATTTATTTATTTTTTATTTTTTTTTTTTTTTATGGTGAAAATTCAAGGAAAAGTAAGGATGAAGGGATTTGGGAACATTTTTTCAAAGATCAAGGTCATAGGGCACATTCAAATGTAAGACATTTGATTACACTCAGGCCTGACTTGGTGGAAAGGCTGAGGACCAGTGAAGGATCAAGAGGCTTTGAAATCAGTGAATCAAGGTTAATACTGTAGTGCAATGCCAACCCAAATATTTTAGATCCAGGTTTTACCAAAGTATTAAAGAGTATTAAGAGCTAACCAAAATATATATATATATATATATGAGTGTTTCTGAAGGTGACCGGTCAAAGGCCAAGGTCAGAGGGAATAGTCAAATATGAGTATTGGGTCCATATAGTACTTTGCTAGGAAAGGATGCTGCAGTGTCGAATTGCTCCTTCTTATTATTAATATCACATAAGTATACAAGATTTATTCATCATGTTTTTACTCAGCTTTACTGTTGAAATTATGGGACACAATTTTGGTCTGCAGTGGGATTCAGCTTCAGGGTTTTATAGCTCTCTCGCTGCCGCATTACAGAAGTAGAGACAGATAGACAGACAAAGACAGGCAGGCAGACAAACACAATGACAGACAAAGACAGACAGACAAAGACTGGCAGACAAAGACAAACGATGACAGACAGACAAAAATAGAGAGAGAGACATAAAAAGAGACAGAAGGACAAAAACAGGAAAAAAAAACAAAAACAGACAGGCAGGCGTAGAGAGAGAGAGAGAGAGAGAGAGAGAGAGGGAGGGGGGGAGGAGTGAGAGAGAAAGAGGAGACTGGAAGTGGACGCGGAGAGGGAAGAGGAGGGTGAGAAGAAGATATCTCCATTATTCACCAAGCTCAGGGTCAGAGAAAATGTTGCAATGGCCAGAGGAAAGCAAAATTCTGTTCTCGAGAATATGAGAGGACGAGGACGAGGACGAGGACGAGGACGAGGACGAGGACGAGGACGAGGACGAGAAGAAGCAGGAACGAAGGTAGGATGAGCAGGATCAGGAGCACGAGCGTGGGGAGCACAAAGTGAAGGAAGAAAAAGGCGAAGGGGAGAAGATTGGACTAGGTGAGTTGTGAAGAAGTAAGTGAGAAGAAAGACTGACAAAACACGGGAGAGTCGGATGAAGGGAATTACCAAGGTTCAGAAAATTTTTAAACCCTTTTGCATGGGAAGTCTGTCTTAAGCTGAACTAAATCATAAGGTATCAGCAAAAAGTAGGCTCGTAAGACTCTATCTCATCTGGAGGGGCTAATGGACTTTTGTTGCTAATCCTTGCACCACCACGAAAGTTCTCTCCTAATCTGAATGAAATTGCATGATGGCACTGCTTTTTCGTGTTTAATCCCTACCTTCTATGATGATTTTTTTTCTCTGTTGATACCGCGTGGACGAGTACATTCGGCGATTATATTTATTTCTACTGTTTAAGGAAGATATGAAAGCTACATCTAGTCCCTCTAGTTCTAAAAACCTCTCTCATGTGAAGTAAAATCGTTAGGGGACAGCAATAATGAGCTACAAAATACGTCCCCGGATTTAAGAGACTAAACAGCAGAAGAGAAGATGCCTCGTTTCACTTTGTTTATGAAGCCTCCAACATGCTAGAATGCGTCGGTCTTGGTCACCTAGTAGCGGCTTTCCTCGTTGCTCGACCTTTATCAACCTCTCTGTTCAGTTCCTTATCCCTGAGGTCACACTCCATGACTTCGTCCCTAATCTTTTTCGGTCTGCCTCTCCCTTTGCTACTCTCATCGTTCACATATCTCATCCTTCGCACCCAGTTGTTGTTTTCCGTCCTCTCCACATGCTCAGACCATCTCAGTCTACCCCCTCTCATCACAGCACTTATACATTAAACCATCCTTCCTCTCAGTTCATCATTCGCAGTCCTAACCATGACAGGCCTGTCATTCAAGGACTCATTACACATCCATACAATACGGGGTGGAAATAAAACAGAAAAACGGAAAATCATGAAAGGGGAAGAGGAGGTAACTGAATGGAAGAAATGAGATCGGATAAACCCTTACAGTATGACTATTAATTTTTGTACTTTATTCTTTCTGTTATCATCAGATTTTACACAGCTTAGAAGAGTCACTTGGATGCTAAATGATCAGAACGAATCTCCATTAACATCTTTGTTATGAAACGTCCCTCCATAGCTAAAGAAAATTGTCTGACAGTACCAAGCATGTAAAAATTAAAGTGTTAGTGTTGAAAATGAGTCACTGCTTTGGAGGAGGCAGAAAAAAAAAAAAAAGAGCATAAAGGCAGGGATGGATGCGAGGTGAGAGTTCCTTTAATGCTTAGAACCATTATTTACCAATTAAGTACAAGCCCGACACTGGGAGGAGCGATGTCGGTGGAGGCAAAGAAGAAATGAGTAAACTGTGGCAATTAAAAACCACATGGCATATACAGGATGAAAGAATTATAAGCGACTGAATGGAGCAATAGTACGAGGCAGCAGAACATAAAAGAGTCCCCAAGAATGAAAACGGGAGCTGGGAGGGGAAATGAGGATGAAAGGAAGTCCCGGTTGAAGTGAGGCGACAGAAAATAATTCGGTCTGCCCAGCACAAAATGGCATTCGACACGCCACCCGGAAATGTCGTCCCTGTCTGAACAATATTGTGCTCTCATGGATATAAAAATCTGAATCAACTGAATGGCGGATGAAGATAAAGCCAGATTAAGTTTTATACCGTGATGAAACGTACGGTTTGCCTTTACTGGACGAGAGTTGGCTGTGCAACATTTATATATTTTAATTCTTATTGTGACTGAGTATAGTATTTCGGTATGGATATTATTAATCCAAAGAATCTGGTGACTTATCTTTCAGTTTCTGGTTACTACTTGCAGACGACTTAATCCCACATAGAAACCTTTTTGAACTGGCGGGTTTAGCTGTTACCGTATTTATTTTTCTTCTACTATGGGATGCTCTTTAACTTCAAACATCAGGCAGCAACAAGAAAATGCTAAAAAATATATATCATCACCGTATTCAGTGTTAATGGAACGAAATCACGACTGAGTAAGCGGATTTCATTGTTCTATAATACTGTGCACTATTAACGTCGTAGCCACTCGCCATCCCCTCCCATCCCAATACCACACAAGGCTGTAAAGAGATACTGACTCGTCAACTAAGAGCACTTCCTAATGTCTACTACTGACCGCCTTATTCTTGCTACCTGTTCAGTCTGTTTCAGTATCAGAGAGCTGTAAATAACATACAAGTGAATGTCAGTATGTAATAAAAAAAAATCACAATGGAAGAAATACTAGAAAGTCTCTCAGTCTGTAGCTGATATGAGTCTTAATCCCTACTGTAGCTTATAACAATACCTATGACCAGTAGTATTTCCAGATGGTGGGTGCATGTTAAGGTGCTCAGTGGCTCCCCTTGTTTGCACCAGGTTGATCTCTGGTACCTTGGGAATGAAACTCTTTGCTCGTGTCCTGCGTTGAAAAAAAAAAAAAAAATGTGCTCCCGTGACACAAGTTAATGTTGCTTCATATATTACATACCCAGGTCATGCAAAGCGGATTGAAAATCATTCCTCTGGAGTACGTAACAGCCATCGATTATAGACGGCAGTATGTTTGAGATATCCAGTACTAGTTCCATTTAAAGACAGACTTTGACATATCACGTATTTACACATCTTGCTGTTATATAATTAATCTTATCAAATTATGTATTGTGATGATCTAATTTATTGGCGCTATCTACACGATGAACAACAACTCTGCCTAGGAGTGACGTTTCGGTCTTGGATACTGTATGTGTGTGTGCCTCATCCTTCTGTATAATCAGCCCATTTCATTTCTGAGACGTAATTCATTTAGTTTTAAGACTAACATTGAAGTCTCTGTGAGATTTTATCCTGATTTTTACTTATATTTTCAACTACACAGCCAAGTGATAGCATTTTCAATTCAAACGGAGAGATGAAAAGGAGCACAGAATAGGGGGTGATGGAAAGGGGTGGGTGGCACATTACACTGAAGAAAGCTGCTTGTGTTGGCATGTGACAGCAAACGTTGTAATCACAGTAACGGTACAGTTTAGTAAGTTGAGTCAAACATCTGGTCATGGGACCAGTTCATACAGAGCCCCATTATCAAGTTACGAATTGGCGGGCACACAAACTAACATGATATACAGAGCTGTTTCGTACCAAGTGCAACGTGAACAGTTCATAAGCTGTATAAATCAATGGTTTTGATTGTCAACAGTTAATTATTTACTTTTGAATTAAGACTGGAATTAGAAATGAAATAAAGTTTGTCTTAAATACACAACATAGGAGTTTCTTGCAAATAATTTCATCCTGTCACTAAAAATACCCCCGCCCACACTGTGACTGCAACAAAATTCTGTTGGACAATATGGCCTGCCCTTCAAACTTGTCCGTCTTAAAAGTGGCAAGTTTACCAGCAGCAGGAGGGTGGAGTTGCAGAAGTTACTTGAGGCTCTGTCCTCGAAAGTTTTCCGTTCACTATCAATTAAAGACAGTGACGTAGAGGTCGCCCAGGGACGACGGCAAGACACAGCCAACTTCTACAACGAACCACACCATGGCAGTCCCGGCGGCCAGGGTGGTAGGATGAGTGGCCATGATGTAGGGACTCCTGGTGGTGTAAGAGTGCATTAGTGAAGGTGGTTTCGACTGGTGGAAAGGGGTTGAGGTAAGTTATGTCAGATGGTCTTGGAGGTATTTCACTTCATCGTGCTTGAATAACTCATGCTATTTAGACGATTGACATTAGAAAGATAGATAATATACGATGTCTGGAAGGAGGAGATCGTCTGGTAGAGGATCGGATTGCTGTGTGAAAGAAGCGAGATCGATCCTGACTAGAACAAGGACTTGTCTGAAAAAGCAAATATCTTAAAATAGTCTTAACTGTTCTTCCATAAACCAACCAAAATGCCAGGAAAACACACACACACACACACACACACACACACACACACACACACACACACACACACACACACACACACACACACACACACACACTATAAAACCAGCTATATCAGTCCTGAATGAGAATCATACTAGAGATGTACCGATGTATCGGTATCGGTGGTATCGGCCCATTTTTAGAATATCGGTATTGGAATCGGTATCGGCTGATTTTCTGCCGATACTACCGATACTTAAAAAGAATTAAGCGCGTAGCATATCACTCGCAGGAAGTTATTTTGTTAAATAGAATTTGGATGTTTTATAGGGATGAAAAAGAAATTATTGGTAATATCTAGTCATTTAGGATCATATTATTTTAAGTACATGGTGCGTAGTAGTTTAATGATGAACTTGAAAAAAAGAAAGTCGCACGAGTATGGGCAACAGCCTAATAGATTGGTGTCCAATGCACTGGTATCGGTATCGGTAGGTTAGTAGTATCAGTATTGGTCCAATCTTGTGGTATCGGTATCGGTCAAAATTTTGGTATCGGTACATCTCTAAATCTTACCTTGTGTGGAGTATGGAAGGTGGATATCTATGTCCAAACAGTGACATGAGAAGGCTTTTGGGAGATGGTGGTGGAATGGTTAGAACGGTGGACTGGAGACTGTATTTGTGAGCTAAATCCTGGGTGTTATGTGAAATATTTTGTGCGTTAGAAATCGATATCACCGTTTTTATTTCTTTTGCATATGGCTTCACCAGCACAATTTAAAAACACACCCCTAGTCCAAAACAAGAGATCTAAAATTGATATCCCAAATATATCACAATGGAGAAGATATAAACTGTGGGCAGCTGAACCTACCACACTCCCACTGCCCAACTGATGGTATTTTTATCCTAGAATCAGATTGCGGACAAATATGCAGACTAAATTATACATCAGCCAGTCAGAAACGCAAGTTCATGAGAATTAAATGCATATATCCTGCATCATTCTTGGTAAGGATTTCCAAATATAACCAACCAAACACTGAGAATCTAGTATTTTCAGTTGTTCTCAAGTACATACATTATAATGGTGCCTAAATGCCAGGGATATGTGACGTATGCTGGAGATAAATCCTCTATTGTAAGTAGATTATGGGACTTCTGGAATCCAGCCTCGTCCACAATCGAGTGCATTGTGGAAGTTCATTGCGCATAGTTGACTATTTGCCTCTCAGAACGAACTGACAGACGTGTGCCCAGAGTAAGTTAATATATGTAAATCAAAAATACAATTTCTTTTTAAGGAAAACGTAGTCCTTCTCATGGTTTGCATAAGTGATACAGATATTCTTAATAGTCCTTCAGTGTTTCTTATTCATCATATTTAGCTACTTGAAGTTTAATTCAGTTAATGATTTTTTTTCTTGTAAAAAAGGAGTGACTTTATCATGACAATATCTTCTACATTGATAACAAAATTTTTCCAAAAGCCAATGCAACATATGTACGAATCCTGGTAACGACGTACTTTGTGATGGTACCTGACCAGGAATATAAATTATGTAAACACCCCACAGAAAAGAACCTATACACCCAGACAATAATAACTTTCGCTTACCATGAGAAAACAAACATTTCAGCCACAATTTTCTCTGGTGACGCAGCTTTGGGTTGCTCTTCTGTCATTCGTGTTTTTACCGCTACAAAAATATTTTATCATGACCCTACCGTCCGCCTGGATCCTCTCTCCTTTCCTGCCTTCCGGTTGGAGCTTAGTGCCAGCTTTCCCTTCCAGCACGACTTCTCTGACTGCTTACCTTGCACCACAATTCTCCCTTCATGCCTTCCCTTCAACTACAACCCTCTCAGCCTTCCACTCACCACAACCCTCCATGCCGGCCTTTCCACCACAACCCTCCCTGCCATCCCTTCCACCACAGCCGTCCCTGCCATGCCTTTCACTACAACCCTCCATGCCATCCCGTCCACCACAACCCTCTATGCCATCCTTTCCACCACAACCTTCCCTACCATCCCTTCCAACACTACCCTGCCTCCCTGCCCGCTTACCCATCCATCCTTCCATTCCTTTCTTTCCCTTCAACAACAACCTTCTCGCATCCATCGTGACCCTCCCTGCCTCCAAGCCTTGCGACACAACTCACTCTGCCAGTTTGCTTACCTTCCACTGCAACCATCCCTACCTGCTTGCCTGCCTTCCATCACAACCCTCCCTCCTTCCCTTCCAATACATCCCTTCCCGACCTTCTCTTCCATCAAACTTTTCAACAGAACTTCCCTTGTCTGTTTCCTTGCCTTCCCACGCGATCCTCCTCTCTGCCTGCCTCCCTTCCAACACGACCCTCCCCTACAGCTTAAGTTTCACCATAGCACTCCCTGCTTGCCTCCCTGCTTGCCTTTCTGCTTGCGTTCCTGCTTATGTCCCCTCAACCACAACCTTGGCCTTGCACACTATTTGCATCTCCGACGATTTTACTCTCGATATTATTCTGCTGTGGTTAAAAATTTGCATCATTTGTGCACTTTGCCTCAGAATATTTTTGGACAATTTTTCGACCGTCGAAGGCTCGGTAGGAGAGAGGGGATTTAGGATGTTGGTAGGAAAGTGAGTCAGGAGAGTGAATGGAGACAAGGGATAAGGATGGTGACAGAAGAGGAAGCTAGGAGAGTGGTAGGGCAAAAGTTTGGAAAGGAGTAAGTGTGTGAGGATTAGAAGAGTATGGGAGACGATGGTTAGGATGGTGGCAGAGGAGAAGGGCTAAAAAGTGTTATGAATGTGGGAGTTAGGAGAACTAGAGAAGACAGGGGCTACGAAAGAAATAGATTAAGAAACTAGCAGGAGAGGGGGCTAGGGGCTCGCCAGGAGAAGGAGTTAGGAATGTTTTAGGAGGTTTATTTAGCTGTAGGAGGCAAAGTTAGGCTAGGTCCAAAGAGGGAGTTAGGAAGGGTAAGAAGAATAGAGGAGAGGAGGTTAAGAGAGTAGTGTGAGTGAGGGGGTTAGGAGAGTGGTAAGAGGAGTGGATAGGATAGTACTAGGAGAGGGAGGTAGGAGAATGGGCTAGGAGAGTGGTAGAAGAGGAGATTTACGTTAGAGGTAGGAGGGGGGATTAGGTGACTTGTAGGGAAGGGATTAGGAGAGTGGTAGAAAAGGAGGGTTAGGTGAGTAATATGGGGAAGGTTTGCTAGACGAGTGGTGATAGGAGACGGAAGTTAACAAAGTGACGGGATGGAGGAGTTAGGTTTACGGTAGGCGAGTGGGGTTAGGAAACTGGTGAGAAAGGGATTGGAGGAGGTTAGGAATCGGAGGGGGTTTGGAAATTGGTAAAAAAGGAATTTGGGGGATAAGGAAACTGGTTAGGAGGGAATTGAGGGGTTAGGAAATTGGTAGGGAAGGAATCAGTGGTAGGGTAGGAGGAAGCAGCAGCAGTGGGGCGGAAATAAACATGTTGGTGACACTACTAGAAGCGTCTCTGAGAAGTTCCGCTGCCTCGCCACTCCTCTTACGCATCGCATTGCATTTCCTGATAATTTTGCTGCTCGTTGCGTCTGAGCGAGTTCTGGTAATTCGCACTGCTCAAGCTGAATTAGTTTACTGTACCTTATGTAAATCGCTCAGCTTCTAGAGAGATTTTGTGCTACTGGCTTTCTGTGACTGCCTACAAGGTGTATTAGTACATAATATACTGCAGTCAGCTGGGAATGACGCGGAGCTATGAACAGGTTACCAAATAAACTGACCTAATTTTACAAAGCTGTGTCCTAGTCTCCCTGTTGGGGCTTCATCCTCTAAATGGTGGCTGGGAAAACTGGGATTAATGTTGGGCTATCACTACGACTCTACTCACCTGAGCGAAGTATCCCACCATTGTTGATTAATATTCGTTTGATTTAAAGCGGTTAAAAAATTTAAGGAAATCGGATAAAGATTTACGTAAAGAGAAAAAAATACAAACAAAAATTATTACAAGAATTATGAATATTTCGTTATTTGTAAACGTAAAACTGCTTCTGTGTGTGTGTGTGTGTGTGTGTGTGTGTGTGTGTGTGCGTTTTATGGGAGTCAGTACGAGCAATAACATCACGAGGGGAAATTTAGTATCTTTCTTTAGTATATGATCGTCACATAATACCTGAAGCTTTTTCCCTGAGAGTCATGAATTTATTAATAATGTTTATAGCCTTCTCTATGGCCAATATATACGGGGAAAATATTCATAATGTTCCCAGCTCTTGTCGCAGTATGCCGAGGAGGTATTCCGGTATATAACGAGTGTGCGTACCTTCTCCATACATCGTACACCTGAAAACAACAATGTCGCATCACTCAGTTGTAGAACGAAAATGAAAATTATACACATCTTTAAACACTGTAAGACTCCGTAGATTGCTTCAGTTGATAATGAAAGTCGGTGATCTCTGTCTTGTTATTAATGGTAAGGAGGAGAACTAAGACTGCTAGTTTTTACTACAGAACGCGATGGACTGTGGGATAATTCCAGAACCCCTAAATACAGCCACAAATACTCCTACCTGCTAAGTTATCAAACTGAAATGCAAAAGATGCTAATTTATAAAGCTAACGTCACGTTCTATGAAAATGCCTGAAACAAATATCGAGGATAACGTTCACGAAATTACAAAGCTGCAGAAAGTCAACATAAATTTCATGCAGGCAGATCATTCGGAACATTGCTCCACGCCATTCAGAACTGCACTGAATTCACTCTAAAATGTCTTCGAAAATAGGAGTACTGTAATGATATGAACTATGTATTAATTTGTCAAACATGGTAATTCTTGTGGGTCTGCGCAAAGTCCCAAGGATAGAGGGAGAAGGTTCGTTTTGGGATAAGGCCCTACAGCTTTGTCAGTCATAGAGCTTTGTCATAGAGCTTTGTCAGTCATGGAGAGAACACACTGAATTGTTGCAGGTAGTGCCTCCTCTTGCGATATCATTGTCTATAGTGGTGTCTCCTAAAGCTTGGTTCGTCGGCTACTGTTTTTCCTTATCCACATTATCGACACAGGTGGGAGTAATCACCTGTCATGGATGTCATCGTTTGAGAAGGAAAGTTCGGCGAAAATCATTGCATATTTAAACTTTAACCTGATTTAACATGAAATTTATAACAACAGCAAGTGTAAAATGCTTCAACATGGCACTAGTGATAAAGAGGCTAATTACACCACACACGGCGGCTCTTAACCTGTAGCAAAGCCCAGGTGTGGAAGTTGGGGATCACTGAACTGTAGATGATGATGCAGTCTTCACTGTATTTAGCCCGAGATTTATAACGACGTACGAGTTTCGGATGGGTGAGGCGTATCATTCCAGTATAGTAGGGAAACCTTTGTTTGCACTGGTGATTCACGTTTTTACTAGTTATGTCGTCTAAGGGAGAGAGAGAAAGAGAGAGAGGGAGAGAGAGAGAGAGAGAGAGGACCTGAAAATCATCCGGATAACTGTAATGGGGAAAAACGACTGAGAAAAACTGAAACCCCTCTTTGCACTCCATTGATTATTGTTGGAGGAGAGAATTGATCAACAGTCCACTTCAAATATCTTCAGTACAAAAAGAACTGTTGGCTCGAGAAAAAAAAAAATTGCTTCTTTAGAGCTATCAAGGCAGAAGTACAAACCACAACCAAGATCATAAAAGAACTCCATCCAGACTCGAAACCTAAAAGTTGTCAGCTCACTGGAAAAAGATACATAAAAAATGCAGAAAACTTATATAATTAACTGGATATTTTTTCCTTGCCTGGCAGGCTAAAGAGGCAGAGGTGTGTGTGTGTGTGTGTGTGTGTGTGTGTGTGTGTGTGTGTGTGTGTGTGTGTGTGTGTGTGTGTGTGTGAACTATTCCTATGCTGCTTGATGAATGTAAACGAAATTTTTCAAGTGAATTCGTCTGGTTGCTCCGAAAGGCTTCCACTACAGCATATACAATTTTTCTACCACGATTTTCAGGGGGGATCAGCCCCCACATCATTCCCAGAAATAGTGAACGGAGGGCAGAGTTGGATTTTATATCTTCATACATGTTGTACAATGGAATCTTATCCGTAATGCGATATTTGGGGAGCGTGATCCCCCATTGATACATAGGGGGTCAGCCTCCCTCCCAAAAATAAGAGCAATCAGAAATGGGGGAAAGTGAGGACATAGATTTCAACGACACTTCTCGGGTTAGTTCGTCTAGTTTTTTGATAATGTCTTCCACTATATAAATTTTTTACCGTTATTTTTAAGGGGCTCAACTCCCTCCAAACTTTATTAAGAATACAAATTAGGGGAAGGACAGATATCGGTTTGATGTCTTAGTGCCTGTAGAATGGGCATCTATCCGCTAAGTACTTCCGCTGCTGCTACTACTACTACTACTCCTACTACTACTACTACTACATTTGTTTAAAGCATACTGTGTGCCTGACTATGGTTTAAATCTTTGGAATATGAAAGATATGCTTAGGAGCAATGTATTCAGAAACTTTGAAAGTGCATTCGCGAATGCTCTTAAGAAAATATATAATGTCCCAAGATTAATAAGTAATCATAGTATATTCAAGGCAGCAGGACTACTTTTACTTAGACACCATGTTGCCCTAGTGCAAGCTAGGTATTTTAAAGCCTTAAGTAGAAAGAATAATGCAGTTTTTAGGTTATTTTATCAGTCCTCTGGCCACCATGTTCTCGTTTATTGAAATATTTTTATGATAAATATGAGATAGATATATTAGATAACTCTGTGGACATTATAAATGCTAGAATTCAATGGGTGCAAAACCATGAGGAAATAAGTGGTGTGGAATTAATATAAATTTTGAATAAGGTGGATAACAGTTGATATTGCATGTTTTGGTATACAAATTGTATAAATTGAATTTAGTCATTTTTTTTTTAAATAACAAATTGGATCAACTCCTCGGTCTGATTGTTAAGGATTTATTTATTGTAAATATTTTATTAAATTAATTTGTAAAGGAGTATCTATAGTATTTATGATGAAATTTATTATATTTTATGTATCGCGAGATACGAAATAAAGTGATTGATTGATTGATTGACTCCTCCTCCTCCTTCTCCTCCTCCTCCTCCTCCTCCTCCTTACTGTTGCTGCTGCTGTTGCAACTACTACTACTACTTCTACTACTATTACTGCTACTACTACTACCACCACTACTCTTACCACCAGGATAATTGCTTATTTTATGATGCAGTAATATTATTCTGTGATTCTTTCAAATCGGCATTCATATCGCAGGATGGAGTATGCAGTTTCCATGTTTTCTTTGAATGCTCAGGAAAAAAACCGCGCCTCTTTATTTACCTCATCGGCTGATCTTCAGCTCGTTTCAACAGGATGTCAACCTTTTTCATCTTCGCACTTTATTAATTCCAGATCCTTAAAGAGTATTTTTTTTTTAACCATCTCACAGTGGAAAACGTTCTTTTCATCAACTACTTTTGAAAAATCGTTTTTAGTGGCTTTAAATGTTTAGCACCACCTCTGGTTAATATCTTTATGTTGACCACATGACGCTGATGAGGGAAACAACATTCACTGAGCGAATCAAAATTTAATCATTCACCGCAAAATCATCGAGGGTAAAATCATCCAGAGGAAACGCCCTGCTTATTACTTTCATCCTGCAATTGATAGCCGACATTTTGCCGTAGTTCGTTGAAATTACTCGGCCATTGTGAATATTCCGCTTGGTTCTTACGATGCGATGCTTCTTTTATGCAAAAGCAAAGTTGAAAACAACACGTGTAAGTTTCTTTTGTTGTAAGTCGATGTGCTGTTGAATATTCGAAACCTCATGGATGTTCCTGTGGAAACGACATAATCAAAGTTCTGGACATGAATTCGAGAAATGATAAACTTGACAATCCAGTCTCCGTCTATGAAAGGGAAATTGTGATAACGTGGCGCTGGCTCGCTAGTCACCCGCTGGCATAGCTCACTTTACTGGTTACTCTTCTTTCCACTTCAGGTAACTATACCGACTGAAAACCCAGGTAACCATTTTTATTGCTGTGTGATATACATATAACAAATGATAGGATGACATGGAGCCTGCTGTGGCGCCCCTGCTATGGTGTCTTGCTCGCGGTTGATGGGTCTGCCTGTCAGACGGACTGGGATTGCGCAACAAGAACAACAACAACAACACTATGATGGTGCTGTTTTCTTATCTTTTTCCTCTTTGCCCTTCTCAAGCCTGATATAATTACCTCTGCTAACGAAGTTGGATTAGGTTATTTAATCGCCTATGTTTTGTTTTACCACACGATATCTCCAAAAGTTGCCAATTAATTTCAATGAAATATTGTGGAAGGTGGGCCATGGGCCAAGAAAGAACTTATTAAGTTTTGGGACGGGTCCTGATCCGGATCCTATGTATCCCGCAAAATATCTCCAAAAGTTCTCAATGAGTTTCATTAAAATTTTGTGGAAGTGTGGGCCATGGGTCAAGGAACAATTGATTAAATCTTAGGGTGGATCCGGATCCTATGTTCTCCACACAATATCTCAACGAATCCTGATCCTGATCCTTTTTAATTGCAATGGCATTGGCGGAGGTATGAACTCTCTGAGTGCCTTCTATTTTGTTTGATGCTCATAAAAAAAAAAAAAACGCAGCTGCCCAGCTTCTCCGTGGCCTTTTAGTTGTGATACTAGAACTCTCTATCTTTATTTATCGACAGCCAGACGTCTTGATCACGAAAGAGGTGGCCGCAGACAAATTGCCTCCATGTCACCCTCTCCTCTGCCATTTGGCTACCTTCCATCCAACTGACACCCCTCTCTTCATATCTCTCCACTCTATCATTCAGCTCATCCTTGGTCTCCCCCGGCCCCACACCCCTCCACCTCACTCACATACACTTTTCTAGGTAGTCTCCCATACTGCATGCTCTCCACACGTCCAAACCGTCTCAGAATATTTCTCTTAACGCTTTCATTCACATCCACGTCAACATCACAACGCTCCTTTACTTCCTCATCAGCCAGTCTGTCTCTCCATTTAAATCTGCATGCTCTTCTTAAATCACTCATTTCCACTGCTCTAACTTCTGACTTGTATTCTTCTAACAGAGTCCAAGCCTCATTCCCATACGTTAGAGTGTATCAGACAGAAAAAAAAAAGTTTCATATGAAGTAGCCTGTCGATGCAGAATGCAAAAAGAAAGGGCGTGTTTGATATTAGTATAGCTGAGCAGGTGGGGACACGTGGAAAAAGAGGAAGAGCAGCAGTAGGAACAAAGAGTAAATTAGAAAAGAAAAACTGGAATTAAACGCTAATGATATAAAATAGTAGACTGATGGAGCTGTTTATGAAGGACTGCATCAAAACCAGAATTATTTTGCTTAAGAGGTTGTTGCTGTTGTCGTTGCTCTACCACTGTCTGCCTGGTCAAGGAAACTCATCTGACACAAACATGTAGCCGCCTTCCCGAGGCAAAGAGCACCTCGTCAGGGTTAGAACAGGGTCCTTCCACTTGACGAGGCGCAGAGAAAATGTATGAGAAGTAATCTCAGCCGAGAATTTGACTACTTGGTAAATGCAATTGAGTAACCCGTCTGACAGTCTTGTGGAAGGCCAGTTTAAGGGGGCTTGGCCCCACATCACTCCCATGAGATTACCTCCCAGAACGATGGTAGCTTAGAGGTTTTACTCTGATGAAGCCACTCCAGTTAGTATATTAACAAACAAACAAAATAATACTTGCTCGAAGTAAACTTGCATATGAAAAAAGGAAATCTGTGTATATCAGATATATGAAAAAAAATGTTATTGTGTCGTGTTTCCTCGAATTATAATCCCAGCTAATACCAAACGATTTTATTAAGCTGAGTTTTTCATAAGACGCTGTAGGTAGTAAAACTTGTACCATTAACCCTCTGATCATCGGGACAACTCTGGTTTTTGTTCCAACTAATGCCAGACGAGATTATTCAGCTGAGAACCAGAGAGTCCTACGAATTCGTCTCAAGAAATCGTATCAGTATTTTTTTCCCAGCATCGTTAGTGATTCAGGAAGTGTCGTCTTTTGACTGTGGGGAAATGAAATGCCACCTTTAAGATTTCCTCTAGGCCCCCCCAAGACTTTCACGGTTTACAAAGAATAGTGTGAGAACAATCGCTCTTATGTCTGTATTTGAGGTGTGCCCAAGACGCAATAAAGGCAGAAGTGTGATACTGAGAGGGCTGGAATATTGGGTCGAGGGGTTATATAGGCCACGCTGAGGTCCGCTGGAGATGTTGCTGTTGTTGCTGCTGCTGCCGTTTTTCTTCAGTTGTTCTTTTTGTCGTTGTATTTATTATTGCTGTTGCTGCTGCTGTTGTTCTTGTTGGTGTTGCTGTTGCTGTTGTTATTGTTTGGGGTCATCTGGACGTAAACCTAATAAATTGTAGGAAACCGCCTCGTCGGCAGGGCACTCTTAAACATCTTTTGTTTAGTTTATATTGAAGGATCGTCTGCGTATTGTGATGTGGGCGGCGGCAGTACAGTAAAGGGACTGGAATTTTTTGTGGATTATACTGATCAGAGATGGTTGCGGCAGGTTATTTATTTTTTTTTTCTTTATTTTTCAAGCTATCGGGCTCTTATGACTAGCTGGATAATACATGAACATATTAAACTAGTTGAAGGTGAAATTACGAGCGAAAAGCAGGTCATGGTGAGAAATTTCCACGTTATTTAATGCCTAAGTGTTATGATGCAAACAAAAAGAAAAATACGTTCATTCTTCATGACCTACTAACAACTGTCTGGAACGGAGCAAAATGCAATCATCCACACACACACACACACACACACACACACACACACACAGGGAGGGGGGGAGAGCGTCACCAATTTCCAGGTAACAGAAAGGAAAGTGGGAGAAGTCATATTCTGGGCAGCGCATTTCGTTTTGGCGCATTGATATTTCGTTTGAGTGAAATAATAATAATAATAATAATAATTGGGCGCCACAGTTAACTTCATTTGGGCGCTGAGTTAAAACAGTAGTGGACTTCGATTCAAAGTAGATTACCGGTATATTAAAACCTTACCTTTAATAAACTGGAACGGGTCATGATAAATCGTGAGCCAATCAATGAGTAATTTGGGGTAGGTTATTAGCGATATGTTGGCGCCCAAGTGAAGTGGTATACTGGCTTCCAAATGAAATAATGGCGGATTCGATTTTACGGAATAAGCTGCTAATGTGCATCTGTTTGAGTCTCTACACTATGTTCCAACCTAGAAATTTGTAGTCTCTTCATTCATTTATATTTCAAAACGTCTCATGTAAAATGCAGTGTATTGTATTACGAGGAAATTTTACATAGGATCTGTAATAAAATATAGTACACGTAAAATTTCTTTCGTATTGTTATTTAATGTTGCAGATAGCTTTTTTAGATTGATTATCTTACGTGTTTGCAAATATATAGTGGAGCTCCCTAAATCATAAAATTAAAAAAGCTGGATGCTGATCATAATACCCAGACTTTACACGATTATGGCGTCGGGCGATAGATAGATGAAGGGTGTGACTGTTCTGGCATGTATTTTCCAGCGTCATCTTCATCTTAAGCAAGTGTTACACACATTCATAAAAAAACATCTCTTCTGAGTTTCAATGTCATATATTAGCCTGTATCCTCTCTGTCATATATACAATTTATCCTTCTATCAACTCCGGTTACCTCCGCTTCTCAATCTGTTTTACTGCCTCAGATAACATCCGTCAGTGATGGTGGATGGACGTTAGCTTTTCTGTCATGTCTGTCTGTCATTGCATCGAATTCACGGATAATTGATGGACTGATCATTGTAACATGTATGCTAATATTGACCCTAGAATGTTTTCGCTGACCAAAGAATGAAGTGATATAATTTTGGTAACAGTATACGAAAACCATCTTCGAAAAAGCAATTCCACACTCACGGAAACTCTTATGTATCTCGCTGAGGAGTGGAGCAATATTAGAAATATTGTTATAATACAATATTCTTTGCTAGGGAACAAACAAAAATGCTTCCTTCATATAATCAGAAAGAGCGAGCTCAGTGATGAATCAGTTTGTTTCCTTCCAGGCCTATGAAATGGAAAACAAAGACACCAACCCTGGACTCTTACCTCCCATCAGGGATAAATGAACGGATCATGACTGCAACCAGATCTGCTTGGAGGCGAGGGGCCCAATTTCCCGTCCCTTTTCTAGAAGAACGAGGTAAGCATGCTGTAGTCATTGTATCCGTTTGTATATTTTTCTTTTTTTTACTAATTCGCCTATTATTAATTCAGCCACCTCACCCCAACCTATTGTGGGATAAGAAGGTCTGGATGACGCCGACGCCGACGATGTTGATGATGATTCAGCTGTTAGTTATGTTTCCTGGGTTATTTCCTATACCAGTTTACTTTCTATATATTCTGCATTAATCAAGATACTGTTATAACTCTCATCTCAAGAATCATGAATCAAAATTCAGTCCCCATCCCATAACAAAATCCTGGCTGTGTCCAAGCCATTGCTGATATTGAAAAATTTTCCTCTTGAAGAGCTGAGACGTTACATGGGCCTTGATGAGTTCCAGTGAGATCAGGCTGATGAAGCACTCACAAAAATGTCTGGTGTCTACCTACCATGCTACAAAGGCAAAGAAGAAAAGAGGAACAGGATATATTATTAATTAGCAGCAAACACTTAGCTATGATTATTGACCGTTTTGTGTAAGTGAAAGAGACGGACAAGTTCTTAATCTTTGGGCCGCCAAAGATTTCCTTTTATTGCGCAGAATCATCTGCCATTAGCCAGGGAGAAATGCAGAGGATGTTAGCCGTGGCTTCGGGACTAAATTTAATCGAATTATATCTTAAGTTAATATCATGCACATATTCGGATTATCTTTACTTTTGAGAGGATAAAGCAATAAAAATATTTATGAGAATGTGCGACCAACCGCGATAAAACATAAGAAATTACTGTGTGGCAGGTGATTTTAGTGACATGGTACTGAAGACGGTAAATGAGACTGATGCAATGCATTTTTTTCTATATATGAATAAGTTAAATAACCAGAATAGCACGGGCAGAATGCTAGAGTTTTGAATACTTTCTTCCCAGTGAAAAAATAGGTGGTCTTGAAAAAGAAAATATCACGAAATATAGATTTCATTCTCAGTGACAAACCATATACATTAAAGAAATAGCACTAACCAAAGTAATTTTGGAAGAGACCTGAAAATGCCACGTAACAACAGCCCTGAAAGAAATGAAAAGTAAAGTATCATGCTGTCAGTGAGAAGGCTGCGGATTCTGAATACTAATACAAAGATTCAAGATGAGAAACAAAATTGAATCAAAACTTGACAATAAGTGAAAACGAAGTATCTCTAGATGGGGAAGGTATAAAAATCAAATGAATAGTAAGCTTTTAAAATAAGCTTAAGAAGTTTAAAAGAAAAGAAGGGCCATGAAGATTATGACGAGGATACATCACATTAAAATACAAACAAATATAAAATGAAGAATCATGGCGTTTAGCATTTATAAGATTTGGGACGCTATAAGGAACATAGTTAGTCTGACCACAGCTATCTGGAGATTTCTCAAATGACTTGAATGGTTTGACACTAAATCAAACGAAATAGTAGACATGAACCGTCCAAGGGAGGGTTAAAACACTTTGAGTGACTAATGAGACGATTCCTTTTACGACTCCCGTTGCCCGTTTATCCAGTGAACATAATATATTCTTTGAGCGAAGTGTTGTGTGCTCAAGTCTCAGAGGCACATTGGCCACATGTGAGGTGTACTATATCTGTCTGTATATGAGTGGTTTTGTGTGTGCTAAGGGTGAAAGGTTTGTCCCATCACTGACTTTCTGTTCATGGGTGAGTGAATTATGTAGTTAATTGTGACTTCCTGACATTACTGCATTAGTGACAGTGTTGGTGCATATTGGCCTTACTTGTTTTATTACAAATATTAGAAAGTGTAGTAATTTTCCTGCGTTTATTTCCTTTGAGTAATCCCGATATTCATGTCACAGAACCCTTCTATTGCGTTAGACAAAACTACCAAACAGATATTCCAGTATGAAATCAATTGTGGAGGTTTTTTTCTACTGATTTTTAGCTTAGTAAGCGTTGTGTATTTATTATTGTTCTGTATATTCTTAGATTACAACCAGTTCATAGTGTAAAATACGTATGCAAGTTCAGAGGTGTATGCCTTAACTCGCAACGGATATCTTGCATCACTTTCGATCATTTTTGTGCTTTCTTAACTGTATTGTCCACTTATTCCACTCTAACTTTGATGTTCTGGCTGATAGGAGTAGCATGATTCGTCAAGATCCGTAGTGATCCCTGGGTTGCCCAATGAAGAGGGAACTGAAACACGGGAACTTGGCTGAATAGAATGGTGCCTTGTCAAGAGGCAGAAGATCCGATTTGGTGTTCCCTAAAGAATCAAGACTGCTTACTGCCTCCTGTTTTCGTATTGGTGCATTGAGAACGCCTGGCCAGATGAGTGACTGGTTAAAGGTGCGTGTGTAATTTTATGATGACTCTCACCAACCAACATTAACGATCAACTGCAGCTGTGTAGTTGTCCCTCTCATATATCCTCGGATTATCTTACTGCCTCTGACTGCGGGGCATTACAAATCCTTCTTTTATCACCAGGCGGGATCTTAGTTTAGCTGATTAAATTATCTGGCCATATTAAGAATAAAATGAAAAGCTCCATATATCAGTATCATCTGAGTGAAATCTTCCAAATAGTGAACACCGAGGACTCCCCAGGTACCTTGCTTTCAGTTGCTTTCATATACCGTTCTGGGGAATTAAGCTTTACTCTGTTCCATCGTTCCCTTAAACTATACTGCTGGATTATTGTATTCAGTTCAGGAGAGACGTCTCTTTGTAAAGGAGTTAGGAATAATCTCAAATGAATCCTCGTGGCAATGAAGTCTGTAATATTTCATTTTTCCTGCCGGCAGACAATTATATCCGACTTTGGAAACACGCCTCACAGTGAGTGGGTTAAAATTCTTCCTTCCTTCCCATCCTTCCCATCTCTTTCCATCCAAAGCCCTCCTAACAACACAGTTCTCACCCTCATCTCACAACCTTCCTCTCCTATCCCCTCTTTTTCTTTTTTTTTCTACTCACTAAAACGTTGTCTTCTTGCACTCTCCTGGTGTCTCCTCACGCACACATTTATATTCTTCCCACATTGTCAGTGTTCACCCCAACATTGACCTCTTCCCCCTTCTGATGCCACTTCCACATCCCTTCTTCCTCTTATAGCCCGTCTTCTCATTACCTTCTTCCTCTCTCCACTTCACCTATCCTCACCCCCACACTCACCTCTTCCCACTTCATACTTCTCCTAATTCCCACACTCCCCTTTTCCCCCCACTTGCCTTCTCGTCATCCCAGTAAGATCTTTAGTTAAAGTAATCGGGTTAAGTTACTTTGTCTGCAGGAAAGTATTTAGATTCTCGACACGTGGGAGTGTTTCCAAGAGCAGTGACCTCGTCTTCACGTGACATGACCACTTAAATTTGTCCGGCCCTACTTTCTCTGTGTGTGTGTGTGTGTGTGTGTGTGTGTGTGTGTGTGTGTGTGTGTGTGTGTGTGTGTGTGTATTTTAGAGGGAGAGAGAGAGAGGAGGGGGAATCAACTTACTATATATAATTAGAACAGGCGAGTCAGTACAAACGCCGTAAATTAGTTAGAATAAAGCGATATCGCAAGCTGTTATAAATGTTCTCTCATCAAAATATTTCTAGTATCCTCAGATTTATCAGCTCTCAGTCACCTAATTACAAGAAATACATGGAAAGGCTCGGCAAAGTACAGTGAAATGTGGCAAAAGTGATGCAAAATGATACATAGATGAAGTGAAGCATAACTGGAATGTTAAGGAGAAGTGAATCTTTTGCCTGACCTAAGTACAGACTACGGGAAGGTTTAATCCAAGTACAGAAAATGTTTAAAGGACACTAATACCACAGTCGATGAAGAGCAGTCGATGTATGATAGAGGAAATGGTTACAAAAATGTGTTTAAATATTTCCAGCGACATGGAGGTGAGTATTTCTTCGTCAGTATAAATATCGACATATGTAGCAAATTACTTTTCACTCTAGTAAACTGTGATACTAAACTAATATTTAAAATTCACTTGGATATATAGAGTATTTGGCTTCTAATCCACAGCTGCAGTAAGCATGTCCTCTCCTGAGCATTACATATCTGAAGTAATATGTTTTCTACAGTACAATATATGGAGGATACAACTGCATTATTCGATACCTAATGTTGAAGATATTACTTTCTCTTACGGTTGAAGATGGTGAAGAATATGATTTACATTTATCTTTTGCTATGAAATATCTGTGACAGCATTTCTATCTATCTATCTATCTATATACCTAGGCTGCTTCCCCCAATAAAGTGTTTCTCACTTTCTCTTGACGGCTTTCACTGGAGGGATTGGTGGTGAGTGCAGGGAGAATTCCTACATTTCTATCCTTGTCTTTGAATTATAAAACAAATATTTGTGTTTTTAATTCATCCTAAAAAAAAAAAGTCTCGAAAGGGCCAATACTTTTACTGCTGCTTGCTTGCTTTCCATTATTCTCTTTGCACTCCTCAACCCCACACTATCTTCTCCCTGTCACATCCCCTCTCTTTATGCCCGCTCCCACCTCCACCCACTGCTCTACATCTACTATAAAAACAAAAAAGTCTCACCAATTTTAAACCCAGGTTTGGGTGGAGTCTGGCGCTGGGTGCAGCCATGCCATACTTCCTAAACGAGCGATGAGTAGATTCTGTTATATATGTAATAGGCATCACAGATAGGTACACACATACTAATACAATATAAACGTAAGTATTCTAGCATATCAAAGGAAGGTAAACGTGTAATGCATATGGCTCTTGTACATCAATAAAGAAACGTGGCATACATATTTTACAGTAGTGCTGAAAAATATGTAGTTACTTTTACCGACTTTCACGGTAGTTCTAAGTTGGGTAAGTAATGTAACAATTACGTTTATAATATAATTTGAAGGAATCAGTAGAACATACGCTATTTTCTTAATAGAAATAAATAAGTTAAAACACTCACGAGCGGCAACACCAGGCCCATACTGGGAGTTAATCCATTGGAGGGAGATTTAAGCTTCTGTCAGGTGCTTCCACTATTCACTTTCTATGTTGATGCAGACACAATGGCAGCTACGCCAACTCGCTCGCATCTACATAGTCAAGCCAAAGAAATGGCCTTCAACGTAAGCCAGTATTTTCTGCAGGAGAAGCAGTACGGAGGAATTTTCGATGATGTGTCAAGGGCAATTCATCGAACAGCTGCAAGCAACAGGACTTAGCAAGAGCAGGATTGAAGCAATACGCAGAGAAGCAAGAGATAATGAAGAAAACAACTCTCCAGAGTTTACGTCTCCCAAGAAAATCACTCTCACCTCTTCTGATGAGGAGGATTCATGATAATTTCTTACATGCTGTAAGAGAAGAGGAATAGGCCTATCGGGGAAACCTCTTAAAAAAAAAAAAAAAAAAACGCGCCGTGACTTTTACCTCTTGGGTGGTGTGGAAAGAAAGTCTAAGTTTTAATATGTAGAGTGTAATTTAAAGGCTATAACCAGGTAAAAAATCATAAATTATATGAGAGAGAGAGAATGCGACTTTTAAATTCATTATTTTGATTATATTTATAACTTAAACTAGTTTGTCTTTACACACACACACATACACAAACACACACACACACACACACACACACACAGAAGTGGGTGAAGTCATGTCAGGCCAGGTGGCGAGATGGGAGCGGACGAACTCTAACGGTGTCAGGTCAGCCACTAGCCAATGAGAGTATAGGAAACAAGGCAACGCTGTACGCCGGGAAATCCCCGGCTAGACTCCACCCAAACCTAGGTTTTAGATTGGTGAGACTATAACCTCGCCTCCCCCTCCCCTACACTCCTTATCTTAACCTCATCCCTACTCACCTTCTCCTAACTCCCCACCCACGTCCTTTTCCACCGCCTGCTATCCTTTATCCCCACACTCCTTGTCCTCACCATGGAGGTAGGATAAACTCACCTCATACTCTCTTATACCCTCTTGCCTCACTCATACTCCCATTTACCCTCACCTCAATATCCGCTCATCTTCTAAACACCCCCTTCTCCTCGCTCCGCACACTCACCTCTGACTTCCATAAGACTACTGTATATTCCCAGTCCCCTTTACCCTACCCCTACACCATCTCTTCTCTCACCCCGACACTCATCTCTTGCCCTCGTCATTTCATGCCTTTTCTCTCAACCCTCTAACCTCTTCTTATTCCCATACTCACCTTTCCTTCCCCCCATCCCTCTCCACTCAGCCCCCCCTCCCACTGATTCCTTCCCATTACATTCACCCCACACCCGGGTCTTCCCCTTACATCTCTTTGCTTCACCTTCACACTCAACTCGTCTTACCTCAGTTACCTCTTCTCTCCCCACCGTTTCTCTTCATCTTCCATCCTTTGATCTCCTCCCCCCCCTCACTCTCTCCTTCCTTTATTACATCTTCCATTTGCACCCAACGCACACCCTCTCCCTCCCAACGGAAAATCCTCTTCCCACAGCATCTCACCCACTCGCTACAATCCCACATCCTCTCACCACAGACCTTCCACATACTGCACAATCCGACACTACTTACCCCAACTTCACATCCCTTTCCTTCAAAGAACATCCCTTCACTGGAACCCCATACCACTTCAACTCATCCCCACTTTCCTACACCTCATTCTCATTCACCCCCTGTAACCCTTTTCCGTCCAGCAATCCCTCCTTCCCATCTAACTTCACTCCCCATTTCCTCAACACTTTTCCCCTTACCAACCCTACCCGCTGCTCCAGACAACCTTCACTCTCTCCCTTGGGTCTGATCTTGCAGTCTCGGACCAAATTTCCCATCACACTTATTCCCTTCCTTCCTTGTGGTTGACTGAACATCTCATCTTACCCTCCCTTCCACAGCCAACTTCATTTCTTCATGTCTTGATTCACCCTTTCACTTCCTCCCGCCCCCATGTTTTATCTCAGTCACCTTCGCCCTCCTTCCTAAAATTATTTCTATCCTACTACCTCTCCCCCCAATAACCCACTTTCTCATCTCACCCTCACTCATTCTCCCCTTTCCTCAGTCCCGTCTAATCCCAAACTAAGTCTCTTTTATTCCCTCCTGACCTCACCCCATCTTTCCCCACCCTTCCTACCCTGCTTTAGTTTATTCCGATGCTTCTTTCTCCCTCCCTCCCTACTCTCCCTCTTCACTCCCTCGTTTCCTCCATCCCTCCCTTCTTCCACCCACCCTTCACCCTTCCGTTGCTCCTGACTCCACACTTGATAAATGGGCCTACCTTGTCTTCCACTGGTCTGTTTACCTTCAATTATGCTGCTGAATACTACATGACAACATTGATGGCCAGGAGTTCTATTGATCCATTTCTGTGCAAATAATCATGAACCTTATATGTCTGTGTGTCTTGCATACTTAATCAGGAATTTTTTGTATCGACTGAACTTAATCAATACCCCGTTACTGTTTGCATTTCTGTGTTCGGCGTCAGTTTTGCCGGAAAGTGTCTGACCACATTTCCGTCTCCTATTCTATCCGTTTCCTCCCAGCTGTTTGATACTGATTCTGACACCGGTTGTACTCGAGCAGGTTCGGCGATTACGTGGCGCCATCACGGCCCCCTGATTTCGTAGGATTCGTTTGACACCCATCTCTGCTCCACCGCTCTGGCAGGAACCCAACCATTATTCGTGTTAACCATATCACATCAGTACGAGTTTACCTATACCGACTGTATTAACACGGGAGACCTCTGTTAATTATGCTGCCATTGCTGACTAACTCCTTGCTCGTTTTTGTGTTCTTGAAACGCTATCCTTAATCACCCATACGTATCTGCCCCACCTGTTGATATTGTAAGTGACGGTTCCGTACTTACTAATGGCCGGGTGGTGGCTGCCTGAATTGCTTATGAATCTGATTCCCCTGCCCTGTCCACCTAACTCCATCTCTTCAGTTGGGCTAGCAGAAGTCGATGTGAATAACCTGCACTTGTCTGTGCTCTTAGTTCCCTCTATCGTGAAAACCTGCTAATCGTCACAGAGTCCAAGGGACCATCTTCTTTGTTCAGCAATCCCCTTCTCCCCTCTCCCTCCTTCTGCCCGTACCTTCTTCGTCTATGTGTGCTTCTAGAATAGCTTTGACGTTCAGTTTTGTTTGTTTGATGCCCCTAAGCTAATTAAAGTATTTCAAATTTAAGAAAAGGGGAAGTGCACATAATTTATTCTTCATTCGCGATGGAAGTGCAATAGAAATATTATTGCCATACAACAATAAATTATATTGCATACCAGCAATACATTATAAACAGCTTAAAAGAGGATAGGTTGTTAGTGTAGGAAGTGACGGAACTAGTGACAACATTTCAACATGGTTGTCAGTGTAGATGGTCAGAAGATGGGGACAAACCCGATCCTCACAAATGTCATTGATAAAAATATTTTAAGACACTTTATTGTTCCACGTCATGAAATTCTTAGTATGTGTGAGCAACCTGCACTATATATTGCCTGAAACAGAGTACAAGACGTACCCACGGTATCCCTGTAAAGAGTCTGCTTAGTTAATCCTTTTGATTGTGTGATTATTGACACAACAGGCGTCCTACTGCACAATAACCGTATTTGATGAAATTTATGATTGTGGTATCTCTGCTACAAATGTGTTTCTGTGCTAAAGAACTGAAGAAAGACTCATCGGCCATCGCCACAGATATACTGTTGGTAAACAAACTGTTCCTCATTACAATTTTCCCCCTGCCTTGTATCGGTGTTCAGCCCTTGTGATTGGGTGCTTATCCACAAGAGACATTTCTGACAGCTCCTATTTTGACAGAAAGAAGATACGGGGTCAGCTGCTGTCGTAAGAGATTTTCAGGGACCGGAATTTATGAACAGTGTAAAAGGCCGGTACAAATGTCTGTTGATGAGAATTAAGTTTGAGATGTGGCACAACGACGTCCCGGCTCATGGCGAGTTCTATTATCTGTGCCCTGAACATGCATACATAATATGGCAAACGGCCGCCAGCGTGTCCATGTGGCATTATAACAAGTACCGTTGAGTGGGATACTTGAATGACTAGCATCCTGCCCGAACTCGCTAGCATTCGTCTGGGGCAAGGTCTAGAGAGGTAGGGACTGGTAGAGTTCTACCAAAGACTTGATAAGCTTTAGTTCACTGTTTGACACATCAACGATTCTCGCTGCACCATGTTCTATTAAATTTATTCTGGCAACCCAAAATGAATGGATCATAGTTTTAACTATTTTATTTGACTTTCATTGGAAGGGAATATTTTTGCATGCTTCCATCCGCCGACTCCCACGTATATCAAAAGAATAAAAACATGGTTGTATTGATTTCAATGTTTCCATATACACTCGTCATATGAGGTTATTCTCCTAATCAGACACCTCATCCACCTCCGACTTTCATGCATAGTGATTACTTTTGCGGTTAGCAGTGGTCAGATATGCCTCAAAGTCAAATACAACGGAACATAGAGAGGACACACTTCTTTAGCAGTGAGTCGCTCTGAAAGAGGTTGAAATTCGAACGTATTACTCAGTTTTGTGTTGTGTGCAAGCCAGGCTGCAGTGATACCAGCTGTGATGCATTTCCCCAAAGCATGGGCTCTTGGTGACAAACAGTACGTGAAACAAAACAAGTTTAGCTACAGTTCCTCAGATCTCTTGAGCTCGTGAGATGTGAATTCAGAGCCATTATTATTAATAATAATATCCCTCTGATGTTCTCATGATTTTTGCCATGCTTTTATTGCTAGACCTTGGCATGTTTTCTGTAAAGTATTTTTACACATGTTTATTTTATGTGGTATAGTTTCCTGATATATTGGTGATACCACTCAGTATATGACAACCATCTCTGCCATGTGCTTTAGTAGCATTGTTAGGGTTTGAGTTCATAGACGATACCTACAAATACACGATTCCAATGCATGTAGCCACCTAGAATAGTTCGTTATTTATCCTGCTTTCATTTCTTCCCAAGTAACTAAATTTAAGGAATTGAGTGGAGCACAAAACTTAAATGCAGTTTGTGGTGGAAGTGATTCAGAAGAAAATGGCCATTGAATAATAAACAGATTAAGAAATGATGAGACCAAAAAGGGTCGGAAGTTAATATATACCGTATGTACTGGTTGTGAATGCAGGAAGCGATGGAGCTAGGGATAGTTCATCTCTGCAGGCGTCAGTGACGCAGGCATGAAATGGGAAACAGGGCCCCGCTTGATCCTTTCCAAGTCATTGATGAAAACCTCGAATAATAGTCTAGATTTCCTTCATGATAATATTACTTTTGTGATTGTGTGATACTAGCACCATATATTGTTCAATGTACAGTGGACAAGGGACCCATATACATTTTGCTGCTAGTATATTTATGTTTATGACAGTGTTAAGAGTGGGATTAAGGACTCGGCAGGGGCCCTGTATCTGATACACTAAATTTGGTTGTCATAGTTTTGCTGCTGACGTATTTCAGTTTAAAGTTCCGAGAAGACACACATAAGTTTCAGGTAAACATGTATTAATTCTTCCACGGCAGCCCTACCCCTTGCTTCATGCCAACGCAGCAATCATCCTGTGATTGGCTGCTGATACTAATGCATCTGCCATTTTACTGTATATACTTTAGGTGCCAGATGTCATAGAGAGTGCAAGAGGTCAGAAACAAACATCTGTGTACGAGATACTAAGCTAAAACTATGGTGCCTTAACCTCCCGGTAACCAACAGCACCATGAGTTATGGCGCTCAGAGCACCCTAACTCGTGGCATGTTTTTTTTTTTCTGAGGTGGGCCTAAACCCGTAATATCCGTTCTGACTCAAATATATTACTTCATTGGGATTCAGATTAATTTAAATGTTTTTCTATGTCTGTCTGTCATCCATCCCCCTCCTTCCCCCTTAAGGAGCATAGAAGCTGGGATCTAGGCTACTTACTGCCGTCATTTAAGACAAGGGTGACCAGCTGTGCTCTCCCCTGAGGGGCATTACGTGAGCAATAAACTTCCATTGTCCGTTAGATGAAAACCCTTATGTGTCCCATTAAAGCTGAAACACCTTTACCCACCAGACCACCAGGCGTCCTTATTTTGTGTCACTACCAACTGTTGTGAATGGTTTATTGGGTTGGAGGAAGTCATTTGACCTATCATAAGTGTTAAGTGACCCCTAAAGTTTTAAACAAGAATGACAATTTCAAGATTCATTCAATGGAGACACCTAGGCACATTCATTTTAAAAGACTGGAGGTCATAGGCACTGTGAAAGACAGGGTGAGGAAGAATTCAGACGACCAGTTGCCTACTTGAAAAACTTGGAGTAACGACTGACTCATGCAATAGAAACGTGACCAGAAAAAAGGGTGAGAGTGCCTTGCTAGACGGAAATTCCGTGTCCAAGGCCATGAGAGAGAGAGAGAGAGATTCGGGGGAGGGTTGTGGTCAAGGTTTTTACCACCATACGTTGGCCAAAAAAGATCGAGAACCATCGACTGCCGCTGACGCAAACCATTGTACTAGCATGACAGCATTAACATCGGCCATCACTAATGCAAAAATATGTATGTATATAATAATTATATACCTACATATTTTTGCATCATATATTATATCATTAATGGTATTTTTCGTACTCATTTACTAAAGTATAGCAGCTGAAATTAAAAGTTATCTCCTTGCTCATAAACATATTTCATCAGCCTATCAGTCACTTAGAGTCTTAAGGTATAACAGCGTGATAGTCATAGCAGCATTTAAGAGTTGGCTCGGGCTTGTCAGATATTTAATGATTTTGACGGGTTATCAGATCCTATCGTCATTAGAATAGGTTTAGTAATATTTTGCACGCAGTTTGAGAAAATATCAGTTTTCGTCAGCGTGATTTCGATTTCAACTTAGACATTTTTTTAAGATGTACCATGACGTGCCATAACCTTTCAAAAATGCAGCAGTGCTTATTGTTTAGTTTGCAATACACTACGTTAAAACATTGCTTGCCCTTATTAATACGAGTGCAGTATGTCTTAGAGTAGGCCACCGAACGGAGTAGTTGCAATCCAGCATACACCACTTTAACCACACTTTACTCCCACCTCTGGTTCTCCCTTTCAAACCCTCCCTCCCTAGAAAAATGGATCGTTGTATTGCAAAGTTACTGCTTAACGCCATGGAGATGCAAGCAATGAAGTCGCCGGTTTACGATCAGTTCACCCATAAGTCCTTTCACCCACATTTAGTGTTCATTCACCAAGTCGATTCGCTTTAGATTTGTGGTAATTTAGCCCATAGTTCGATTTGGTCACAAGTCCATTTAGCCACATTAGGCGTTTAGCTTGTCCTTATTCTTTCTTCATTCCATCCTTCCATCCTTCCATCCTTCCTTCCTTCCATCCTTCTTCTTCTTCTTCTTCTTCTTCTTCTGCTTCCTCTTCTTCTTCTTCTTCTTCTTCTTCTCCTCCTCCATCTCCTTCTTCTATCACACTTAGGAGTTTGCTCAGACATTCTCATTTTCGTTTTACTTTATTCATGAAAAAGATAATGTAATATATACCATGCCATGTTCAGCTTGTGTATTTCTCTCTCTCTCTCTCTCTCTCTCTCTCTCTCTCTCTCTCTCTCTCTCTCTCTCTCTCTCTCTCTATCTATCTATCTATCTATCTATCTATCGATCTATATATATATATATATATATATATATATATATATATCTCGCTTTAACTGTTCATTTGTCATTCATAATTTGTTGGTGCTCCTTTATATCAATTGTACTGTTTACCGACTGTCACTTGTAAGAAACTACACCGGGAGAAACATCGTATTCTCCATGAAAAGCGTGTCTCTGTTTTCCCATAATGCACTGATACAAGCATTGCCAAAAAGCATCTGGCCTGATAGTGTGTGGGAATCAACTCTCGTGTAGGTCAGGGCACTTGTAAGCTAAGAGACTCTAACAAAGGGGTGAAGTTACTTGTGGACGAACCAGATCTGTAGTGTGGAGGAAATTATGTCTAGAATGACCAAGTTCCGATATATAAAAATACAACCAGTTCATTACTACATTTATTTTATGGGTGTAACTCTGCACCTTCAGAATAGCAAAAACAGAAAGTGTCCATAATACGGAAGCTGTGCAAAATTCATTTTCCCCTGAGTGCCCCAGACTTAGGTCAGAATTTCACTTGATAATTTTATGTACACTTTGACAAACCTCTTTATATACACCAGGTGTCACAAGACCAGGGTTATCTGTGTGTGTGTGTGTGTGTGTGTGTGTGTGTGTGTGTGTGTGTGTGTGTGTGTGTGTGTGTGTGTGTGTGTGTGTGTGTGTGACGAGTCGGGTTAGATCTACAGTATTAGGAAGTGGGTGAACATGAAAGCATTTCTAGCAAATTCGTCGTGGTATTGGTGTTATAATCCTTCTGTTGAAGATATGAGTCCCGATGTTAGTGTGAAATACAGTATTAAAAGAGTATTGTGGGATTCTAAATGTGCTGGCAGCAGTTTGGAATCACTGTGAGTCGGTGGTTGCGCATACATCTCGTGATCATCGTGTGCACCGAATCTGAGGCTTGAAATCAGTTACTTGGCATTCATTTTAAGTTTACGCCTACATTACTTCCTATCGGTGCATCTTGGTTTTCATTTCCTTATTCTTGATATACACAGGCTGATACAAGCCCAGCCATTTCAAAAATTCCATTTTAATTTGCAAACCGTTACTACAGACAGTCTTCGCCTGTTCCAGTTCACGGACATGAGCAGGATTCATTCTGACTGCCACTCTCCCTCCCAGGAGAAGATCCGGCTCTACAGTTAATTTGTAGGCAAATTAGGCTTTTTAAAACCAGGTCTCTCAGTATTCTTTCGTAAGCCCAAAAACATTCCTTGGAATTGCCCTTGTTGTTGCAAATCGAACTTGCTGTAGGAAATTCTCCGTGTTCAGAAGTGATCAAGTGGTGGCTGGAATCACACGTCATAGATTTATATGCTGGTACATAAGGAGCAATACAAACACTGCCAGCCCATACCAGGAGCTCCCACAACACACGGGGATAAGATCTCGTTTCGTAAATCAAGAAGCGGAAGAGATGTAGCTCAAAATATGGATGCTTGACTCTATTATTGTTAATCATCACAAATTTATGTGTCAGAAGTCAACAGACATACACATCAAGGAGGTAATTGCTTCTGTCTTCCGGAGTAGGGCACGAATTAAATGTGAAAATGGCCATGTTTTCCGGACTTGACCTCTGGCATAACACTGGCAGATTTTAGTCATGCAGGGAAGAGAGGGAGAGAGAGAGAGAGAGAGGTGGGGGAAACTGGGAACTGTGCCTACTACAATGGTATATAGTTTATTTCAAGCGAATATAACTCTAGAAACATACAAATTTTCAGGAATTATTATCCCACCCTATACATCGATATTATGTCCTTAATTTCTGCCACACCCACCCTTTTCTGATCCCTGGCACTCATGACCCAAGCCTTACATCCCCAAAATTGCAGCCTACACCTCGATGCCTTCATAAATATTCATATTCTCTTGCACTGGTATTTTCTTCCACACATTTATTTACGGCCCCAATGCATTACCCCATCTCCTGCCCTCTGGTTTATTACGTCTCTGAATTCCATGTGTTGTTGTGTCCACCGCCGGGTACATATAACACTTCACTCTTCCCACAGCATCCTAATTTGAATAGACTCTTATATTGTTTGTGTGGTAGGTTGTGGCGACCATCATCCACTCACTTGATGTGGTACTGCCTACTTCTTCCTTCACCTTTATTATTCTTTTTCTGTGTCTGCCCTCCTCTCTTTCTATTTCTCCCATCTTTCCTGTCACTTTTTATTACTCTGCTTTCCTTTTCAGGTAGTTTTACATTGAGTGACAAGCCTAATGGTTTCCTGTAAGTCAGGAAACCATTAACAACGCTAGGTGGTAAGCATATAACCAACCCATACGTGTTCCTTACGTGTCAGCAAGTGAGTTGGCGGAAGGTTAGTGTCGCTTCCTGTAAAACAACTAATTCAAAGTCAAACGGCCATCCCTTACGGTATTATGGCGTCTGGCATTAGATAGATAGATTATATTGTTGTCCTCATCATCTCCGTACATATTATCACCTTGCTCTATCTCACATAATCTACAAGTCTTCCTTCATAATTGCTGATACTGTAAGCATTTCGGAAGGAAGAAAATATTAGAATATCAGGGAAATAAAGGTGTTTTAAACTAGGTGTGTAACATATTAATTGCAATCCTGTGCTGGGGGAAGTGTTTTCCTCCAACGAGCATAAGCTGCGGAAACTGGCCAGACTAAAACTCATTCTTAAGCAGGCATTTCAGGAGACTGTTGTGTGGGGAAAAAATAAGTAAAGAAAATGTCCAGGAGAGAAGGAACCTGAGGAGATAAACCCGCAGCTAAGATGTGGGAAAAAATAAGTAAAAAAAAAAAAATGTCCACGAGAGAAAGAACATCAAGAGATAAACCCGCAGCTAAAATGTTGAAGATGGCAGCCGGCTGTGGAATTCGATACTGGGGTGAGGGGTGGGGATTTAGTGTAGGGAGGAGTGGTCCCAAATATCACCAGTATTAAATTTTACTAACACAGAAGTATGCCTTTTTCTGGCCACACTGCTTAACCCCCTACACACCGGGGGTTTTCCGATGTCGCGCGCTTCTTCCTACGGGGGATGGCTGTCACGGTAAAAAAAATATCCCTACTTCAAACTGTGATATCTGCCAAAGTATAAGAGCTAGAGAAAAAACTAGAGATACGTAAGACTCACCAACTCTTCCTCTATCAAGTGAAAGTATCCGCACGTCTCCAGGCGGTCCGGTCGATGAGTAAGGATAAATTAAAGTTCAAAGGGTGGTGAGAAGATGCTTGTGGCTATACATATCAACCGACGTTGCTCCATGCCCCAAATCTCGACGGTTATACACGTCACCTGGCGCGCAGGGGTTAATGGTCATCTCCCTACCCACCAGTTTTTCCCCTGGACCTACTTTTTATCCCATTGACTCATTTTCTTCCATGGATGCATTTTCCTTAATGTACCCATTTCTCTCAAAAGACCATTTCCCCCATAGACGTATTTTCCCCGAAACCTACGAGTATTTCTCATAATTATATACCTTTTTTACCCTATGGACCACTTTTTCCATATGGACCTATTTTCTCCAATGCATTTATTTTTACTATGAACCTATTTTGCCCTATGGACCTTTCTCCCACCATGGACCCATTTTTCCTCAGTGGAACTATTTTCCCTCACATGACACATCCCCATGGACCTACTTTCACCTTGAACCTGTTTTCCCATAGACCTGTTTTCACCTTGACCTTTTTTTTCCATGGACCTGATTTCACCTTGACCTTATTTTCCCATGGACCTGTTATCACCTTGGACCAATTTTTGATCCATGGACCTATTTTCCCTCAGTGGACTCATTTTCTCACCATGGGGTCCACCCAATCCCTGCATGGTCTCTTCTCACTTGGACCTATTTCCTCCATGGAATTTTTTTTCTTTTACCATTTGAAGCTATTTTTCCATGGGCTCGTTTCCCCAAATTACGCATTCTCCATGGACCTATTTTCCCACATGGACCTATTCTTACCATGGAACCATTTACTCCTTAGACATATTGCTTAGTGTACTCCCTTATCCAGTGTCCTAAGTCCCACCCTCCCTCCGCCACAGCACCACACCGCCCACCCCGCCCTGACCACCCACCAGCCATTCCCACCCTCCATACCCTCCCACCCAACCCACGTCGCCCACCACATCCACCCATCCCACTCGCTCAACCCGTCCACTGAACCTACTCCACCTAACCACACCACCTACCCCACTTATCCACCCATCCTGCTTACCCATTCTACCAACCCACAGTCCACTCACTCACCCGCCCACTAACCCATCCTACCCATCCGCCCACGAATCTGCCCACCCTACCACCAAGCTTGGCCTAGAGCAAGATGACTTTCTATTTTACACACACACACACACACACACACACACACACACACACACACACACACACACACACACACACACACGCACACAAGAGCACTCACTGAAAATGCTGACGAGAACAGTATCCTGCTCACCTGCTTTTTAACACTTTCGTGCATTATTTTTTTTTAACTAATTCATGGTCGTCATCGGTTGGGCTGCATTAAATATCAAACGATCCCCAAAGAACAAACTTATAAACTAAATAATTTTTTTTCTTAACCTTCTCTTTGAATGTTAAAATTACGAACACCGTGGGTGGAGAAGAGCCAGTGGTGGGGGTAAACAGTGGAGTCACCTGATATGGAGATTACTGAAAAATCTGAAATATTTTTTATGTGTTTCATCGTAGAACTGAGATACTGTGATAATTCTGGATAATCTGATATAGGGACTGATGTAGATAGGTGAAGTGTGGATGGGTATGTACATGACGAGGGTGCAGCCTATTTTAAGTTTAATAATACGAAGATTCACTATCACTTAATTTTATATGATTTGTATATGTAAAAAAAAAAAAAGTGTGGATGGTTTTAACTGTAACGTTGAAAGTCTGAATGTATTAATTTATCATCCTGCCTCACCCAGTCTCTTTGGTGGAAAGTAGGGAGGAAATGACGATAATGATGATGGTAAAGGTGGTGGTGATGGTGGTAATTCATAACATACTGTGCATGTAACCTCGTGTGGGTAGTTTGAAGAAATCGTTTAAGAACATTATGAACGGCTGCCAGTATTAATTATATACAAAAGTAAAAGCAAGAGGAGATTGTTAGGAGACTAAATCCTAATACCTAGTGGACTGAGGGCTGTAGCTGATCCTGCCTACTCCCTCGGCCCTCCTCCACTCCTTAACTCATGTGTCTGGAAGAAACGAGTCAATTCATGCTGTCAGAGTTAAACCCCATTTGTCCAATTCACCTCCCCGGAAATTTATGTATTGGAAGCCTTATGAATACGAGAAACCTTATCTATAGTAAACAACGAACACTTAGATCTTTGGCTATGGGCGTGTAGAGTCGCAGAGAGAGAGACAGAAAGAGAGAGAGAGAGAGAAACGACGCGTACGGGACGGTTCATTGTATGTAGCCTTCAAACAGCCTACCGGTGGCCCTCACTACCCCCCCTCCCGTGATCAGAGGGACAGAGGATATTTCGGTATGGATCCATTACTTTATATCAATTAATGTTATCAGTTTTGCACACATAATACGTACACTTCATTAGTTTTTACAGCTCTGTCTAAAAAAGTAAAAATGTTACAGTCAAGTATTTACACCGAAAGCAATTTTGCCGCCTCCCACAGAGTACCCCTCGAGGCGAACGCTTTCTTCGTCCCGCCCCCTCTCGCTGCGCCACCGGCACCCAGTATATTCAGCCGTATCGGACACGGGTTTTCCTCACCTCGGACGAACGAAATCATTTGGTCTTGGCCAGAATGAAACCCGCATTTAGTTTATCATGCGCCTTTTTTTCAATATATCATCGTTTCCATAGCACTGCAATATTCATCATCATCATAAAAAACAGTTTTCAGTGACAAATGGAGACGAAGAGTAATATTAGTGAATAATAATTTACTTTTTGCAATGAAGTGTTGAGCAATTCCAAGCCTATTGCGTCTACGCCGCTTTCCAGAAGCCTTTCCTTTCTCCAGCAAACACAGTCACCCCGCCACTTCACTTCTCGTACCATCTAACAATTGAATGCATCGCTTCGAATTTGTATGTTTTATAACGTGCTTTATCTTTCTGTAGCTCACCACAAATGCAAGGTTAGTAGAGCCAGTTTTACCTTATCAAGTTGTGTATAAAACAACGCGATTATTTAAAGCATTATTACATTTATATTATCAAAGTTGAAACCTCTTTACAGATTTTTCACGTTAGCATCGATTAGCACAAAGCATGAGTTTAAGAGTTATTATGTATAGAAATGTGTAGTAGGTGCAGTGGCGTTGGAGATTGTGACGGTGACACAAAAAACGCTGTATGACCAGAAGTGGCTCATTATTCTTGGCCGCAACAGTACCTCGACAGTTTAGGAATTCTCTTCGATCAGTTTCCATGATAAAGATTATAGACAGTATTTCGGCAGTCGTCAAGGTAGATAATCGTACCTCACCTTGGTTTCAGCACACAATACAAAGCCTACATAATTATACCACACCACGTTTCACCTTCCCCCTTTTTACGGTAGGCTACCCAGTTGCACTCACATCCATTTCCGTTCATTTCCCTTGCCTCGGTATTTTTTTTTTTCCACAGTCTTTCCTACCCCGTTACACCCAGTGACCTCCGCAACATGCAGAGTTACAATGATTATGAAGCAAGTTTTCTGTCACAGCCACTTGCTAATCAGTCACATTTAAAGGTTTTTCAAAATATTCACTCCATCTCTTGTTCACCTCTACTGCTCCGTTTTCTTCCCCGACAGTTTTACCCACTTCCTCTCTTGTTTTCCTCAAACCCTTTACTTCCTTCCAGAACACTTCGTAACTCTTCCGAAAGTTCATTGATACATTTTATTCTCTACCCGTGAGCTCCTTTACTTTTCTCGTAATTTTTTGCCACTTCCTTTTGAGTTCTTCCCACTCTTGTACAGCCCCAAACAAAAAAGTTCATAACATTCTTGGTCTGATACTGCCACAATAATCAGTTGGTCACTGAAAGCAACACCCATGATTCGATGAAATTTACAAGGTCCAGGTGATAATCATGATATTGTGACTGGAAAAGGCTGATAAATGTATGAACTCTTCTCTCTTTTGCTGTACACCTCTTGCCTGTTAGTACCATACATGCAGTGGTTATTTTTCATTCACCCTTAAATACATAACACAGTTCACATCCTGCAAATCTTCCTTTTTCAAACTTTTATCATATCAATTTGCTCTGTATCCGTTCTCAGCCCAATGCATTTTATTTTATTTTTTTTCTGGTCACATTCACTTTAAGTTATATTTCGTTACAAACTAATATTCAGACACTAAATGCTGGAAAGGAGATTTTCCTTCGTCCTCTGAGGGGAAGGTGCAAGACAAGTAAAATTTCAGGTACATATACATCACCTATGAATAAGAAACAGACAGAACTGTGGCACCAGATACGTCTGTTTACTTTACTTGAGTGAATTGGAGTTTATTTTTGCCAGTACTGGTTGTTTCCATAGGGGACGGATTCATAAATATATTTCAGACTATTTTCCTGTCAATATATATATATATATGTATATATATATATATATATATATATATATATATATATATATATATATATATATATATATATATATATATATATATATATATATATATATATATTTCTTTATGCAGGAAAAATAAGAGACGTGGCTTCATGCCATGTCCTTCTTGCCAGATAAAATGTTACTTACGACAGGGAAATGATCGTAAGCTTGTTTGTAAGCCAGCGTCCTGTAGGTTATTATGGTCCTGTTCTGAAAGAATTCTTAACTTTTCAACAAGAAGTTATGTTTCCTTGAGAGATATAAAGGTGTGTTTGTTACTGAATCTGCCCCTGGAAATTTTGAGCCATAGTAGTAAACCCGATAAGGCGATGAGGAAGAAAAAACCACTGGATTTTGCATCATTTAACACATTATGGAAGATAAAAGAAGCATCACTTAATTTGACGACGTAACTTACAGTGAAACGTAAAGTGGAATACAGTTTCATTATTTTCTCTTCTATAGGTGACTTAGTGACGGTCATGAATTAGTTTTTTTTCTTTTTTTTTCACTTTCTGCCTCCTCAGTTTTTTCACCAACATGACCGTTCCCCTTAAGCAACAATGAGAGAAATTAAATGAAGGGGATGAGAGGACCGTTCACTAGGACTCACTTGTGGAGAAAGTCACACCTCGACAAGCCTTTGAGAGAGAGAGAGAGAGAGAGAGAGAGAGATTTTGTGTGTGTGTGTGTGTGTGTGTGTGTGTGTGTGTGTGTGTGTGTGTGTGTGTGCGAGCGCTGCTTACGCATATACACAGATTGTAAAGGATGATGTACCGCTTCTTGCTAGATGATCAGTGAAATCTTAGTCTCGTGCAATTACAGTCAAGGAAAATGATAGGAAAGGAGAGGTTCCTTCAAGTGAAGGCGTCCATGGAGTAGAACACCTGTCACCAGAGCGAGGTGGCCACCATCTTTACAAATTCAACCAGTATATTTTTGAGTTTAGACATTTTCCCAAATGCATCAAGCTTCGAGGAATCTCCAGTTAAATTTTAGCAATATTTTCCGTAGTTAAGAATTTTATCCCACTTTCCCAGTGATTTTTCCGAAATATTTGAAAACTTTCAAAATAACATAGTTTATAGTGCCGCGCTGCGAAGCGAGCGTAGTGGTAATGTTTTCAGTTGTAAGGTTGTCTGGCTGTTTTTTTTTTTTTTGTGTGTGTGTGTGGGTAAACAAGATATCACATGAACGGCTTGAGCTATCAATATGAAACTTTGACGGTTGCAAGACATGGCCAAAATCTCGGAAAAGTTCGAAAATGGGCACCTGAGGTTGAGGCCAAGGTCACAAAAATGGCAGCCAAAGGTCAGCTAGTTGACCTTTGGCGACGTTGACCTTGACCCCGAGTGCCCATTTTCGAACTTGTCCAAGATTTTGGCCATATCTTGATACCCTGAAAGTTTCATGTTGATAGATCAAGCCGTTCAAGAGATATCTTGTTTACCCACAAACAAAGCCAGCCAGCCAACTTTACGACTGAAAACATTAAAACTCCGCTCGCTTACCACCCGCGTTGCGAAGCGAGCGGAGTGGTAATGTTTTCAGCTGTGAGGTTGACTGGCTGGCTTTGTTTGTGTGTGTTTTACATCCTGAATGTGTGTCAAATCAGAACTGGAGGTGCAAAATTATGTGCCGAGGAAAAACTTTCCGGGTACACGGGTGGTGAGATCCCATCGTGAGATGGCTTCTAGTTGTTTTACGCGTGACATTTTTCCATAAGTGCGAAACTCAGAGGAGTGTCCAGCTAAAATTTGAGCATAGTCGGTCCACATATAAGGTTTTATTTTTTTTCCACTTCTACCGGTGATATTTAACAATTTCATACCTCCTCTATTGATTTTTTACACGCAGCAGGCTAGAGGTTTTACTTGATCGTGTAATACTAGATATGAATAAATCAGGGGACCAATTAAACGAACAAAAAATGTATAGTATAAAACTGACAAAAAAAAAGTAGGCCTAAGAGGCCACCGGAGTGAGCCAAGCGAGTGGAGGTGACGAACGAGGTAAGAGTAGGCTACCTTAATTGGTTGGACGATAACACACACACACACACACACACACACACACACACACACACACACACACACACACACACACACACACACACACACACACACACACACACACAAAATAGATAGGAAAATTCGTCAGAAAACAGAATCGGAAAGTTTTAAAAATTTTTCAAAATTTATGTTGTCGCCATATTGCTCTACTTGTATAATGTTACCACTACTTATATTTTGCATTTATATATCTTTCGACTTGTCTGTCTGTAGTCATAGGTCTGAAAGAGATGGCCACAAGCAATTCCCCATCACTTTGCTTTGTCTGGCATCCGACGCTCCGTTTCCAGTCCACCTCCTCTAACTCACCATTGGTCTCCCGCTCCCCAACTCCCCCTCCACATCACCCACATTATACTCCCTTTCATCAGTTCATTCGCCCCACATGGCCAAGTTACCTCAGGATATTACTGACATTTTCCAGTACGTCCACATCGACACTACAATGCTCCCGATATTCTTCCATTGGCTATCTGTTCCTCCAAGTAACTCGAGACGCTCGTCATATGTAATCACTTTCATCCCTGTAACTCTTCACCTGTGTCTTGTCAACAGAATCAAAGTTTCTTTTCTGGGGATCACAATATTGTCTTGTGGCGATTTATTTATTCCCATGTGTATCCTCCCTATTCTTTGTCATCTTCTTCAGTGTACTGTTCCTGCACCGCTCCTTCTTTGTCGTACCCCTCCTCGAACCTCATCCTCTAAACTCCCGTCCTTGTTCATCACACTGCCTAGCTTTTTTTTTTTTTTTTTTTTTTACATGTCTGACTCTGGTCAAAGGCTTCAGGGCCTATTCCCAAGTCCCAGTAGTCCTTCTACATCTCCACATGTCACCACTTCGGCGCTAACACCCACCATCCATATTGAATACCTGCTAGAGCTGTCTCACACAGGACTGGTGTACTGCTATTAGCGGGAGTACTTGTATGACATGTCGGCGGGTCATCTGGTAGATCAGAAAAGTCTGCTTTTTAAGAAATTCAAATCCTTAAACTGTTTCTTGCCACAGCCGGGATTCAAACCTGGGCCCATTAGGACTGCAGGCCGCCTCTCCACCGATTCTGTCACCAGACGGTCACTTTCTCCATATCCTGACCGTTCAGCCTCGGTATAGACCCTGCGACTTCATTCCTCTTTAAAACCATAATTCTACTGTTGTCTATATTCACATTCATTTTCGTTTCTTTCACACAGCAAATTCACAGAGCCCTACAACTCACACTCAACTTCACATAATGTAAAATAATAGTCTGACAACGAGCAACTATATAATTTCAGTGCTACCCTTTCTCACCAGAAACACTCCAATTTCCACTGGCCTTCCTTGTCTTTCTAAAATAACACAACCTATACATGCATTTAACAACCGCGGAAACATGACACATGCCTGTCTCAGTCCAACATTAAGATGAAAATCGGTAAGTTTATCTTCCACACGTTCTGTTACCCATGCATCTTTAAGTTTGTTCTTAGCAGCATTCTACAGTTCCCCATCTACTCTCAGCACATTCGACATCCCTTGCTTTTCAACTCTGCCATATGTTTTCTCCGGATCCTCTCCTTCTTACCCATCATTAACTTTTCCAATAAACATCTCCTGGAGAAGATTTCATTTATATAACTCTTCCCGTAACCTCCTTGTTCATATTCTTCCTTTCCCACGGTTTCCTCTTTTGCTTCGTGGACTACTTTCTACAGAGTATCTTTCCCACTACTCTGCGAAGACAAATGCCTTTTGAGAATGCCACTTAATTCTTTTCCACCTTGTACAGGGGAAGTATAATACCTGAATTCCTATCTTCTGGCATTTTACCGTTGATTCTGGCCAGTCTGCGCATTTTCCAGGCCCATTCAATCATAGTCTCTTCCCCATAATCCAGCATTGTTTCAGACATTCCATCAGTTCCTGGTTGTTACCTCCGCCAAGGAGGTTAAGTTTTTGGCGGGTTGGTTTGTTTGTTTGTGTGTCTGGTAGTGTGTTTGACTGTCTGTTAGAAGGATTACTCAAAAAGTTATAAACGGATTTTGATGAAAATTTGTGGAAGGGTAGGCCATGGGCCAAAGAAGAAATTATTAAATATGGGGGCGGATACGGATACGGATCCGGAGAATCCCGCACAGTTATGTTTTTGTCGGCGTTTATCAGTTTATTTGTTTGCTTGTTTATCTGTCTGACTGTCTGTTAGCAGGATTACTCAAAAAGTTATGAACGGATTTTGATGAAAATTTGTGGAAAAGTGGGCCATTGGCCAAGGAAGAAATGATTAAATTTGGGGGCGGATGCTGATCCGGATCCGAAGTATCCCGCACAATATCTCCAAAAGTTCGTAATGAAATTTTGTGGAAAGGTGGACCATGAACCAAGAAAGAATTGATTAAATTTGGGGGCTGATCCGGATCCAGATCCTTTTTAATGCCAGTGGCATTGGTGGAGGTACACACTTTCTGAGGGCTTTGTAATTTTCTCCATTTTGACTTTCTTTAGTACCTGACGCACTACTCTCCTACAATACCTTTCTCATTTCTTGCCTCTCATCTTGTCTCACCTATTTTCCATCCACTTACTGTAGACTGGCACTACTTTCGTTCTCGACATTCAACAACTCTGTTCACTTCATTTTTGCTGGTGGTAGGTGGTGGCGACCATCATCCACTCACTCGATGTAATGCTGCCTTCTTCTTCCTTCACTTTTATCATTCTGTCTCTTTGTCTGCCCTCCTCTAATCATATTTCTCCCTTTCCTCCCTGTCACTTTTTGTTACTCGTGCTTCCACTTCAGGCTGCTCTGTACTGAGTGACAAGCCCAGTGGTTTCATGTAACCCAGAAAACCATTTACAAACCTGGATGCTAAGCGTGTAACCGGATAACAGGATGATTTGGAGCTTGATATGGTCCCCTGCTAACGGGGTGGAGAGATGCAAATGCGAGGTCAATCCAGGAACCAAAACTCCACATTTTTCCCCGCGCCTCGCACAGTATGGGGCTGTCAACCGCAAGGGAACATAGACTCACTGCACGAGACGGCCTGTAGGGGCCGTTGCTTGCTTGCTGTTGATGGGTCTTCTCGGACAGACAGGTCTGGGTTGATCAACATTTTTTTTTTTTTTTCTGTAGCTTTCTACTATTTATATTTTTCACCCTTTATTAGGTTGCATATCACCCTTTCTTACTTTGATGACCTCCTTCCAAAACAGCTTTTTATATTCCCTCCACACTGTACTCTTACTTCATCCAGACTCATTATCCTTTTTTTTTTTTTTTTTTTTTTTTCATCATCCTCACCAGTTACTTCACCTCTCTCCTCGTCTCAAAATACTAATCCCACTTTCTCTCTCCGTACCCTCATAATCCTCCGATTTTTATTTCAGACTTGAACAGCTTCTTTCAACTCCTAGCTCCACCATGCTGTTCCATTCTTCCAACTGCACTCACCACCTCATATACAACACGCGTTTCTTCAGCTAACACATTACTCTCATCTTCCTCGTCCCCCATTAGCTCAAAGTTATATCTCTTCTATCGATTTTGTTCCTCCTCCTTCACTTTTTCTTACCTCCCCCCGCTGCCTTTTCAATCTATCTGCCTCCTCCGTTTCCTCCTGCCTTCATCTGCCTTTGTATGCCCATCAGTTTTGCACCTCTCTGATGGACAGTATTATAAAACTGTCAAGGAGAAAACAGTCTTTATCCTCGTACAATAACTACGGTGAAGCAAAGACTCATTCTTTCACACACACACACACACACACACACACACACACACACACACACACACACACACACACACACAATCGATCGAAGCCTTCCGCTCTATAGGTTTCGGCCTCTTTCACCCTTCTTTCTGTTACTCCCCGTATACTGTCTAAACATACGAGTGTTCTCTTAGTCTCTGGAGTCATTCACACTGAGAAGCTCAAATATTCAACAAGGCACTGAATATTCCATCAGTTTCGGTTGATACACCCCATTAAGCATACCTCCTACCTATTCTTGCGTCTTCATCTTCATCCAATACTCTTTTTACCCTCCACCTGACGGAGTAAGAGGAGGGTGTTGTTATCGCTGGGATCAATATGTGTCCGTCAATAGAGTTGGGCGGCTGGTCGGGCATAGAGATTTCGCTTCCGGGCCAGAACTCAGAAAGTATTCACTATAGTCATGAACCATCTCATAGTTATGTGTCTTATAATGAAATGGTGTCTTTTGATAGGGAGAATGCTGTGTCTTGAGTATTTTTAAATATAATGAAAAGTAAAAAAAAAAAAAAGATTTTAGTAAGACCTGCGCAAGGAATCTGAAGGTCGTAGGTTATATGTCCTGAAGGCGTTCTCCCTACGCCTACCTTTAAAAGAAAAGATGGGGGGGGGAGTGAGGGTTGTTATGCACTTGGTTAGGTGTGCAGGGAGGTAGGGGTATGTGCTTGGTCAGTTGGAGGGTTGCAACAGCGTAGCGTTGTCTGTTATTTCACATATTGTATCTTTATTATGTTTTGGTTACAGCTACTGGATAACCGTTGACCTTGATCGGGAATACTTATGTTTATATATATTTATTTAAGAATTTGTCAGAGAGAGAGAGAGAGAGAGAGAGAGAGTTCGTGGTTTGGAAGGAGTGGAGAGGCAACAAATGAACTCCGCCGCCAGCAATGGGCCACTCTAAAACAATGCCCAAAGAGTTTCTCCCGGCAAGACTACCACGCCAGGGCTGTAGTCTAACAGAAATCAATATTTATTATACTGGGGGTGGATTCTCAAATATATTTACGATAGATTAACGGTCGTAAGGTACACATTTTACAGGAAGAACAAGACAAAGGAAGATTTTGCACTCATTCTCTGATCTTCCATTTTTTTAAAGAAGATGAACAGAGGAAGGAAAAACAAATTAAAGTAAAAAAATCCATACACCAGATTACAGGTGTCTCCCATTCATAAAAGAGCTATAACCTGCAGTGAATTTCGTCTCGCTCCTAAGATTTATTGATGAGGTCAGAGCAGGACAAAGAGGAAGATTCGACAGCCTCCATGTCCTTCCTTGATGTCAAAACCTAAACTAGGACACTGTAATGATCGTGTGTTTGTGTTCCTTGATCCTTGTTTATCCAAAATGGCTGATCATAGTATTTATATTTTGTTTGCTTGCACTAGGCACGGGGGAAACGAAAATGCTGGGACCGTGTTTTGCATGTAATTAATCTGCTCACTGGATTCGTTTACAATGACACAGGGGAGTGGGAAGAGATTGACCATGTGTTGTTCTCGAAAACGATGATGGAATAAATACTTACGGGGTATATAAGTGTTGTATGGAATGTGTATGGGGGAATTTTGTTTTTTTCTGTCAGTATTACTGTCATAAAGACTTTGTAGAACTGAAGCTAATCTTGTAGTCTCGGTTGCTTTTGTAGAAATTTGCTTTTAATTCGGAGACGATGTCCGCAGATTTGCTGGTTTGTCGTTAAGCTACTTGCAAGGCGTCGAGTGATCTCTTGACCTCTGCATCAGCGTAATGATCTGGGAGACGGAGGGGGCGTGATGGAGAGAATACTGTCAAGAGCAGATATTGTTGGTTCTTTTCAATCTTGATATTTTGTAGGAATTTAATGTTGATTCGTAGACGAGGTTCGTATCCCACCGCTGCCACCAAATGTCATAAAGACTTTGTAGTTACTTGTAGAGAAGTATATTTTAGACTTGTGGTGAGCGGCTTTTATATCTTGTAGTAGTTTCCCCACCAGATGTCATGTAGTGACGGGAGAGGTAAAGAATAGTATGGGACTATTTTTATTTGTCTTGGAAATATTAAACAGGTATAATAGTATAAGTCCTGGGTAGCTACCTCCCTGTCTCGCTATCTCTCTCTCTCTCTCTGTTCTAAGGCTAATCTCCGTCTCGACCTCTCTCTAGGGTCGCTTGTCTCCTTCTAAACTCTCTTTCCTAAAATCTGGTGTAGTAAGGATGTGTCACGTATGTTCCTCATGGCAACCAGACCTTTCTCACGAGAGGACTGCTGACAGCTAACTGCATCATCTCCTTACTGGCCGCTGTCATCAGCTTTCCTCCGTGTAAGCATGTTTAGCGCTGCTCGCTTCTCGCAAACACAACACCTTCTCATCATTTGACTTCCTGCTTCTATCTGTCTCTCTATCTATCTATTTATCTATCTATCTATTATGTAGTCCTATATTACGGCATGTCATTATCTTTCCATCAACACTTTACACGCGGTGGTGTGGTATCATTTTTGGGGACTTAACTTCCCCCTCACTCCTCCCTACTCCACCTGTAGAGTTCGGACAGATTCATAATGCTGTCGGGTGTCTGTCTGTCAGTCTGTCCCTCACCAGATACCTTCAACACGTCCTGGGAGATCATTCTGAGAGTTGGTTTGAAAATAGATTTAGAACACCAAAGTGTCCGCCTAAATGGGATTTGTCTTCATTGGACAGTTTCCCATCTGCTTGACAACCCCTGAAAATATAAATACAGTAATTGAATTTTCCAGTGAGAAGTTAACTATATCTTACGACGAACTTTATAAATATATGAAAATAACCTGGGCAAGTTTTGGCCTGTGAAGATAAAAGGATGAAAAATAAAATACAAAACAGAATGGTCTCAAGAGTGGACCATGCTCTCGTTAATCTTCATACTCCAACCCTTCTCCAGGCCAGGTTCTTCCTCAGCTAAATATGTTTGGCGTTTTCCACAGTAAAATTCCTAAATGATCACTTACCCGATAAAAGGCTTGTTTGGGTGCATTTTCGGATACTTCCAGAGAGGAAATTTTATTACCTACCGCCATAAACAGTACGTAATAGTTTTCCGATATTTAATCACATTTTTCATACTGCAGCAATAGTATAAATTACAGCTTGTTCTTGTACTCGTTAAGTGAAAATACCTCTTACCAGGCAGGTAGAGGCGTGGCTGAATCAGTAGAGAGCTGGCCTGCAATCCAACTGGACCCAAGTTCGAATGCCGGCTTGGGTAGGGGACGGATTAAGATTTGAATTTCACAAAACAGACTTTACTGATCTACCAGAAGTCCAGCCGACATGTAAAATTACCCTCGCTAATACTAATACGCCAGTCCTGTATGAGACAGCCTTAGCATGTATTCAATATGGACGGTGGGTGTTAGCGCCGAAATGGTGACACGTGGAGGTGTATGGTTTGTAGGAAGACCACTAGGCCTTGGGAACAGGCTGTGAAACCTATGCCCAGAGTCGGACATACACACACACACACACACACACACACACACACACACAAAAGAAAGAAAAAAGGAGATAGTAAAAATAAATATACCCTTTTTCTCCATTAAAATCATTACGCTGATAGTTACTGAAATACAAGTTTTGCCGTTTTTATCTTCCATAAGGAGGTACAAATTGCCTCTGATTTTGAGCGCTTCCAAGATGTCTGAAACGAGCTCATGGTTCTGGAACACTGAAGCATCTCTCAGGCGCGAGAAACGAGTGGTTGGAAAGGCCCGGTATAAACACGGTGGAGCAAAATTCTTTCATATCAGTAATCTCCTCCTCTCACTAACACTCTCCAGCCTCGCTCATTTAGCCGAAGTGTTGGATCTCTCTCTCTCTCTCTCTCTCTCTCTCTCTCTCTCTCTCTCTCTCTCTCTCTCTCTCTCTCTCTCTCTCTCTCTCTCTCTCTCTCTCTCTCTCTCTCTCTCTCTCATCACTATTATTGCCCATTTGCTTCAATCACCTATTACGGTGGGGATGCAGCACCCGTCTAGTGGCAGATTCTAGCCCCATTTCTGTCCAACCCTCACATGGAATAGTCGAGCCGGTATTCTTTATCTTTCCTTTATTCATCTGGTCTGGGCTGGAAATATTGTCATCCTCATTTTGTCTTCTCCGCTGTCTGTGGCCTAGAGTTCATTAAGCGCATGACCAGAAATCTTAACATGAGCGGTTCTTGGTCTCTCCTGTGTGTGTGTGTGTGTGTGTGTGTATACCATTCTTTAGAAGAGACAGGCTTTGCAGAGCCTCCCAAAGTTGCATGACGAATCCCAGACAAATTTTCCTACTTCGTCTCTTATTTTTATGGGTCCCTAATATGCACCTACACACCACGTCACAGCACACCACTGTCTGTAAGAAAGGGTAGGGTATTTTTTTTTTCAATTTCGAGTTAATAGATGTTACTCTTTTCAGTTAGGCTGAATCTCTGCTCTAAAAGACACGGCTCAGTTTGTCATGCGTAGTGTGCTGGTACAGATTTTTTCTCAGACTCTGATATAGAAAGGCCTAATTTTGTCGGCATAATGGGTAAGTATTCTCATTGCTTTGGTAAACTTTCGAAATTTTACAAAAGGTGCGCGTGTTAAAAAGAGAATTACCAGCGAAATACGATCGATCACCGATATATTATCTGATCACTTTTTCCGAAAACACGAGTCCTCTCTACGCCTCGCCCAGACCATCGACGAGCCATAATACCCAGCAATAATAACACAGGTGGGTGGATAATGGGATTTTCATTGCCTATTCCAGGTGCATCTGACCACAACCAACAATTCTGGATCACAAAAGTAAAAATAAAACAGACTTTAAAAACGATAACACTGCAGCATGTGGAGAAATGAGAGAGAGAGAGAGAGAGAGAGAGAGAGAGAGAGAGAGATGGCAGTGAGGAGTCTCACTCGCTCGCAATTTTACTCGGTATATTAAACTCTCACACTAAATTACTCTCTTATTAACTCCGTCACACCTTCACTTATTACTCTATTTCAGGTCAAATTCCTCACTCACTTTCGTCCTCACCTTCTCCTACGAACTCCTACGCATACAATCTTTCCAACTCATGCTTTTCATCTCACTCTCGTACCTATTCTCTCATATTCCCTCACACTAATTCACACTCATTCCCTCTCACCTTTACTCTCTTACTCACCCTCAGTGCATCTTTCACACACTGTTTCTCTCCCTGTTGAACCCACTTATTTTTTTTTCCCCCTACATTCAACCTTCTTTTCATTTCCACCTAATCTTTGTCCTTCTCACTCTTTCATACTCTCTCACGGTCTACCAGAGTTCTTCTTAACATTCATTTTCACTTTCTAACACATACTCTGTCACACTCTTATTCATCCACTCTCACTTCACCTTTTTCATTTACCTATTTCCTCATTCACTCTCTCTCGCAGTTTCTTAATGTCACTGCCACCCTCACTCTCTGCCATTCACGCACCCACTCACCCTCTTACACACACTCATTTCCATTCACGCTCACTCACACTATATCTCAGTCTACCTCACCTCATATTCCTTCATTTCCACTCAGTCACATTCACAGTCATTCTCTCGCAGTCACTCTTTCACCTTACATTCACACACTTAACTCATTTTCACAGTGACTCGCTTCATCACACATCATTTTCACACTCACTCGCATTCTCTCTCTCTCTCTCTCTCTCTCTCTCTCTCTCTCTCTCTCTCTCTCTCTCTCTCTCTCTCTCTCTCTCTCTCTCTCTCTCTCTCTCTCTCTCTCTCTCTCTCTAACACACACACATTGTCACTTACACTCGTTATTACTCTTTAACTTTTTTCCATTCTCACATATTCATGCTATTTCACATTCATTGACTCCCGCACGCTCTGTCATAATAACTTTGCCTTATTCATTCTTCTCGCCCACTCACTCACTCACTCTTATTCACCCTCAGAATCACTCGCTTCATCACATTCACTCATTCACACTCACTGACTTACTCTCAGTTGCTCTCGCACTCTCTGTCACAATAATTTAGCTTCATTAACTCTCTTTCTGATCCACTCACTCATTCACTCTACTTTTTCCCAGCCACTCCTACAGCCACCCAGTCTTTCACACTCACTCGTTCACCCTCAACCACTCCTCCTCTCACTCTTACTTCCACTATCCACTCTCACAGTCACTTAATCTTTAACATTCACTCTCTCACTCAACCACTTATACTTCTTCCCACCCACTCTCATAGCCACTTACTCTTTCACACACATTCTCTCACCTGTTCCGTCACACTCTCTTACTTATCCCATCACACTCTCTCACGCACTCCTCCACACTCACAGACGTGGAATATTTCAGCCTTAATGTATGCGAACACAGATGGGCTGCTTGTCGACAGTGAATATATTTTAAGATCACTTCAGACTTGTTCGTAATTTTTTTAAATATTTCTCAGCAGTGGTATCTTAACGCCTTCAATAAAATTATGTATAGTTTAGGAGAAAATTTTACTCAGTATTTTGTCTCTTCTGTTGCTTACGTTTCCCTGATGGCTAGTATTTAGGAGCTGAGAAAGGACTTTGGTGTTTTTGCTCTAACTTGGCCTAAAATATCTTCCTTGTGAATTCTGAACTGCAGTAAGAGACTGACGCTAGAATATGATGCTAGTCACGAAGAAATGCTATGGAAGGGATGTAGAGCTATAGCTTTGTCTATTTCTGTCACTGACCTACGGAAAATAATTGTAATCTCTTCCTCGTTAATTCTGAACTGTAAACGAGACTAACACCAGAATATGATGCTAGTCTCGAAGAAATGCAATGGAAAGGATGTAGAGCCATAGCGTTTTTTTTTTTCTTTTTTTTTCTTTTTTTTTGTCACAGCCACGGGAAATAATCTACAAAGGGACGAAAATATGGGCCAGGTTAGAGTAAAAACAGTCCAGTATATATCTTTGACCATAGATGATGAGCTTTGATATGACGCACTACAGAGGAGAGTGACAAACATGGTCTAAGACTCTAAGATTTAAATATATGCAGTGGAACAGTATATTAACTTTTCGTCCATGAGTGTAAGAGTATATTATATTTTGTGTCAGGTTCATGAAACTCATCTAGCCTAAGAGGATTTTTTTTTTTTTATATACTGTAGTGGTTAGATATGGCCCTCGATAACTCCTTCACTACAACATCGTCCTCATAAGCTAAGGAAAATTTGGTGATAGAAAAATTAGAATATGAAGTAGACTATCACAGTTAATTTTCAAAAATTGTTTAAATAAATATACACTGGGAAGAAAGGGGCATCTGGGCAATTTAAACCAAGATGTATTTATATTTTATTCTTGCTGTCTCCAGATAATCCTAACTGCCTCAGGAAAAGAATTATTAAAATGGAGCGACTGCAGTTATCCTCTCACTATCAGGGCATACTCATAAAATTAGTAAAATCGTTTCATGGTATAAAAGGTGTCATTTTTTCGAAAGGGTTAAGCGTCCAACAGTGTCACAACGAACGAAACATGTGCAGATTGCTATATAAATCCACAGCCATGAAAAAGGGTATGGGGTTTTGAGTTGTACGTTCAGTTCCATATCGTCGAGCTCGGTACACTGTTTCGAAATTACCTAACCTCTTCTATCCGATGGTGTGTGTGTGTGTGTGTGTGTGTGTGTGTGTGTGTGTGAGAGAGAGAGAGTAAACGGAAGGGAGGGTTACCTGTAATCTCACCGAGACTGTCAAGAATATGCTCGCCCGGTGAATCTGTAAACAGAAAGGAGAGCCAAAGGTGGCACTGAATTCTGAAATCGACTACAAATAAAACGTCTGAGAATGGCAAGACGAAAAGGATTTGATGCACTCTAGAAATTACAGTCCAAGAATTCAGGATAGTTAGCAAATTTAGGGGATAAGTAAAGGTATATCTACTGTCGGTTTCAGAGGCCATGTCGCATCGTTTTTTGAGAATAACGTAGTAAGTAACAGTTGCATCAGTATGATATTTGGCCACAGTGTGTTTCATACCCTGCGGTAATTTTTGGCAGCATAATGGAGTACGTAAATGAAATAATTAAGGCAATTGTCCTTGAGAAATGAGGCTGAATGTCAAAATAAAGGACAGGGATACGAACGATACTATGGAAATGTAGTACCTGCCACGTGAGTGACGTCAGTAGACAGGCTCCTTCCACCACCCACACGGGACACTCCCACCCCTACCATCTCCCTCCTTCCCTCCCTCCCTCTCTTCGAAACCATGGTCGAAACTTCAATCATCGGCACATGCTTTATAGCCTATATAATGATATATTATGTAATTGACGCATCCAATATGTGTTACTATAGTTGGTATATTTGTATTGATAGTGACACATAACAGAGCGAAAGTAGGGTAGAATGCGGCTGATAATGCCCGGCATGATAGGAGAGTCGAAGTCAGGGGTGATGTGTCACCGTGTGGAACTTGTTCCTGGATAGTGAGGAGTAAAATACTTATGTATTGATTTTGTTTCTTTTGTCCACCCGTTACATAAATGCTTCATTTCATTTACAATGATGTATTACTAAAATCTGTCCACAATATGCCATAAAGATAACAATAAGCCTACGCTGAGTAACCGACTCAGCATCGGTGTATACTGGGACGTAATCATGATATTGGGTGCTTCATGATAATACTTGATTACGATACTGCTTAAATCAAACATTATACGACAGTTATGAGCTATAATCGGTAGCAATTACAAAATAGAACCCATGGCTGACGAGGACCACATAACACCTTATATACATGGCGTATCATTCCACCACAAAACTACACCACTCCTCACTTCTACCGAACCAATGCTCTTCTATCATGCCGGGGATTATCAGCCCCATTCTACCCTACTCTCGCTCTGTTATGTGTCACTATCAATACAAATATACCAACTATAGTAACACATATTGGATGCGTCAATTACATAATATATCATTATATAGGCTATAAAGCATGTGCCGATGATTGAAGTTTCGACCATGGTTTCGAAGAGAGGGAGGGAGGGAAGGAGGGAGATGGTAGGGGTGGGAGTGTCCCGTGTGGGTGGTGGAAGGAGCCTGTCTACTGACGTCACTCACGTGGCAGGTACTACGTTTCCATAGTATCGTTCGTATCCCTGTCCTTTATTTTGACATTCAGCCTCATTTCTCAAGGACAATTGCCTTAATTATTTCATTTACGTACTCCATTATGCTGCCAAAAATTACCGCAGGGTATGAAACACACTGTGGCCAAATATCATACTGATGCAACTGTTACTTACTACGTTATTCTCAAAAAACGATGCGACATGGCCTCTGAAACCGACAGTAGTCAGTATTTACCAGGATAATCGTAATCTGAGCGTAGAACATTCAGAAAATTCATTATCGGGAACACGAGAGTAAGTTGAAAACTGACACGCAACAGCCAAATTTGACTTGGAATTAGTGATCAGAAAGGAGGAAGATACAGGGAAGGATATGCTGTCAGTAGCCTCAGACAGCCGAGAGGTAGTTGTCAACAGAGAGGAAGTAGGAGGAAAGATCGCGATGTTACTGAAACTGAAAAAGTAAAAAATGTCTCACAGAAGTTCAGGATATTTTGTTTCGTCCGTAACAGTGGGTATTGGTGGGGGTTTATGGCTTCTCCCTCCCTTTCTTCACTGAGTAATCCGAGGCTGGGTGCCGAGTCTCTATTTTTTTTTTTTTTTTTCATCCTCGAAGTAAAAGTGGTTGTTATGTGCCGCTCGACGCGTTTATTTGTGTGTGTGTGTGTGTGTGTGTGTGTGTGTGTGTGTGTGTGTGTGTGTGTGTGTGTGTGTGTGTGTGTGAGCAAAATAACTCAAACAGTTTTATTCGATTTTTAACCAAACTTTCAGTATGAGCTAAGAAAGAGCCAAGGGGCTGATTTCTTAGTTTTTGAGAATATTAAGTCAAATCAGAGGTCACAAGCCTTGGTCAAAATCCATAAATTGACTAAGCCAATTCAACATAAACAATTTTTATCCAATTTAGACCAAGCTTGGTGGAAGGACTGACGGTAGGGCAAGAGAGAAGGCAGTCGATTTGAAGAACAAGTAGTCAAAGGTCGAGGTCAAGGGGCAGGGTCATATTTCGACTTTTGATCTTATCTGGACCTAACTTAGTGGAAGTGTTAAGGATCACGGAAGGTGGCGACCTCTGGGTTTTTAGAACAATAGGCTAAATGTCAAGGTCAGATGGGAAGGCTAATTTTATTAGTTTTTATTTATTTTTAGTCGAAACATTGTGGGAGGGCATAGATGAGTCAAGGTTTAAGGATTTCGATTTAGAGAACAAAGGTCAAAGTCAAGGGAAAATTTCAGAATTTAAAGTCACAGTACAGTCATCACAAACAGTTTTGGTACGATTTGGACCGAATTTGGTGTAGGGTGTAAGAGTCGGACTAGAATGATGCAGTTTAGAGCAGTCAGTCGAAGGTCAAGATCACAAGCAGAGTCAGATGTTTGGCTTTTAGATCAACTGGTTTTGCGAGGGTGTTGGAATCTTTGAGTGCTACTTCTGTTTTCATAAAAATTTCAGTGTATCGTGTATGTAGTTTAGCACTGACATTTACACGAAAATGTTAAAAAGAGTATGCTGGATCACTCACTGTGTCAAGAGGGCAGTAAGAAAATTACGTCAAACAGAATATGTCAGCAGTAAAGTCCTGAAGCCTGGTGAAATGGGGCCTCCGACTTTCCCTGTCACCAGCTTTCCATTTACCTCAGGAGAACCACCCTGATCAGCTGGTGTTACTGCCTCCTCCCGATTAGCAACAGCATCCTTCGTCCTGCCACAGCCTCCCGAATGAGCAAAATAATCTGGTGTTAGCCTAAATAAATGTCCTAGATGTATCGATAGCAGACAGAATAAAAAATTGAGGAAGGTTTTCAAGGCTGCAACTTCCAGAATTTCCCATTAAAATAAAAAGCATAAATTTTCTATATTACCCTGAAAAAACAGTGACGAAGGGCACCAACCCCGATGCCATACATTAACACATCAGCGAGAGATACTAGTTTGAAATTAGTTTAAGATATATAGTGGGAGCGGGAAAACGGTATTACTGAGGAATATATGTGAAATGCATGGATCTGGTAGGAGAGGAAATAGAAATTCATGAAGGTTGTTAAGACCGGAAGCCATTTGATCAAAGCGTATCAGATTGATTAAAGGAGACAGTGGTTCAAAGGTGTGGTCGCACAGAGAGAATGGATCTGACTAGAATAGAGAAAAGGTTACCTGTGAATTTGAAATTTGGAGGTGTGGAGACAGAAAAAAAAAGTTTGATACGAGTAGTTAACGTTTGAAAAGTGAGGCATAGACGAAGAGAAGACATAAAAAGCTGTTGAAGCATAGATCAGAATGGGCAAAATATGCAGGAAAAAGCATATAAGAAGGGCTGTACATCTTTTAGCACTTGCAGATAGAGAAAGTGTCTCTTCTGGTGATATGAGAGAGAGCTAAAGTTTGCAGCGCGTTAGTATGGTCAGTTTCATACATATGGTGGACCAGAAATTTCACGTACTTTAGTGACATGGGAATGAATGTGTGGCAGCTCTAACGACAGGTTTCTACTTTAGGAATTTCATTTTTCGGCTTCTGGATTACACCTACCCAGCATATTATAGCAAGGTAACACCGTGAAACACTACGTGAATTTTCTTTAAAAAGATTTTGTTCCCAATGTGCTGTGTTTGCAACCAATAAAATATTTTTTTGTGTTTGTGCTCGTTCGTTCATTGATATCACATAGACAAGCAAAGTACTAGAAGATGAGAACTGGAAATGCATGATACACTGGCGGGTTGAAAATTAAGGTGAGGAGTGGACCAACTGGACCATGGCTTAAAGTGGACTACAAAAGGATGGAATTCAACATGCAATAAGTGAGCTAAAAATTGTGGCCACCCCTAAGCACGATAGGGCTGACAACTTGGGCATGAGAATGACTGATAGGCAGTGGAATAAGGGCTACCGAGTGAAGACAAAGTACTTTTTAATGGACAGCGATAAAATAATTATTAATCACTCATTCCCTTCTCACTTTGAGTTCTGAGCCGATGAAGCCTCCTTTCCTATAATCCTAGAAATTAATGTTGTGAAAACCGAAGGTATTATGGACAACAGGAATGCAAAAGGATGGATGAAAGGGACGGTAGAAACTGACATGAACTAAGTGATGGCATGTGACAAACATAATATGGACGTAGTAGGCTATGTATGGGAAAATGTGTGCGGTGAGTCCAAGTTGTGTAAAGGCTTCACAAGTGATAAAGCAGAGTTGCAGCTTCTTTTCCTTAGCCACTATAATGATAGTAATCATACTTTTACTTAGCACCTGCTTTTGGATACTACACACCTCATTTGTAGCTTTGGTGATGATGATGATGATGATAGTGATGTTGTTGTTGTCATTGTGCATGATAACTTAATGCTTAGCACATAAATGTGCAACATTTCAGATGTTTCCCAATGTTTTTGTTTCTGTCAGTTAATTATTTAATTATTGCATCTAGCTATATTCATATTATATTAACTCTCTAAATGCCCAATTGATTTCTTTACCTGTCTCTTGCATCATAACTCTGTGACTCTTTCAGAGAGTCTGACAGTTTTCCTCTACGTTCCGGCCAAGTATTAATGATGCTCAGTTCATTATTATCCTTAAAAATCATTAAAACTTTTTACTAGATCATTATAACTTTTCACCGCTAGCCTCTGTGATTACTTTTCCTGTTGTAGATAGTGCAGCATGCTGAAAAAATATTCTTAATGTTATAATTCTAAGATTTGTTCCAGTATTATGTTGGGATATACGAAGCATGTCTCTGACTTCCCTCCAGCTAGGATTGGGTGATATGAAGAGGGGGTGAAACTAGTGCTGAAGTAGTTTGGGTTTTTGCCGCCAGCTCTCCTGGAACATTGTAATATACACAATACTGCATCGGCTGTCAATAATGATAAAACATTGACTTTTGTGTCATCGTGTGAAAACTATTAAGACAAATTCAGGGTGGACCAAATTTCAAAGTACCGAAGACTTCAACATCCTATTTTAATTTTCTGTTTTTTGTTTTTTATTTATTTATTAATTTTTTGGCCGCATCTGTAGGGGCGGCCAGATCCAGCGGGCGTGCCTAACTTTGCCATTCACTATGTCATTGTATACTCCGAAAGAGAAAGAAATGTGGTATGCTGCGACCAAAAAGTTGTATGGAAGTCACACATTCAATTCTATCAATTTTTGCCGAACTCCCAGGTGCGTGTCTGGTGTGTGTGTGTGTGTGTGTGTGTGTGTGTGTGTGTGTGTGTGTGTGTGTGTGTGTGTGTGTGTGTGTGTGTGTGCATCTGGGATGTGTCTGAGGTGTGTGTCCAAGGACAAGGAACAAAATTGGGATGCACTGGAATGATCGATATGACTGGAATGGGAAAGGATAATGAAAATGTCCTCCCACGCAGTTTTTTTTAATTCATTAAATATAAAATCACCAAAACTTCAGCAGTAATGTATAAATATAACACTGATGATTATTAATGAACACAGGAGTATGTTTTGGACGTATATCCCGAGAAACCAAGAGCGGAATGTATGCAAGAAGTACTGTACATAAATCCTCCAAATAAGCACGGATTTTTTTTTTTTTTTTCACATAAAATATAACATAAGTGCAAAAGATATGGACCATTTTTCAGAGGAGAGATAGATATTTAAATGGATACGGGAATATATATATATATATATATATATATATATATATATATATGTATGTATGTATATAAGAAATGCCTTTCCTAAGTTCGTCGAAAAGTTCCAAGTATAAACAAAAGAAGTACATGCATCATCTACTGTTTAAAAAAGAATTTGTTTATTCAATTTTTTTCGGTTTCATTAGACTCAGTTTTCCAACCTGATTCCAATGATGTATGTTTTGTTTGCATATCTCTAGGTTTTTGTGAACAATTGGCAATTGTTTATTTCCCGCCTTGTTACTGTGCACTGATGTGATGGCTGACGTATCACTTACCACCTCACACACGCCCACATACACACACACACACACACACACACACACACACACACACACACACACACACACACACACACACACACACACACACACCATCTGCATCCATGCAGATGACGCTGATATGACCATTATTGCGTCATGCAACGCAGATCGAGTCAGTTTATTCGAAGAGCTAGTCTCACGTTGCTTGTTTGACTGGTCTGTGTGTGTTTGAGCTGTTCCTAAAGGTGTTTCTGTTGATGAGGATGACCAGTAGACGTTCTTGCAAGCCGTCAGCCGATACATTTTGTTATGTTCGTGGAGAATATATTGGACCGAAGATGATCAAACACCTTGATACCAAATTTGCTTGTGCATACAAAGCATATTTTGGCGTGGCAATGGGCAATCAAGATAAGGATTGGGCTCCACACTACACTTGTGGTAGTTGTCACTTTGTGCTTGAAACTTGGCTACGAGGAGCGAGAAAGAAGATGCCTTTCGAGAGCCTTCGAATCATCACGACTATTGTTATTTTCGCTTGGTTGATATAAGTGGTGCGAAGAGCATTAAGGGCCGAAAGAACATTGTATATCCAAATATCTTTTCTTCGATTTCTTCGTAGCCTCACAACGATTAGCTGGCGATTCCTGTCCCTCCATCCATGACGGAGGGGAAAGTGATGATGAATTGTATGTTGGAGAATGTTCCGGAGACACTCCACACTTTCCCAACCAGCAAGAACTGTATGACTTGGTCCGAGATTTAGGACTCACCAAATCCAAAGCTAGCGTCACATCTAAGTGAATGGAACTTGTTGGATCCCAGTTGCAAGTTGAGCTACAGGAATTGCCACAGCAAGTTTGCATCTCTTCAAATTTTATGAAGAAACCTCATTGTGTTATTGTTTTGATATTAAGGGTTTGTTCCAAGCCATGGGAGTGGATTACTAGGCCTCAGAATGGCGACTTTTCATAGACAGTTCCTTGAAGAGCCTAAAAGTTATACTTTTGCATAATGACAACGAACTCCCATCATTTCAAGTTGCACATTTTGTGGAAATGAAAGAAGGCTATGAGAATGTGAAGATTTGTCTGACAAAGATCAAGTACTCAGATCACAATTGGGAGTTTTGTGGGGATTTCAAAATAATTTCGTACCTACTTGGAATGCAAGACGGTTATTCGAAGTACTCATGGTTTTTATGCTTGTGGGACAGCAGGGGCGATGCAGAACATTTCATGGGGAAAGACTGGGCTCACAGAGAAAGTCTTACACCTGGCTCGTGCAACGTTCTAAGAGCTCCACTGATCTCCAGAGAGAAGATATTGCTACCGCCACTACACATAAGGGTCTTGTGGAACAATTTGTGAAAGCCATCGACAAGGTTGGCGATGCGTTTCTGCGTATCCGATCAATGTTTCCCATGTTCAGCGTGGCAAAGGTGACGGCTGGCATATTCACCGCGCCGCTGGTTCGAAGAATGCTTGCAAGTTGCGACCTCCAGGGTAAAATGACCGATGATGAAGAGCGTGCTTGGAAAGCTTTCAGAGGGGTTGTGGAAGGTTTCCTTGGCAACCAGAGGAGACCAAATTCTGCACAGCTCGTCGATGACCTGATCGGCGAATTCCACCGGCTTGGATGAAGAATGTCAATCAAATTGCACTATCTGCATTCCCACCTTGATTTGTTCAAAAGCAACTTGGGTGCAGTCAGCAAGGAGCATGGCGAACGTTCCACTAGGACATTCTGCTGATGGAAACCAGATATCAGGGCAGGTGAAACGAGGCGATGATGGGCCATTATGTTTGAGGATTGTTGCACGATTGTCATCAACAGCTACAGAAGAAGGTCAAGATCAAAAGTGCATTTCAAGATATTATGTGCCCTTCATTCCGTGTGATGCTACTGTTTGCTCATTTTCATGTTATATTCATAATATACACCCGGAAATATATAAATTCTTTGACATTCTCAACATTCTCGAAATGGAAGTTGCAATTTTTGTCCTTGTACGATACATATGTTGTTGGTTAATTCCTGTAATTCTAGATTTACACAAAAACAAATAGCATATTCGGAATCTACACATTGTCATTGATCAGAAATAGCGTAAAAATCAACATACACAAAAATTTGGTTTAAGTTTGTTACGCAGTAGAGTTATGTGCTCTATAAATGTCACCAGCTAACTTGGACATTAATAATACACCCCATCGCTTTCAGGACGTAATTGTTTTAAAATTCTTGATGTTATTATCCTTAAGGGAAAAGATGTGCAGTAAAATGGTTCATGGAGGTTACGTTATACGTCTCATTTTTTAACAGCATATTCAAATGCGTAACACAAAAAAATGGAAGCAAAGAAATTAAATTGAACAGTTACGCATGATAGTCTACGGCTGGTACTTTTACGTGAATCCGACTGTGATAAGGTGTCTGAAATACTGTAAACATTCTTTAATAAGGAGAGAGAGAGAGAGAGAGAGAGAGAGAGAGAGAGAGAACTGTGACATAAGAGGCTGTCTGAGAAGTTGAACAGGTCAAAAATATGCAAGCGTAAAAGGAGGCTGAACTTAGCAGAAAAGAGAGAGAGAGAGAGAGAGAGAGAGAGAGAAGAGGAGGAGGAGGTTGTCATCAAAGTTTCACAAGCTAAAAACGTGCAAGCCTGAGGAGGGGTAGGACGAGACTTAATATAAAAGTCTTTGGAGGGATATGTGTGAATGGGGGTTGACACGACGGGATGTTGATAGAAGACGAAGAAAGAAAAAAATTTAAATATTATGCCTATCAACTGCACAGAGGGAGGAGAGAGGGAGAAGGGAGGAAAAATGAGGGAAAAGTTGAGGAGAGGCAGATGAAGGTGAGGTTGGAAAGGTGGAGGAGAGGAGTGAGCTGTAAGGAGAGAGAGAGAGAGAAAGAGAGAGAGAGAGAGAGAGAGAGGAACAGAGAGGGGAAAACGAAAGAGAGAGATGAAACGAGAGGGAATGTGAGCATCCCCATTGAGCTGTAACGAGGTTCATATTTTCTGGAGATGTAACTTATTAATTGGTCAAAAGATATAATTTCCCTGGGCAAAGACAGGACGGATAAAGGAAAGGGGTATATGAATGGAGCTGGGAGGACTGTGGCTGATGAGGGAGTGAACAGAAGGGAGGCTGGTGCAGAGGAAGCGAATGGAGAGGAGGCCGCTCTTATGGAACGCTGTGAAAATGAGACGAGACCGAAGATTAAATTACACTCTTTTTAATGCCAGGCGATTAAATTCAGGTGGGAGTGAGTCACATGGGCCTGAGAGTGTTAATTATTCCGTCATTGTTACTACTAGTGTTGAGATAACCTCGACGTTCTTTCCACCAAACGTCAGACTATTTTTTTTTTTTTTTCCAGTGGAGATTAAGTCCTATGGGTCTGAGTGAGTTCAAGATGAGGAGGTGTAAGCGACGGAGGGCAATAAGAACCTTCACTATAGAGCCCTACAACGTAGCAACAACTTACGTATTTTGTTGAACGCCATGAAATTATATTCAGTTTCAGAGAGACCGCTCCAACTGCAGGATCAATAGAATATAAGGAGAGCTGCAAACCTAGATACAAACCAGGAGAGGAAAGAAAACTTGTTAAAATATGTTACAGCAGGAACGACAAGCAAGACTGAGCGATGATATAAGGGGGATTTTTCCTGAATACAGTGTGTTCATTACATACGAAAACGAGTATACAAATAACCATACAGATGAAAAGTGTATACAGTACAATATATTCCGTAATTAGGGCAGGTGAGGCTCCATAGATCTATCCCATCCTTGAGTAATCCCTACGCCCTGCCAGTCAATGGTTAACAGTAATTCTCGCATTCACCGTGTCGTACATCCTCGCGAAAAAGTCGAACGGTCCGGCCCACATACCCTATGGCGGCGTCATGGCTGCGATGATGACTGCAGTGAACGGGGTGTGAGGGTAAGGGGTTGGATGGGACCCACCAGGCAACTCCGGGAATTCTTGATGTGCTCTGGGAACTCTGGCTGCTCATTCACAGCCAGGCTCGTGGTAGTAAGCAGGCACTCTTTCCCCATCAGTGTCTTCTTCAGGAGGTGCAGCAGAGATGTGAGAGTGGATTCGACGTACTCAGCATGTTGCAGGCTAGAACTCTAGTTGATGGAAAGCACTTCACGGCTCTTGGCTGTAATCGAGCTTTTTTCCTCTCTCGCTGTGTGCTTCTGAAGGTTCGGAGCGGCTGATAAAGGTGAATACAGGTTTCGCCCCAGTGGTTGTGCCAGTAGGAGGACTAGATCAAGCAGGAGAGCCAAAGGGCCTTACCTGCTGCGGGAATAAAAGATGGGCGACAATTTAGTAGAGCTGGTGGGATTACTGTCTGTCTCCCGGTGCTGCCTTTAGCGTCCTCTGTTCCAAACGCTGCCGGGGTATCCAGAGTCTCAGCGACGTTGTGCAGATGTGACAGTGTGCTTTTAAGAGTGGCGGGGGTAGTGATGTCTGCCAACCCTCCTTCTTATCTCGTGCAGGATTATTTCCGTTGCCAAGGAGATAAAGATGCAGTCAGAATTTACGGTTTGGACAAGAAAGGCATCCGATACCTTATTTCCCTCTCCGCACCCCTCTTGTTATTTCTCCTGTGTCGCTTCTTCCGTTTTACATTTCGCATGTAACGAAAATAATAAGAAAACGTTAATTGGAGAGATAGACTGGAGATAAGGGGGGAAAATGCAACTTGGGGATTAGATAGACGATATAGATGCAGATAAAGATGTAGATAAAACAAAGAATACAGCCATTGATATTAACGTAACTACATTGCTGCCCCGAGCCGTTAATGATGAATGAAACTGTTAAATCCTTCTTTTTACCTCTTCGGAAAATTGAAAAAAGATAAGGCATGAAAGGGTCTTTTAAGATGGCTTCTAATCTGTTTTCAGTTCCTTTGCATAGTTTAGCAAGTCACTGATTGCTACTCAGTTATTCAGTGCTCATGTTTTTGTGCATCAGTACCAATTAATACGGAAATACACTCAGGACCAATTAATACGGAAATACGCTCAGTACTAATTAATACGGAAATACGCTCAGTACCAATTAATACGGGAAAACTGTGAGTACGAATTAATACGGAAATACGTTCATTACCAGTTAATACGGAAATACGCTCAGTACCAGTTAATACGGAAATACACTCAATACCAGTTAATACGGAAATACGCTCAGTACCAATTAATACGGTAATACCCTCAGTACCAATTAATATGGAAATACACTCAATACCGGTTAATACGGAAATACGCTCAGTACCAATTAATACAGTAATAAGCTCAGTACCAATTAATACAGTAATACGCTCAGTACCAATTAATACAGTAATACGCTCAGTACCAATTAATACAGTAATACGCTCAGTACCAATTAATACAGTAATACGCTCAGTACCAATTAATACGGAAATACGCTCAGTGACTCCAGTTTACCAGATCTCAAACCAAAGCTGTGGCCTAGAAGTATATGAAAACTGACCTGAAAGAGTGCATAAATTACCAGCATAAATAACCCCAAAATAAGATTACAAATATTTTCTTCATAAAATGCAGATAAAATCAAAAGCAAAATCTGAGAGAGCTTTAGTTGGGGATTGTTTTCATTGTTCAGAGATTAAGTATTTCAGCGCAGAGAGGGAGGAGACGAGAGGGAATTAGTTGGATGTGAGAGAAAGTAGGGTGGGCGGGAGAAGACGTGAGAGAGAGGAAAGGTCAGAGTGTGAGAAGAAAAACAATAAGGGGGAAGAGAGGGAGGGAAAGCAGTGAGGAAAATGTGGGAAGGTAGTATGCAGAGAGAGAGAGAGAGAGAGAGGGGGAGGGAGGGAGAGAGAGAGAGAGAGAGGGGGAGGGAGGGAGAGAGAGAGAGACGGGTGAGCGGGGGCAAGATGGGGGTTGGACAGTGTTGCGTAGGTCAGAGAGAGAGAGAGACGGGTGGTGAGCGGGGGTAAGATGGGGGGGCCGGACAGTGTTGGGTAGGTTGAGGATCGATGAAGGAAAAGAGGACAGGCAAAGAGGAAGAGGAGGAGAATGAGGAACTGCAGGAGCGATGCGGAACACAATAGCGGCAAGAATATCGTGTGCCCCATGAGGCGATGTGAGGTGGGGGCGCTGAGGTCATAAAAATGGGGAGAGGGAGGAGATTAGACGAGCAATTGAGAGAGAGAGAGAGAGAGAGAGAGAGAGAGAGAGACGTTGAAAGGAAGGTAGGGAACGTTGGAAAGGACAAAAGAATGTGGACGCAGAGTATGGAAAGAAAACAGTGAGACAAAGGGAAGGGGAAAAAGGAATGACAAAAGGAAGTAGGTTGATGAAAAATAAATAAGGAAGGAGAGAAGGAAGAAGGAAAGATGAGTTAAAGAAAGGAATATAGGGAAAGAAAAAAAAAGAAAAGATTGAGAAAGGAAGGAAATTAAAATGAATGTGAGAATTTGGAAGGATGTAAGGAAAGGGTAGGTGAAGGAGGAATGAAAATGAGGGGAAAGAGAGACAGGAAAATAAGACAAAGGGAAGGGAGGAAAACAGGAAGGAAAATTAGGAAGACACTGTAGTAACGAAGGGAAGAAAGGAAAAAAATGGAGGGGGAAGTAAGGAAACGGGAATGTAATGAAAAGTGAGAGAAGTGAGATAGTAAAACGGGGAAGGGAAGAGGTGGGAACAGAATGAAACATAAAAGAAAAGGTAGGTGGAGAGGATGGGAAGGAGGCTGGGGGAAATAAGAAATAAAGCAGGGAAGGCATGAGAAAGATGTAGGTGCTGGTACAGAAGATGAGTAAAGATGATATTACAGACATTCCAGTCCAAATTAAAACAACCTGCCTCTTGGTCGTTTCGAGAGTGCTTGAAATAGGGAAGGTACGTGTTCTGTAAGTGAAATATTATCTCTGTCTGTTACCAGATCCCTTAATTTCGTAAGGGGTGGCCACAAACAAATCACCTCCGCGTCGGGTCTCCCCCTCCACCTCTACCCCTCCACCTCACCCACATAACCTTTTTTAGTCAGTCTCCCATTCTCCATCCTCTGCACGTGGCCAGACTGTCTTAAAGTATTTCTCTCTAACACTCAGTCACATCCACTTCAATACCACAACTCATTTATTTCCTCATTTGTGTGTCTGTTTGTCCATGTAATTGCACATGCTTCTATAATATAACTCATTTTCACCGCTCTTACTTCTGACTTGCGTCCTGCCACCACCATAAAATAATACCGACCATATTTACGACTGACATCTGTAAAGTTACGACTGGCTATAACAGTACGCAGCTCCCCACACTATAATAACTTCCAGTATAATGAGGCATAGTGGTAGATTATATATTGCTACAGATATTCTCCTTTTGGTAATTAAGAAACATCATGATAGAGTATATAATGATACAGATATTCTCCTTTTAGTATTTAAGAAGCATCATGATAGATTATACAGTATATTACTACAGATATTCTCCTTGTGGTGTTCAACTCATGTTCTGTTTTCTCAATTACATAATAGTCTTGGACAAGAACATAAACCTCCGAATCAATAAATTTCTGTTTCAAAATTTACGGTATGTGCATTTACAAGAAAAATGTTGAAGTGTAAAGGGAGGAGGTTCGGATACGTGTGTCGGTGTGATTGCATTGAATGATAACTCGATTGTTTTAGGAGTTGAGTGTTCGTTTTTCAGAACAAGAAAAAAATACTGCATCGTACAGAAGACGAACAGAGCAAAGAGAGTTCAAAGTCAGCACCTTCCGTATTCCTAGTCACATCTGTCATTTCGGAACTCCTCCTTTTTAGCGATTTATTCTGGACAACACCCCTCATTATCCTCGTGAACAAAGTGTACTGATATTAGAATGATGTAAATAAGATACAAGAGAAAGTTACGGTGCAATGTACAAAATAAATCGCATAAGGAAGAATTTAAGGGTTCCAGCAAAGCCTTCCATGTCACCTGGAATATGGCCATTAATTCGGTTATTTTAAACTAAATATCCTAACGAAGAAGAGGTTCCCTTCAGATATATTACGTGAGGAAAGCGTATGGGAAAAAATCAAAAGAATGAGAGATAAATAGAGAAAGAAACCTAGATGAAAAGGAAGAGAGAGGAAAAAAGAAAGGAAACGAAAATGACGGGAATGAGGAGGTAAAGAAATAAAGGAAAAAGTGAGAGAAACAGGTGTGGGGAAGAGGAGTAGGAGAGGGGAGAAGATGAAGAAAACGAAAGTTGGGGGAAGTGAGAGACCTGAAGTTAGGGAGAGGGGAGAGGTGGTAAAAGAGAAGGAAAGACTGAGAGGATAACTGAGGTGGGGGAGAGAAGATAAAGATGCAAAAGCTGAAGGGAAATAGAGAGGAGAGGCAGGGGTGTAGATCAAAGGCGAGGAAATATTGTAGGAATAAGAGAATTGGCAACGACAGCACAAGGCAGGAAAAGCAGAGAAAGAATGAACACATCAGAGAACACGAGGCAAGAGGAATAGAGAGAGAAAGATAAAAGGTGGACAGAAGACAGACAGAAGAAGAGAGGGAAAAGGAAGGGATAAGGGAAGGATAGAGGAGAGACAGGATGAACAGAAACAGAAGGAAGACAAAAATATAGAACAAAAAAGAGGATTAGAGAAGTGGAAAGGAGGAGACAAAAAGGAGAGAAGAAAGACAGGAAGAATAGTCATGTACGAAAGAGGAGAAAAGAAAATCGCTAATGAGAGGCAGAAAGCAAGAACTGGAAACAACGAAGTCAAGTAGCACTCAGAGAAACACCAGCGCTGTGCACTCTAAAGGTCGGTCCAACACAGTCAGTGGGCACTTGTGGTTTTGGAGTATGGTAATGAAATAAAGTTGCAAAATGATCATGAAGCCGTAATAAATACCTTCGGCGCTTCCAGTCTACTGTGCTTCGAACCTGATGAGCAACGAGCTCTCGGACACAACAGTTGCGCACTGTGTTGAGAGTTCTTATGGCCGAACATTTTACCCTTCCCTGTGCCCTTGACCTTTATCCAGTTGGTCTCGGTATCGAAATACTTCGTTCTTACATGGCTTTTAACCCGTCCACCAAGTTTGTTAAAGTGGAAGCAAGAGCCACTAAGCTGAATATACTTTATGACCTTGACAGTAGACTTATTGTGAAAATACAAAAATTTAATTTTCTGGTAACGTTAAGCTCTTCCATTAAGTCTTCTACAAATTGGATCAAAGCAATCTGAGTTAGTGTTGTTGCTTGACCCTGGTTTGTCTGGCCGAGCAAACCTACCGACAGCAGGTTAGCTGCTGCCCATATGGAGTCGTCCCATCCATTGTTAATGTTGTGTATGCATGGTGGTGTGGCATGTTCTGTAAAGTGTGCCGTTATGTGTGATATGCTGTGTGGATCTATTTTACAAGCGGGGTACCTTTCATCGGTGACTCCACCAAACCCAAATCTGAGGTGGTAACTGGGGAGGGCTGGATGATGTCCTGATCTAACTCCAGCTAGGCCTACCTGTTAGCTCTATTTAAGGGCACTTGTGATAAGTGAATGTCGGGAAGGCGGTGATTTGTGATACATTTTTCTGATCAAGGTGCTGTACTGCCCTGCGCGTGAAGAGAGTATGTTGGTGTATGCACATACATATACTGAACTTATAGCTAATTCTGACCGGCGCTTCGCCATAACAGGGGAAGAGACACATAGCTATTCTGTGTAATAAAACACATTCATCAGGCTCATGTACATCTATTATCCTCTCCAGCATAAGAGACTTTGAAGCACTTGTGCCTTTGAGTATAGTGACTTCCTTAGTATTGTCGCCATCATTTGACACTAGACCTTTGGAAATGAAACCAGCAAACAGGGTGTCTTGGGGAGAGTCATTTTGCTTGCTGTTTGAGGCAGGATGCTCTGATGAAGTCCTATTACCACCTTCATTAATTCCTGACGGCTGCACTATCCCAGTCTCACTAATGTTCAGTGATAGCTCTATAGGAGTCTGACTATCAACCACTGACTGCTCCACACTGACTTTAGACTCATTAAATGCCTGCTGAGGGTGTGTCTGACCACGATTCAGCGTAGCTATCTGTGATTGCGCTCTTCAGTATTAGCGATCTCCCAGGTATTTATCAGGGCAACTCTGTGACTTCCTCTCATCATTTTCCAGCACTCTTCCTCTACATGACCCTTCCTATTACAATTATGCCTTCTCTCTCTTTGGTGGAACTATCATGCTTTGGGCTACAGTTATTCCGGAAGGGTCATCTAATTATTTTAATCTTAACTGATATGCAGAAATAAATGTTTACAGAGTCTAATTGGCCTACTCTCCTGTATCAGCCAAATGAATGAGGCTTAGAATCATATTTGTGGATCTTATTATAATTGTCAACTGCAACACCTGCCTCAACCAGGTTATCCACCGCCGTCTCAGCTAGGTGAGTGACAGCATCCTTGGCAATATTCCTAGAGAAATTCTCTAAGATCATGAGTTCTTTCAGCTTAATTTTATTCCTGTTAATTTTTTTTAGGGTGCAGCCATTGATCAAATGTATCTTGAGGTACTATAGCACAGTGCTCCGCAACCAGTGTGCTGTGGCACAATGATGTGCCTCTAAACGCTACCTGGTGTGCCGTGGCACATTACCCTGCCCCTCAACAACAATTATGGAAAGTAAATATTATATAAATGAACATAACGGATTTAAGTTACTATTGGAAATAAATAAACGGATGTATCAGAGCTCAGTATTCATTTTCACATATTCCTCTAATACGAGAAGGCTACTTACGAAATAGTTGCCTGGAAGTCTCATTCGGGCATGAGTAGAACGTTTGAAGTGCATGCTTAACACATTTAGTGTGATGCACCTTGGCTCCTGAGACTCTTGTACATGTAGGAGTGTTGGCTGTTGGTGTTTTTAGTGCTATAATTACAAGAGCTTACCCTGACATTGAACTGTTCACTTGGAAGGAACATCGTAGTAGAAAACTTTTGTATTATATGCTAGTACAAAGCAGTGTAACTGGGTTTGTGGTCGTTTTGCTTGAGCTGTTGAAGTATTAATCTCCTATCTTTCTTTGCAGGCACGAGAGGAACTTGTTGATTTCAAGAGTGATCGTAACCTCAAACATAACTCAGTGAAGTAACCTTGCTGTTGTGACTTGCAACAGCATATTTTTGCTAATTAAGCTTTCATCGTTAACATTTACAGTTATAAAAATCAAGAAGAGATCAAGTATGAAGTCACTGGATGAGGAACTTCATGGGGGGTTTTCTATACCAGAAAGAAACATTAAGAACCTGCGCTCCTCAAAACAGGCACGAGTTTCTAATTAATTTTCAGTGAAAGTATCATATATATATTTTCTGGGAAAGACGTTTTGACTTACCGGTATATTTGTTACAGAAGCTTTCAATGATAACTTTTATTTTACTTGGCTCTCGAAATACCAATGTTGTTATGTACGTTCCATTCTTAACCTTTGTAAAACTGGCTGAGTTTATCTTTTGAGGAAAAACATTATTTTGAGAAATTGTCCCATGTATAGACGCCAAATACTTAATCACTGGATGCACTCGAAATAATCTTTATTTCATGATTTTGTGAATTACGTGAACACTAAATAATTCAGGACGTGTAATGTCCACCTAGCAATTGTGTTTTCCTTTCATGATATCTTAGCAATAATAAAAGTAAGTTTATGCAGTTCTGACAGTTATCGTGACAAATATTTGTTAAGTGTGCCACAAGAGTTCAACAAATTGAATAATGTGCCGTGAAGTAAAAATGGTTGCGAAACACTGCTCTAGCATATTCCAGATGGGCCTGATCTTTTCGTTTGTAAGTGGTTCCAAACTAGAGTTGGAAGGTTCTGGTACAAGTTCATAAGCTCTAAGACTTGAATCGTTTATCACCTCATAATCAGCACACTGGTCAACTGATAATGCAATATAAGCCTCCAGTGCCTAACCCGTAAGTACATTTTGCAATAATATTGACCAAGAGTCCTTAGGCCAGGAAAGACTACTTGCCACATTCTCAGATGTTTGGAAGTATTTAGTGACATCTTGTTTACTAAAGGGAGGAACCAAATGTTCTTGGCAGTATCAAAAGGGACACTAGCAGAGGCACCACAAAGACTAGGTGAAGCGACAAGCTGCCTCAGTCCGTACTCACAGTTTAGTTCAAGTTGTTTCTCTCGTACTCCTGGTTCTCTCATTTGTAACTGAATTTTGGCCAATTCAGCTACGTAGAGATTAAATACAAATTCCTAACTGAAGACGATGTCTTGGAGTAGTTTTTACACTGTCACTAAACTAAGACAGGGACTTAAAGGAGGCTGGAGTCGAGAGAGAAGTGCTCAACTACCTCTAACCACTCTTCATATATCCCAGAAGCCATGCCTCTTTTCCTCCACTGACCTATCTGAACAGCAGTATAATACCTGTTTCCAGTAATCTCTTCGAGAGGGTGGTCACAGCAGGTTATTCAACTGTGGTTGGCTACTGCATTCTCTGGAGGGCGATCCTCATCACCTGGACTGAGCTCGGCCTCCTTTCTTTCCTTGTAATTCGATGCGGGTTAACCCTTATCATTGCTGAAATGATGTACTCCAAACTGGGTCTCAGCTGTGTCAATACAGGGATCAACGAAGATAAGCTGCGGTCAAGATTTACATTCACACGGCTGGTTCCCTGTAATAGAACTGAACACGCAGTCAGAGGTAGTGGCATCACACGTTGTCACGGGGTTTTTAAAATATCGCGGTTTTTTTTTATAATAAATGCTTATATTATTTAAATTGATAATAATATTCAATAATATTAAAGAGCAGGGACAATGATTGTCTTGCTAAATCAAGCAACAATTCTCTAAGAACGAGAATTTATAAACTTTCTCGACAGTACACAGCAGAGACTAATCACTCAATTACTGTTCAATAGTACTGTAGCCTCTGGAGAAAGTTACTTCACCCCTGACAATAACTAATACTAACAATGGTATCAGGTTCTTGCTGGTGCTTAACTCCTAGGAGGCACAACGGATTTTAAGTTTTATACAAAACTGGTCTATATACCAGTTAAGAATGGCAAAACGTTTATGCAAGCTAGGAGCTATATGGAAAATAAGCTTAATTATGGAGAAATAAAACAAGAGTTTACTTTACATTAAGCTCAAGAAAAAGAACTGTTAAATTTATTGATTACAAAATAAATTTAACGTTACAATTCAAAATCAAATTAATGAGATCGCACTCACTCACTCACGCAAAAGCTAAATACTTACGCCTAGGAAAAACACCTTAATTAAACTCTTAAACCTAGGAAAATACAAAACGAAATACTGGTCGATGAATGCTGTGTATCACCCAGGGGGTGGGAGCTTGGATTAACTGTACTCAGTGGAGCTTGGGTGCTAGCTGACCTCTCACACTTCTGGAGCACAGGACCTCTCTCCGTCACAACAAACACTCGACTAAGTAAGTCGTGGGAAAGAAAAGGGGAACAGTAGGCCGCATTTTTTAACGGTTGAGTGAGCAAAACGCGCCCAAAACAAATCGCTCAGTGGAAGCGCTAATGTCTCACACAAAGACGATCACGTATGACAATGCAAAATTGATTTGACAAAGCTTCCATCCGAATGAGCGGTTAACTGAACGATAAACAGTGAGTTTTCCACTAATAGTTCGTGGCTTCTCACAAAAGGGAAATGTTGCGAATTTGATTCGTGACATTACGCCCCTACAAAATTAAATTTTTTCCTTATGGGAAAAAATTTGTGGATATATATATATATATGTACACATCCTAAGTCATTCATGCAAGATTCACACTGTGGTGTGTGTGCTATCCTGCTACAGGAGAAAGTCGCAGTCGCCAGTGAGCAAAAAAAAACTCTTATTTACGTTAATAGAAGCAAGTTTGAGGGAAAAACTCCGTGACGACGGTGAAAATCCTGTACTCAGGTCAAACTGAGCGAAAATTCGCTACATTTACACTGACAACTAATTGTTGTGTGGCGTGGTGTATGTAATACACGGTGTAGGTGTGACAGTTGTAGTGTAACTGTACCTACATGTAAAATGACATAGTAAATAATAACATGGCGACGACGAAGGCAGAGGAGAAGAGGCGGCAGCGTGCGGCAGATGATCAGCTGGCCCGCACAGCAAAACTGCTACACCCAGTGCTGTACCTGCAAAACCAATTAAGGTGGAGCATCAAAAGTGTCAATGAGACAAAATTTTATTATGTTACAATTACTCTCTGTGCCTAGCAGTCAGTGCTACGACGTACATTCAAGGTCGCCATTAATTATAGCACACGATTATGGTCGGCAAGTTGAGAATCCTTGTGCAAACTCGGGTTTTCCATAGCCTCGAACTGCACACGGGTCTTCAACCTGTGCCTTAACCTACAGTACTTATATTAATATCGGGAAGCTGAGAATCCTTGTGCAAACTTGGGTCTTCCATAGCCTCAAGTTGCCTCTGCGGAGTTCTCACTTCCCCCTTAACCTACAGTACTTATATTAGTATCGGGGAGCTGAGAATCCTTGTGCAAACTCGGGTCTTCCATAGCCTCGAGTTGCCTCTGCGGAGTTCTCTCTCAAACTTCCCCCTTAACCTACAGTACTTATATTAGTATCAGGGAGCTGAGAATCCTTGTGCAAACTTGGGTCTTCCATAGCCTCGAGTCGCCTCTGCGGAGTTCTCTCTCAAACTTCCCCCTTAACCTACAGTACTTATATTAGTATCGAGGAGATGAGAATCCCTGTGCAAACTCGGGTCTTCCATAGCCTTGAGTCGCCTCTGCGGAGTTCTCTCTCGAACTTCCCCCTTAACTTACGGTACATAATATGTATGTACAGGCCCTGGACATAATGTGTCCTGTGGGGCCAATGGGCGAGACGTCAGGTCTGCACCCACTTCACCACTACCCTGTCTCTCAACTGTCTCAGAGATTACAGGTGTGGTTACAAACGGCACAGGAAGGACATGTCCCTGATTAGTGGTGTTACTTTGACACACACTGCAGGAACGGACAAAACTATATATGTCTCGTCCCATCCCTGGCCAGAAAAAGTCAGCTCGGATACGGCCCTGGGTCATCCTTTTCCCCATGTGACCTCCTGAGGCTGAACAATGACCCCATTGTAACACTGCTTGGCGGTACTTGGCAGGAACGACAAACTGCAGTCAAACCTCGCCCTCGGGTGTTCATGACTCATGGTAGAGCCGTCCTTGTTTGCGAAGGAACTTGGCTCGACCTCCCTGTGAATACTTAATCACTCGACCCTTTTGTTTGTTCCGCACGGTAGCAAGTGTCGGGTCAGAATGTTGTTCTTGTACAACAAGTTGACTACACATCAGATCTTGCGGCGATTCAATGATCACTGGGATGACACAGTCTGGAGCCTCAGCAATGGCTCGTGTTACCGCAGCAGCCGAAGTCTGAGTAGCGTCATCATCGGAACAACTATCCTTGACTCCATAAATATTTCCAACGATGAGGTTAAATAAAGGTTCTGGCATGACAACTGCAAGTGTCATACCAGTATAAAATGGAGATGCCACCTGGATACATGCCTCAGGGAACAATCTCACTGATCCATCAATAAGGTTTGCATGGATCTGTCGACCTGTATACTGCTCAGGCCGAACTGGACTCTGCTTGACAGAGCAACCTGAGGAACCATTATCTCTCAGGACCTTCACAGGAATGCCTCCCACAAACCCTGGCTGAACAAGGAAGGTACTGTCACCTGTGGGAGGGCCTGTGGAGGAAGCAGCTAGCCACTCATGAGGCTGCTGAATTGATGCGGCGAACATTGTGCCTTGAGGGTTATATTGGGGAGATGGAACATTGGCCATCTGTGGAGGGGAGTTCACTGTCACTGTGGGACTAGTGAACTGTGGGAAAGTACCCATACTGGTAGGGACGTGACCACCGTGCTGCTGCTTAGGAATGAAGGCTGCGTTCGCTTCCTGCCTCTTTTGAGCTGGTGGTGAAAAAGTTTGTCCCGACGGTCGGTTGCGTGGTTGATACTGCTTCACAGACGAATGCTAATAACACAAATAAAGAATACAAACACAAGCTAGTGGTGACCAGTCTTATCTAGTTAACTGGCAAAGATTAAAGCAAAAATGCAAATAACTGAGAACTCAATAAGTAACACAATGGGTACGGCGGCTACCCAGGAGCGAATAAAATCGTCTGGCGTTACCAAAAATAAAGTACTAAATAGAGTTAAATACTCTATGGATTAATAAAGCAAAAATTCACTTGCTAAATTAACGGTAAACACCAGTAAGCTTGTGCCTATAAACTTTAATTATAAATACCTAAATATGAACGAGTGAGTACTATCTCGTGAATAGCTTTAGAGCTAGGAGTTAATATCCTGGCGAGGTCTCCAATTGTCATGGGGTTTTTAAAATATAGCGGGGTTTTTTATAATAAATGTTTATATTATTTAAATTGATAATAATATTCAATAATATTAAAGAGCAGGGACAATGATTGTCTTGCTAAATCAAGCAACAATTCTCTAAGAACGAGAATTTATAAACTTTCTCGACAGTACACAGCAGAGACTAATCACTCAATTACTGTTCAATAGTACTGTAGCCTCTGGAGAAAGTTACTTCACCCCTGACAATAACTAATACTAACAATGGTATCAGGTTCTTGCTGGTGCTTAACTCCTAGGAGGCACAACGGATTTTAAGTTTAATACAAAACTGGTCTATATACCAGTTAAGAATGGCAAAACGTTCATGGAAGCTAGGAGCTATATGGAAAATAAGCTTAATTATGGAGAAATGAAACAAGAGTTTACTTTACATTAAGCTCAAGAAAAAGAACTGTTAAATTTATTGATTACAAAATAAATTTAACGTTACAATTCAAAATCAAATTAATGAGATCGCACTCACTCACTCACGCAAAAGCTAAATACTTACGCCTAGGAAAAACACCTTAATTAAACTCTTAAACCTAGGAAAATACAAAACGAAATACTGGTCGATGAATGCTGTGTATCACCCAGGGGGTGGGAGCTTGGATTAACTGTACTCAGTGGAGCTTGGGTGCTAGCTGACCTCTCACACTTCTGGAGCACAGGACCTCTCTCCGTCACAACAAACACTCGACTAAGTAAGTCGTGGGAAAGAAAAGGGGAACAGTAGGCCGCATTTTTTAACGGTCGAGTGAGCGAAACGCGCCCAAAACAAATCGCTCAGCGGAAGCGCTAATGTCTCACACAAAGACGATCACGTATGACAATGCAAAATTGATTTGACAAAGCTTCCGTCCGAATGAGCGGTTAACTGTACGATAAACAGTGAGTTTTCCACTAATAGTTCGTGGCTTCTCACAAAAGGGAAATGTCGCGAATTTGATTCGTGACACACGTCAAATCCCAGATTATTGGCCGGACAGCGGTCTCTCACACCTTGGCCTATGGCTCCTGTGATTTGACGGAGATATGATGTCAACTTTTTTTTTTTTTTACACCTGATAGCCCTTAACAACTTTATTTTATTTTAGAGGCTTTTGATACATCTAACCGTTTTAGCATGGTGCTCTACACAAAGTTTCTATTACAGACGACTAGACAAACAAGCAGACACAAACTGTGGATCATACAAGCTGATGTAAATACTCGTATGTATAGTATGTAATGTTTTGCACTGTCCCTCTAGTCATATTTACTGCTGTTCTGAGACGACACCGGTAAGTGCTCAACTTGTCTGAAGGGAGAGAGAGAGAGAGAGAGAGAGAGAGAGAGAGAGAGAGAGAGAGAGAGACGTGTGTGTGTGTGTGTGTGTGTCAATAAATCCTTAAAGTACGCAAAAACACTCTCCTTCCCCTATGCTTCTCTCGCCTTTATCACCTCATCCTTCTCCTTTCCCTCTTCTCCATATTTCACCTTAGTTTTTTTTTTTTTTAATCCCTCTTAAACGTTTAGTACATGTTCATTCTTTTCTGAATGCTTTGTTTTCTTCTCGTTAGTATGTTAGTAATAAAATTCTTCTCTCTCTCTCTCTCTCTCTCTCTCTCTCTCTCTCTCTCTCTCACAACAGTAAAGGTTTATTACGCCGTCCTTCATTTATATTTCCTTTTTTTGATCCGCCTGGCTTAATCAATATGAAAAGACTGAGTTACTATATTTTGCTTTTGTTTTTCTTTTTTTTTGACCCGAAAGTTGGCTAATATCGTTTACACCTGTGGCAGTTGTTATGAAAAAAGTTTGTGTGGAAATTTTGCCCCCGTTCAGGAAAGTGAATAATATGAGAGTCGTTTTATTTACTTGTTTGTTGTTAGTGAGCAATCATAAACAAAACTGCTCGTCAGCCTCATCTATTTTGTGTTTCAGGTTCTGATGTACTGAAACTTTTAGGGAATGTGTGTGTGTGTGTGTGTGTGTGTGTGTGTGTGTGTGTGTGTGTGTGTGTGTGTGTGTGTTCTGATGCGAGCCATTGGATAGAGAGTCTTTAACATCCTCTTCCCATTTCTCTCTAACACATGTGATAAAAGTGATATGGAAAGTAAAACAGGCAAAAAGAATGTTGGACGCTGTCAACAAAGTGCCCCATGAAATGTGCGACAAATCATTTAAATAATTATACACTGCCCTATATTTCTCAGGTCTACCTCACATATCAAATGATTTATATATGTTCGTTTTTATGTCCGTATGACAGATATTGCTCCTTATATCATGCACAGTGCACACTTCTTTGTGTATTTCACTCATTCATTACAATCATTCGTCAAGTCTTTCGCTCGATTCATTGTCTTTCCAGAGTCTTCCATCCTTTCTGCCCTCAGTCTCTCTTAAATCTATATCTATCCATCTATCTATCTGTTGACATATACACTAGTACTTGCCCGCAGAAATTTACGGGAATAACTAATAGCCTTTCCATCACAGAATGTTTGCAAATACCATTATCTTTGTTTCCATACCGTTATTGACCCAACAGTGACCAATTCTGACCAAAATGTCGAAAAAATGATCTTCCCATATTTTCATGTGCCGACAATTTCGCGCTTTCGCGTCGCGTGCGATGACTCAACAAGAGGAAGAGACCGCTTGACACATAGTTGTGGGAAAATGGGGTGGTCATCCGTGACGTCCGGCTGCTGGATATCATCATCGTAGGTGTGAAATGACAGTGAATCAACAAGTGGTGGTTTACTTCAATTTACGAGTTCTGCAGTGTGTAAAAGTGGCAGTCTTCCTTCAAAAAATCAGTGCCAGAGGTGCCAGAGTAGCCATCGGTCATCCCCGAACATACATAAAAGTCACCTGCTGCCAGAACAAATCTCCCCTAGGCCACAACCTTCCCCTCACACCCACCCCTCTCGCTCACTTCCCCTCACGGAGCTTTATTCACCCATAACTCCTCCTTTCTTGTGACGTCACCCTTTCCTGCCATATGACTTTTTTTTTTTCCGCCAAATCTGCCAAGGGTCATGCTGGGAATGTGGGTAGCCTTCTCACTCTTCCACGTCATATTACAAGTGACGACCGCAGTTACCGACTATCAAGAAATCACATTTATTCTCACTTCACAACCGACAACATACAGCCAGTATGCGAAACAGTCAAGAATTTGGCTGAATATATTACAAAAAATTGTGCCTAATATGGCTATAAAATTTGAAAGATGTCTAAAAAGCAAATACATGGGGTTGCCGGCAGGGCAGATCTACTTAGATTCACCATTTCCGCCGGACTTTTATATTCTGGAACAATTGACCCAAACCCCGGACCTATTTCCAGAAACAAAATTCACTCTGAACATCTAGCCTCGACCAAAGTAACGATGATGACGTCAAAGGCGATTTCAGTCAAGAAGAAAATTATCCGGAGTGTCTCTGTGGTGATGACAACTATGAACAACAACAACAACAACAACGGAATAGGCTGGTTCTGGGCGAGGCGGCGACATTCGACCTGAACACCGCTGCCAAACGCGTAGTCACCCTCAGCACCACAAAGCCAAGGTGTTTCGTCTGCCAAAGAGGTTTCAGCACTAGAAGCAGGATCATACTTTTGTCCCTGCTATCAATCCCTAGACTATTGTATAATTATCATTTTATTCACCGTCGCACCCAATGGTGTTACTACTCTCGCTGAATGCCTGGTTTTCCTCCGCTGTGCCGTGGGTGGGGTTTTAGTTATATTACACGTGCATCTCTCTCAAAGCAGTTCGAGAAACTCAACCTCTGGGGAGAGATCATGAACCAAAACGGATAAGGTTCTATTCCTGGAAAGAAATATCAGGGAATTGCTTTTATTGGTTAATAGTCAAATGTCAGTTGCTAATTTTACCTCCTGAGTTTTTTTTATATAAATTATTATGGGCATAGTAGAGCGCTTTCTATTGGTCAGCTCAATCCGCCAGAGCCGGCCTCAGAAAATACACACACACACACACACACACACACACACACACACACACACATTTCTGATACGCAAAAATGACATTGTGAAAAGAGGTTTAAGTATAAATAGGTGTACTGCTGGGCATGTTACAGTCGTGATTCCCTACAAACATCGCCAGAACTTCCCTTGCTTCTGAAATGTGGTAGTTCAGCGCACTTTCACGAAGCCCTACACCTTTTAATGTTGGCAGGATAAACAGGAAGTCCTCATTCATTCTCGTGCCAAGGTTACGGCGTTATAGGAAGCAAGAAGAACGTCGTTAGCGCGCCGAACTTCTAAACTTGCTGCAGTAAGTCACCTGAGGGAGGCCAGAAGCTAGCTTGGTTACAAAGATTTCCTCCATCTTATCCAGCCTTGTCCTACGGTTTACGTGTTGGCTGTTAGCAGGCTAATAATTCTCTTATAGGCCTTCCAGCTTCATGAGGGCCAGCACCCATAGAACCCCTCGTAATCACATTTGCGCAATTGTTCGAGGTGGCAGTTATCCTTGCAATTGTGTATTAAAAGATTGATAATACCTACGTACTGACAATAATTGTTGCTGATACACACGTTACTTTCTTTAACCTTAGTAAAAATTACCGTACTTTATGTGACAAAATATTATACTAGGAATAAATAGCAAAAGTGTACGAGCTGAAGGGTAGAAGATGGGTAGAATTCAGAGGGCTGGACTCCTAAGATTCGGGCGCATGGAGAGTATGTGGACTCTGTAGCTGAGGAGAGTACCTGCAGGCATACCTAGGAAAACGCGAGTGAACTCCTGTGAAGATCCCTCAGAGTTATTAGAATTTAACTGGAAAGTTGCAAAAGACCACGCAGCTTGGAAAGTAACCATTAGGCAAGAAAAGACTGAACCAATACATGCAGGGAACGGTGGCTTGTAAAACATATGTACTCTGTAGTGCATGATGTTTAACGTATATATTTTGCTGTTTGTGTCGAATTTACTATGGCAGACTCGCAATGAAAGTAGTCTCATTATAACCGTACATAATTTAACCTAATTAGCTTACGGTATTTATTATCTTATTTGTACTGTAGCCTAAACGTTCATAAATTTTCTGACTGCCCACCCAACAGGATGTAGTGCGTTACGATTCCAGCGGTGGTAATACGGGAGAAAGGGATGAGGGTAATGAAGGTGGTGGTGGTGAGAAGGTGTAAAGGTAAGAGTGAGGATGGTTGTGTTGTGAAAAAGAAGATAGCTGTAGTGGTAATGGCGCAAGAGTGAAGGTGGTGATGGCGGTCGTGATGGTGGTTTGAGAGTCAGGATGCTGTGATGATGATTGTGGTACTGGTGGTGATGATGAGAGACTGGTGGTGGATCTTGTGCTAATGATGGTGGTAGTGGAGATGTGAGAGTGAGGGTGGTGGTGGTGGTGTGAGAGCGAGGGTGGTGATGTCAGAGTGATGGTAGTGGTGGTGGTGGTTGTGAGTGAGTGGTGGTGATGGTGATGTTTAATGAGCGTGATGGTGGTGGTGAGGGTAAGTGTGGTGGTAATGGTATAATATGGTGATGATGGTGTAAAAATGGTAGTGGAGGTGGTAGTGGTGATAATGTAGAGGTGTGCGTGGTGGTGATGGTCGTGGTGGTCGTCGTCGTGATGATGTTGGTCGGTGAGTGACAGTGGGGATGTTAGGAAATGGTAGTGAAGTAAATGTGAGGCTAATTGTGGTGGGGTGAGAGTGAAGATAATTTTCGTGGTGATGTTTAAGTGAGGATAATTTTTGTGATGTTCAAGTGAGGGTAATTTTCGTGGTGATGTTCAAGTGAGGATAATTTCTGTGATGTTCAAGTGAGAGTAATTTTCGTGGTGATTTTCCAGTGAGGGTACTTTTTATAATGTTCAAGTGAGGGTAATTTTCGTGATGTTCAAGTGAGGGTAATTTTCGTGGTGATGTTCCAGTGAGGGTAATTTCTGTGATGTTCAAGTGAGGGTAATTTTCGTGGTGATGTTCAAGTGAGGGTAATTTTTATGATGTTCAAGTGAGGATAATATTCGTGGTGATGTTCAGTGATTGTGGTAGTGGTAGAGTGAGTTAGGTCAGATGTGGAGATGGTGAAGCGTGACTGGTTCCGTGATCATGTTGCTGATGGTAAAGTATTAATAAGATTCACGGTGGTGTTTACAGTGGTGGTAGCGATGATCTTGTGAGAGACGCTTTTGTGTGTGTGTGTGTGTGTGTGTGTGTGTGTGTGTGTGTGGTGGTAATGATGGGGTGAGGATAAAAGCGACAGAGGACAGAAATGCAACGCTGCAGCAAAGAGACAGGTGAAGGGAGGAAGGGATGAGGAGGGAAATCAATGAAAACAAAGAACAAAAAGCCTCCCTGTTTAGAAGACTTGTATGTGAGCCCCCTCCCAACACACACACACACACACACACACACACACACACACACACACACACACACACACACACACACACACACGAGGTGCACTCCACGCATGGGAGGATAAGACCCTTGTGCAGAGTATGCAGCTCAGAAGGCACGGAGATGTTAAGCGCACCCAAGCTCTAAGAAGTGCATCTTTTCATAACAGGTTCTGAGAGAAAGGTGCAAGAAATATATCAGGAGATGATACAGGATAGAGCTGTGTGTTGTTGAGGATTATTTTATAATTTTGTGCAACAATTTGGCTAAGTGAAGCTAACTCGGATGTTCTTTGTAAGGAAATTAAATTCTGTATGTGAAGTGCATTGTGGGTTTTACTGAGGCAAAAAAAAAAAAAAATAGTGTGGTTAATAAAACTTATAGCCACATTCAGTGCATGAGAGGCAAGCAAGACAAGAAAGAACATGGTGTAAGATACTGATTTTTAAGAAAATATATTGATAAAAAATAAATCATTACAAAAAGTGACAGGGTACCAGGTATAAGGGAAAAGGAATACGATGTTTCAACTAGAGGGGCACTCAGTGGAGCGCATCTCTCCGACAAGGGCAACGTCATTTCCAAACCACTCGTCATAAGGGGCTAGGTTTTCTCGTCATTGATTGGGACTTCGTAAAAAGTGCATTCCAGATCCAGAATCTGTAATACGATCCAGATCGGTCCCAAAAGTTGATCGATTGTTCCTTTGGATATGGGCTATCTACCCACCAAATTGGGTCCAAATCTCTCTCTTTATTTTTGAGTAATACTGCTAACAGACAGACAATACTATCCTGATCTGGCCCATAAGTTAATCGATTGTTCCCTGGGAGATGGGCTATCTGTCAACCAAATATGGTCAAAATCTCTCTTTTTAGTTTTTTAGTAATCCTGCCAGCAGACAAACAAACAAACAAACAGGGGTGAAAACATACTCTTCCTATCAGAGAGAAATATATGTTCCAAATCATTATAAGGACTAAAAAGTAATAATAGATAAGACATTTGAAGATGTTAAAGACCCAAAGACAGTGCTTGAAACCTAGTACACATTAATGGTAAGAGACTTAAATGCAAAAGTAGGTAAGAATAATGAGTAAGATTACGGAACGGGTTTCTTGCATGAGTAATCACAATTCTAAAGCTGAAAGGGTAGTGGAGGGAAGTAGAAAGTGACCTGGGAATGCATGGGAAGGGATCATCAGTGGTGATACAACAAATGAAGCAAGTACAGTTCTAACTTTAAAAAATACAGGGTAGAACGTATAGCGACTTAACTGAGGAGAGTGAAGGCATGAAGGAACCAGAGAATTACAAGATGTTAGGATATTAAATAAAGACATATTAGAGGGACACGCTAACCCTAAGGAAACTCTCAATCCTTTCAGCAATGACAGTCGAGTGTTGGAGTAGACGACAACAGTTATTTATTAATTTATTTTGTTCCTAGAAGTATCCAAGTTGTGTGTGGCCGTGCAGCGAGGGATCAACATTATATGGGGTAATGGTGTAACGATGGGTCAAGTGGCCTATTGCAGGTGTTCCCATTTCTTATTTTCTTTCATTCAGGCGCATTGTAAGCTGCCGTATTTTTTTCGGCTAAATTTATCATATATGCATGATGACATACGTGTGACATGAATGAGTGAATTACTGTGAACGTGTTTAACTTTGATCTCTCTCTCTCTCTCTCTCTCTCTCTCTCTCACGCACGCACGCACGCACGCACGCGCACGCACGCACGCACGCACGCACACACACACACACACACACACACACACACACACACACACACACACACACACACACACACACACACACACACACACACACACACACACACACACACACACACACACACACACACACACACACACACACATTCCCTTTCACTTCGGCTACACAGATGTTATAAGCGTATATCAGTATCAAAATGTAATATTTAACACTGATTCTATGTCTTACTCCAGATGATCTACTTCCTGTCATATGAGGAACTAGCAACGAATGTTAACGAAGGAAATCCCTCTCTTGGCCAGTGCCAAACGCCAGTGACAATGTCCTCTCTTGTCCTGGGAAAAGGTAAGCAAGTTGTTCTATTAAACCATTTTCGTAACAGTTTAGAAAAGGGTTAAGCCTTTTCCTACGTCTTAATTTATCAGGTTAATTGCATATTAGCACACCTAACCTCTTTATTCGTCACAACTCTCATATCCCATTATCATTCGTATTTAAAAAATCTAATTCGTCCTGTACAAAATTCGAAAATCATCATTCTAAACCTCCAGTTGTCCTCTCTCCGTACCCCTCCCTTCCTTTACACACTATTCTAGCAAATTGCTATTGCCCTGGCAGATGTTTCGAATTCACTGTGTGCATACAAGGCAGGTATATCACTTGGAAATTTCCTTCTACTGTACACACTGCACAGAGCTAAACTGTTAATATCTGCAGAAAAATTGTATTCCAAGTGACCACGGCATACTTGGTACACAGTTACCGTCTTACAGTACTTGTGCATCTAAACATCCTCATCATTGCTGGAGACTTCCAAGCCTCCAGTGACACTAAAAACTAAAGGCACTGTCAGTACAATGAATTATCAGAAAGAGTTATACCAACAGGCTTATTTCAAGCTCTTCAACCTTCTTCCTGCCACTGCCTTGTACAACTGGAGCTCCCTCCTACACCATCACTCTAGGGCAGCGTCCTAACCGAACCAGCCATGCAGATCAGCCAGGAGGAAAATACAGGGAGCCACTATCAGTGTCCCTGCCAAAGCTGGTAATGCTACAGAGGTTAACAAAGGATAACTTGTCCTACCACAGGAACCTTTTTGTACACTCCACTGTCTGGACCCCCAGTCAATTTGTGCTGAGCACAACAGCTCCCTCAGCTTTACCATTAGACTTTCCGCAGGATCCTCTGATGGTCAGGACACTCATACAAACACAGAGCCCCACCACCGTCAAGACGACCATTGCCAATTTCTCTGAATACAGCATAGTTGGCACCATTGCATCCCCCAGCTTACCCTTTCATTACTGAGTGCCAGCGAGGAATTCGCTAGGGTAAGATACTAAGTTTGCTTAGCACTATTCATTTTTAATGCCTCAAGACATGGCAAGAGGCACCCTGCCATGACCTTACTGCCTAATGGCAGAGTAATATGACTCATCCTGGTCATCCACCACCATAGAAACTTAGGCCCGACTCAGTACCCCCTACATTAACCTTGCTGCAACAGGAGGAATACAAATTGATGTCTTGCCAGGTGTCTCAGCAATTCAGGTAGGATGCAAATGAAACCTTCCACAACACTGGTGCATCAAGAAAGTGCGAAGTAATTCCCTTCACTTGTCACCACAACAACCTCTTGTACTTTTTTGTCCCACCCACAGGAGCAACCAGATATAGTGTTTGTCCCTGTGCCACTCACTCACACACTCACTGAATTACTGTACTTTAATGAAGAGTGAAGTCCAGGTCTTATGAAAGGAGTGATAGGCAAACGAATATTGCACTGTGGAAGACCTCCCCCTATGCGGACGCCCCCGTGCCACTGGGTGTACCACCCAAATCCGTTAGACACGGCCAATTATTTACCTAGGAACACAGAGTTTTGCAAAAGGGTAGGGTTTCACTCGTGCCATGTTAAATGCTTGCTGGGACCCTCAGTGGCTGCACCTCACAGGAGTAGCGGCCCTCGCAGATCTCGGACAAAATTGTTATGCACGGCAAAAATAATTGATTAAAGAACATGAAACTTTGCATTTTGATAAATGTTCATCGTGGCCACATATTGCACAATGTGAAACCAGCGAAAGTCGCCCCTCATGTAGAAGGTGACAGCCACTGTGGCTCCCGGCAAAATCGGTGTGCACGGCCATAGTTTCTACGATAAAAAAAATTTTGCATATTGGTAGACGTTTACCCGAGCTACATTATAGGCATCGTGGGGCCCCAGATAACCACAACCCCAAGGAAAGAGGGGGCGGCCTTGAGGTGGACAATGCCATATTTTTTTTCCTCCAAAGATTATGACATTTTGCACAACAGTTAATCTCTACTGGGGCCTCGTTTTATGCAGGACATGACCTCCAAAAGCCACCTCCCATGGGGGCGGGCGGCCCTTGGGGGTCCTGGCCATAGCCTTTATGTGCGGTCATAGTTTAACATTAGGAACACGAAATTTCAGGGGTTGGACCCGTGATGACCGTCCTCCACGGGGACAATAATTGCGTGTTTTGCGGCTCAACGTCATAGTTTTTACGTAAACACATTAAATTTTGCACAGTAGTAGACCTTCACCCGAACCATAATATATGGAGGATGGGACCCTTGGGGTCGGCCCCCCCCCCCCCCGCCTCCCCCTTAAATAGTTTTTTCTCACCGCTTACAATATTGCAAGAGTGGGTGCGGGTATCGTAGATGTCCTTGGTCTTGTTTTCTGTATTTCCCAAATGTAAAATGTACAGTTTTCTCTTGTTTTCTTTCTCTTTACCAAACTTCGTTGCATCTGCTTCACGCCGTTAGTCATTGGCTGATTCATAGTACCTGAAAGTACTACGCACGTACACTAGCTTGGCCTAGTATCTTGAGATTTCTTTCTGAGATTTTAGATTCAGGCCTCCGAAATATTGCTTTGAGACACAGAAGTGAAAAAGAAAAAAATCACGGAATAACTAGACGCCAAAGCAACTGTCCCAATATTTATTCGGCGTCGAATGCTATTACAGTATTGGACAAGGACATGCACAGTACAATTTATGCAGCAACTCGGAGAAATGTTACGTATTTGATCGCAAATACTGCACTTTCTTTTGGGTATGTGTTAGACGTGTCCCTTGACCTGGGATAGTTGTATAGTACATGGTCATGCTGCAATATTATAAATGTAGCCTGTAAAGGTACTGACACTCTGTTACCAGCCAGTCTCACTCAGTTATGCTTTACTAGTCTTGTTTTCCATCCAAAATTGGTGTCCTTGTACGCTTAATGAGTAACTCATGAGTGTCTGTCTCATGATTGGAACTTTAAGGTGAAGAGTTGGAAAGCTGCTCGGAAAGGATTTCATATACTAATGCAACAAAATCTCTAAAGGAAATGTGGGGTATTAAAAATGCCTAATGGATTTCAATTGGCCTGTGTTACACGACCAGGTGTGTTCCATAAGAATCAGTATATTAGTAAAGTGTACAGTACATTCACAACCTGAATTTCCCAGGTGACTGCCGTTATATATCCAAACTAATTAACTTTTTAAATACGCTACTTCTATGTGACATGAATATTTTTCACATCGGATCACAAAACACTTGGCGAATTAAGGAAATTAATCTTATTTAAGTGGTTTTGTTTTTAAGTAATTAAGTAAGAATAACATCACTGACGAAACTCTGGCGGCAGGTAATTAGTTTATCGGAGCTGTCTCTAAGAAGAAAAGCTCATAGAGGGTGACCTGAGGGAGTAAGAGAGCTGGCGGATAGTGGAAAGACAGTCTATAATTGGGCCTGAATTAGAATAATACGCTGGAGGGCAAGGTGTCACTAAGGTGTGAAATTTACCATTCATTTGTATTACAAAACGTTTTCCGCTCATCCTCTTTCGTTATTTATTCAATCCCAAACTCTTATTCACATTCAGAATTTACTGCAGATAACCGAATGTTACTGAACAGAACATTAGGCAATTCTGTTGTTAACAAATATTGATATAAATTAATTAAGAAACAGAGACAAGACATTCTCTTTGCGATCAAGGCCTGTATTCAAGCTAACTCAAGAGACTTCTAGCACCTCTTCGTGTGCGGTATATTTTGCTCATAACACAGTAATGGTATCATATATGTAATTTATGTCTTAGTATTATGGGCTACGGTTTACATAAATCACATTGAGAGAATATTACTGCGTCACAGCCTGAAATAAACTGACAAGGAAGTGATCTAAAAAAAATAATAAAAACTTCACAGCCGACGAGAATGCCACCCGAAGTGATGGTCGGTGACAGAGTTCGTATTCAGGACTTTAACTTTGCGTAAATTTTTGTTCTATGCAGCATATGTCTCGTTGTTCAGTGGCAGGCCATGACGATGTTTCTTCAGTATCTGTATTTCTGAAAATGTGTCTGCCTGTCTGTCTGTCTGTCTGTATGCTGTGGAAACTAAGGGTGAACCATCAAGAGAGTTCCAAAAGGGTCTAACAGAGGAAGCTTTTTGCCAGGCATTTGTGTGATTTAAAGTTCCTAATAAGCTGCCTTGATTTTCAGATTTACGACTAATCAAATCAACATTTTGGAGATACGGACCAGTTACAGCAGAGTTCTTGATTTCCACCAACAATCATTTTATTATTATTACAACGGGTCAAGTAGATGGACAGGTGGGTGGTGTGGGGTGGGTGGTTAGGGTTATGCGGGTCAGTAGGTGTGGTGGTACGTGGTGGGGTTGCATGGTAGGTGCTTTGGAGGGCAAGATGGGTGGGTGAGTGAGTGGGAGGGCAGGGTGGGTGGATGGGTGGGTGGGTGCGTGTGTGGGTGAGTAAGGTGGGTGGGTGAGTAATGGCAAAATAGGTCAGTGAGGAATGGGTCTATGGGGTGAATACGACCATGGCTGGAATAGGTTCATGGTGGATATATCCCTGGAAAAATGGGCCCAAAGAGGAATATAGGTGAGCAAAATGGGATTCCGGGTTTCGTCTCCCACAGTGAATGGGGGAGGGGGGGGGGCTGACATCCCAGGTTCCCACGCAAAACCGGTATGTGTGGTCATTTTTGATTCCCAGGCAACACTGTGTTCCCAGCTAGTACGTACATTTGACCATTAGCATTAATTTTACGACTTATGTAAATGTGAAAATATTCGCGTCCTGCCAAGTAATGCAACACATTACTGTGATGTAAAGCTAAAAATACTGAATGGGAGCTGTCTGGCGTTAATATACTCGCGTGACAGCATATTCGCACACAGCTTTTAGTGCTTATTCACACATTAACACTCAGGCGATTATTACTCACTGTCAGATGAATAAAGTAGATGATTGGTGGAATATAACACGAGAGAATGTGCGACCATAAGTGAGTTAAACAGATCCATCCGTCTTCAAAATGACCTTCAACGCCTCGCCCTTCTCCCAAACGGACCCATATATCAGTTTTTCACGATCCCGTTCATATCTATTCCATCTGTGTGAATGTGTACCACCAAAACACATTCTCGTTTAACTTTTGATCAGAGGGACGGCTATTCTTACTCCACAAATTTCACGAATTTCTGAATTTTTTATATATTTGCTTGCACACACACACACACACACACACACACACACACACACACACACACACACACACACACACACACACACACACACACACACACACACACACACACACACACACACACACACACACACACACACACACACACACACACACACACACACACACGTCCCTTAACCCATTTGATAATTTGTCTTTACTCTTTCTACACAGGGACATCTTACTTTCTTTATCTGCAGGGACACTTTCTGAGGCAACCATCAAACTATAGATCACGTTTCTAACCATTCAAGCTCAAGATTATTTAATGTCGCTTAAGAAAGAGGGGCCAGTTAAGGCTATATTATCTAACCCCTCCAGGTCGACATATCACCCTTAACCAACGTAAAATTATATGCAAGTAGAAAAAATAAAAAACAGAAAAGTAGTTGCAGTGAGGGAATAATTATCGTCTCTTCGAACTTTCCTTCACCATCCACCCTTCTTTTTAAAGGTCGGAAAGGACTGTCATATTTTGGGGGTTAATGATGGCTTTGTTTTTCCCATACACTTAAAATTATTGCCAGCAGCATGAAGAACCTCACTTATAATATAAAGTTGGAATACAAATGTGGGCGATTGTGTGTGTGTATGCGCCAACGCAAGATCGTGCTAAAAGAGTGAGAGAAGAGTTCTGGACAAATGTAGAAGTGTGCATGGAAAAGTTTGGAAGGAATGAGAGAGTGTTTTTGATCGGTGATATGAATGGTAAAGTAGGGAATGTGAAGGTGGATAAAATAGTTGGTGAGTGGGGTGTGCCTGCTGAGATAGATGAGAATGGGAGTCCGTTAGTGGACATTTGTGCTGGGAGGGGGTTGGTGATAGCCAATACCCTCTTCAGGCATAAAATGATCCACAGGTATACATGGCGAGTGATGAGAAGGGTGGGTGGTGAACTGAATGAAAGGAAGTCAATGATTGATTATGTGTGTGTGTGGATGAAAGGATGCGAAGATGTGTAATGGATGCAAGAGCTTATAGAGGTTGGGGGAGTGGACTTTCTGACCACTACTTGGTGGTGGCCAGAATTAGAATTCAAGTAAGATGGAGGAATAGAAGAAGGGAAAGACGAAAGGAAGGAGTAGTTGCAAGGAGAGTGGAAAGGTTACAAGAGGAAGAGAAAAAGTCAGAGTATAATAGAGAAGTGGAGGAAAGATTGGGCAAATATGAATTGCAGCAGATGGGAGACGTGGAAGGTGTGTGTAGGATATTTACAGAAGAAATATGTGCAGCATGTGATGTGGTGTGTGGAAGGAAGAGAAGACGGAGGGGGGTGCAAGGAACAGCGTGGTGGACTGAAGAGGTGAGACAGGCTGTGGCACAAAAGAAGAAAGCATACAATGAATGGATGAGAAATAGGGGCGTGGAAGAAGTTGAGAGGCGGAAGAGAGAGTTATATGTAGAAAGAAAGAGAGAGGTGAAAAGATTAGTAAGAGAGAGTAAGAAGAGAGTGGATGAGGAATTTGGAAGGAATTTGAGTGTAAAGTGGAGGGACTGTAAGAAAATGTTATAGAAAGAGGTGAACAGAGTAAGACAGGGGGGAAGTGAAGTTAGCAGGGGAGTGAAAGATAAAAATGGTAGATTACTAGTGGAGAAGGGAGAAAAAGTGAGCAGATGGAGAGAACACTTTAAGGAATTGTTGAACATACAGGATGGAAGTAATGCGAGTTTAAGTGGCTGGGGAATGGCTGGGAGACGGAGGGAGGTGAGAAGACAGGAAGAAATCAGTAGGATAGAAGTTGTGGAAGCAATGAAGAAAGTTAAATCGGGGAAAGCCCCAGGAATTGATGGAGTGTGTGGTGAAATGCTGAAGCATGAGGGAGAGACAGTAGTAGAATGGATGTGGAAGATGTGCAGATTGGCCTGGGAGGAAGGTAGAGTCCCGGAGGATTGGAAGTCAGGTATAATTATTACCTTGTACAAAGGGAAAGGCGAAAAAGAAGTGTGTGGTAATCATAGGGGCATTTGTCTTCTTAGTATAATAGGAAAAGTGTATGGTAGGATACTTATTGACAGAGTTAGAGAAAGAACAGAGAAATTAGTTGGAGAAGAACAGGGAGGCTTTAGGAAGGGAAGAGGTTGTGTAGATCAGATATTCATTCTTAGATCTTTAGTGGAAAAGTTTCTAGAGAAGGGAAAGAAGTTGTATGCGGCTTTCATGGATTTGGAGAAAGCATATGACAGGGTGGATAGACAAGGATTGTGGAAAGTATTAAGAATATATGGAGTAGATGGGAAGTCGTTGAATGCTGTGAAGAGTATGTACGATGGTGCGAAGGCTGCAGTGCGTGTGGATGGTGAACTAAGTCAATTTTTCTCTTTGAAAGTTGGGTTGAAACAGGGATGTGTCATGTCTCCATGGTTGTTCAATCTGTACATGGATGGGGTAATAAAAGAGGTGCAAGGTAGGGTAGTGGATGTTGGAGTGGCCCTGGTGAGAGAAGTTAGTGTTTGGAAACTCCTTGTACTATTGTTTGCAGATGATACTGTGTTGTTGAGTGAAGACGAAGGGGAGCTGCAAGGCTTGGTGGATGAGTTTGGGAGAGTGTGTAAGAAATGGAATCTAAAGGTGAATGTAGGGAAGAATAAAGTGATGGTCTTTGAGAGAAGTGAAGTCAGTGAATGTACAGCGAGGTTGGATGGTGAGGAATTGGAAAATGGGAGTACAGTACGTTTAAGTACTTGGGTAGTTTGATGAGTAAAGATGGAGGTTTAGAGGGTGAAGTGCTTGAAAGGGTACAGCAGGGAAGAAAGGTTGCTGGTTCTTTGAAAGCAGTGATAAGAAACAAGGAAGTGAGCATGGAAGTGAAAAAGTTACTACATGACAGTATTGTGATACCAACTCTAACGTATGGAAGTGAAGCTTGGACGTTGTTGGAAGGACACAAGTCAAGAGTGAGATCAGTGGAAATGAGTTATTTAAGAGGAGCCTGTGGAGTCACATGGAGAGACAGGCTGACGAATGAGGATATAAAGGAGCATTATGGTGTGGATGTGGATGTGATAGGAAGCGTTATGAAGAACACACTGAGTTGGTTTGGCCATGTGGAGAGGATGGAGGGTGTTAATATCAGCTTTTCATACCCTCCCTCGCCGAGTTCACCATCCTGCTACGAACTTTCTGAAACCCCTGAAGCCTCCAGTTTCATTATTTATCCTCAGTTGATTTCATGTAGCCGAAGGAACCTCTCGCACTGGAGGGTTTAGTGTGGGCTTTATGTAACCGCTCCGGTTGATATCCCTCTCCTAATATGCATAAAATCGTCTGAAAATGGCAAGAAACAAGATAGAAATGAAACATCTATGCAGGAGTAATGCCGAGTGTTCAAACTCTCCCTCGTCACGTCCACCCCTCAGCAACGACTCTTTTGAAGCCCTAAAGCCTCCCGAGGGAGAGAAGTTTAACACAGCAAAGGGTAAAAGAAATTGCAAAGATCTCTGTGCAGCTTTGCAAAAACAAATTGTTAATCATTTCATGGTCGCGAGTAATTTTTCCACCAAAGGCCAAACGACTTTGTCCACACCGAGTCAGTCATTTGAGAATGAGAATATTAAAAAAGCGAGCACAGACTGGGTTGAATTGCTGGTGCCTTGATATGTATTACACGATGCTGGTAAACTCTACGCTAGAGGTACTGCACGTTGTGGTGATACATTACTTCACAGTGATTCACGGCCTTGTATTTTGGGGAGGAAATGGATGCTGGGTACGACCGAGAGAGAGAGAGAGAGAGAGAGAGAGAGAGAGAGAGAGAACCAACCCATTGTTATGTATTTCTATCTTTGGTAGTAGAAGTGGAGATCCTTCTTTTATCTCCTTCAGTCCTGTGGTGTATCTTTTCCACTTGCTACTTACAGACATAATTATATAACCCTGGATTTTTTTTTTTTCGGTAACCCCTTCACTACGAGGTGGTCACAAGATAATACAGAAATTAGGTCCTGTGCTACACACTACATACTTACTCTGCACACTACGCACCTCACCACACTCTCACCATCCTTCAGTACACAAAACATACCTACTCTGCACACTACATACCTCACCACACTCCCACCATACTTCAGTACACACTACATACCTACACTGCACACTACGTACCTCACCAAATGCTCACCATCTTTCAGTACACATTATATACCTACATTACACACTGCATACCTCACCACACATTCACCATCCTTCAGTTCACACTACATACCTACTGCTTATCTGCACCATACACTACATAACTCATCACACACTCAACATCCTTCAGTACACACTACATGCCTACACTACACGCTACAGACCTCACCACACACTCCCTGTCCTTCAGTACACACTACTCGTACATAAATGCAGTGCTGCAGTACTCATTACCACACACTGCACTTTCGCACCACATACCACGATTCGCTTTTCACCGTTCACGATCCATTCCTCAGTACTGTCTCTCCAGGCTTCACAACTCACATCCCCTCCCAAAATCTCACACTTCATCCCTCACCATTCACTCTCCAACCCTCATCATTCCCTCCAGTCCTCACAACACCCTCCGCTCCCACTCCTCACCAAAAAATACATTCCTCACCACTCTTTCTCCGTCCTTCACCACCCATAATTCATCCCCAGTCACTCACACTGCACACAACACTCATGATCTATCCCTCACCACACCCACAGAGTATTTCCTCTTTATTAACATTAAACAGAGAAAGCCGCTTAGCGCTTCCTCTCCCTGTTCTTTTCCTTCCCCAGCTGTAACTTCCCAACCATTTATCTTCGCTTACACGGCTCTCTTTTTCATTTTCCTGTCCTCTTCCTTCCTCTGTACCTCCTGTCTGTTTTTATTTTCGGAACGCATCTCTTTTCCCCAAGTTCTTCATATTGTTTCATTTTGTTATTAATTGTTCCTTCGTGTTTCTTCCTTACTTTTGTACCTTCTTTTCATGCATAACTTTTGATGTGTTCCTCTCGGCATCTTTCAGTTTTTCTTCCTACTTTTCCCTTCTTCTAATATCATCTTTCTTCCATATTCTCTTTTTCACAGCTCCCTCTTTCCCTCCTTCCTTAAACCCTCAGTCGTGGACACAAATATTAATTGACTTCATTACGATAAATAACGAGTAGGTGAACAATGACATCTGAAACCCGGTAATACTATCATTTTAGTCGAACAAATCTTTTATAATTTGTGGAGGTTTTCTAATTGAGTGAAAAGGGAGATATTAATTTAGTGAAAGAGGACGCAAGAAATACACAAGGGAACAGAGGAGACAGTACGGAACAGAAGAGAAAAGATGCGAAACGGAACAAAGGAGATACGGAACAGAACGAAGATACGGAACAGAACCGAGAACATGCGGAACATAACAAAGGGATACGGAACACAACAAGAAAGATATACACCGAATGGAAAAGGGGAGATACGGAACAGAACAGAGGAGATACGGAACAGACAAAAGAGATACGGAACAGAACAGAGGAGATACGGAACAGAACAGAGGAGATACGGAACAGAACAGAGGAGATACGGAACAGAACAGAGGAGATACGGAACAGAACAGAGGAGATACGGAACAGAAAGAAGGAGATGCGGAACAGAACAGAGGAGATACGGAACAGACCCAAGTAGATACGGAACAGAACAGAGAAGATGCGAAACTGAACAGAGGAGATACGGAACAGAACAGAGGAGGTACGAAACACAACAGAGGAGGTACGGAACAGAACTGAACAGAGGAGATACGGAACAGAAAAGGGAGATATGGAACAGAACAGAGGAAATACGGAACAGAACAGAGGAAATACGGAACAGAATAGAGGAAATACGGAACAGAACAGAGGCAAATACCCTCATTCTGAATTCTATCTTTTCAAGTAGGGAACGTGGGCTTGCAAATTGTGTACCTCCACCAAAATAGGTACACACTCTCTCTCTCTCTCTCTCTCTCTCTCTCTCTCTCTCTCTCTCTCTCTCTCTCTCTCCTATTTTTTTTGTATCGTTATTACAGTCCCTCACACAGAAGGAGAGCGGGTGTTATATTTTGAACGGCATGTGTGTGTGTGTGTGTGTGTGTGTGTGTGTGTGTGTGTGTGTGTGTGTGTGTGTGTGTTTGTGTGTGTGTGTGTGTGTGTGTGTGTGTGTGTGTGTGAACAAAATATTTAAAATGTTTCCATCCGATTTTAACCCAACTTGGTGGAAGGGTGGAGGGACAGTCCATGAAGAAATCAGTTTTCAAACAACAGGTCAAAGATCCAGGTCTCAGGTCTAGATCAAACAAAATGAACAAATTTGGTCTGATTTTAACCAAACTTAGCAAAAGAGTTAGAGTCAGCCACGGAGTAAATGTTTTTCTTTTGTTTATTTAGAACAATAGGGTACAGGGTCAGGTCAGCTTAAGTAATTGTTCTCACCTTTAGACGAAACGTTATGAAACAATTGCGGACAACTAAGGATAAATGGGTATAATTTTATAAGCAATCAGTCAAAGGTCAAAGTCATAGGGAAAGGTCAGATATCGAGATTATAACCAAACGTAGTGGAATCGTTAAGGATCAGGTTAGAGAGGAGGAATTCAAGTATGAGAATATTCAGCCAAATATCAAGGTCACAGGACAAGGTAAAAGTCCAACCTATGTGTGAGTGTATGAACAAAATTATCATTAAACCAGTTTTGATTTGATATGGATCAAACTTGTTGGATGAGATGAATATCCCCCAAGAAACTAACCTCTTGCTTTTGACTATATTAGTTCAGAAGTCAAGGTCACATAGCAAGGTGAACTTAAACAATTTTTATCTTATGTACGCTAAAAGTTGGGGAATGCTTCGCGTTAAACCAAGGATCAAGTGATCTGACGCCAAGAATAATTGGGAAAAAGTCAAGTTCAAAGGGAAAGGTCAAGTGTCAAGGTCACTGGGCAAAGTCAGCTCAAACAATTCTCTTCTGATTTGAACCAGAGTTGGTGAAATGATTAAAAGTAAGGCAAGAATGAAGTAAATCGATTTTAAGAATACTCTGTCTAAGGTATGTTCAGGGGGCAAAGACAACAAGAAGCGGTGCCAAGGCACAGCAAAATCGTCCCCGGCAGTCATTTTAGTGCTGAAGTATAAACACAACAGGATATCTAGTCAAAGATGTCACTTATCAAATCTGGAGTAAATCGGGTGAGAATTGACGATTTTATGCCAATTTGAAATTTTAGGCCCGACCCACCTGACATTGACCCCCCTATCGCCAACTAGGACGTGACCCCCTTGATGTAATGAGGCATGTTATGGGATGCAGGTTTGAAAGATGCAACTTCAGTTTTGATGTCATGTCGATATGACGAAATTGAAAGGAGTTATGGCGATAAAACGATTTTTATTTACATTTTTTTTTTACATTTCTTTGGGCCTGCAGCCTGGGCCTTGGCTCGACTTGGCTCAAAATTTAATCAGGTGATCAGAAGCTCATAGTCCATCATCCTTGCAATTTTAGTCAAAATCGCACCAGTAGTTTTCGCATAAAGTTGTCAACAGACAGAGACAAACAAATAGACAAACTGAGTGAGAACAATACCCGTCCTCGAGCCCCTCCTGGGTAGGGACGGGTAAATAATAAGCCCATAGACCAGCTGCGGGTCTTGCATTCCCTCAGGTCTCCTCCTTACTTCTTTTTAATTTCGTTTCACCTCCTGTTTCATTGTCCTGTTTTCGAATCCTATGGTCTTAGTGGATTGGAGATGCCTTTCCTGCGTTGGATATTTTCTTCTCTAGGTAAAAAGCACAAATTCTCAGTTCGTATCGCCTTCCTCCTTTCCGTGTCCTTTCTTCTTTCTCCTCCCCCTGTCTTCTTCCAACCGCATTTATTATTTCGATCATTCTTTTCTCTTACTACATACTAGATTTTCCCTCTGTCTTCTTTGCTTACTTCTGTCTACCTTTCCCCTTTCTTCATTTCCTTCATGTCTCTCTGTACTGTCATACTTCTCATATACATTACCTTTCCTATTAATTTTCAACCTTTTTTTCCTTTCTTACAACCAGTTTCTTCCATAGCTCCTCCTCCCCTTTTTTCGTCCATTCTTCCATAGCTCCTCCTTCCCTTTTTTTGTTCATCTCCTTCCATCATCCTTTGCTTCTTCACTTCCTCTGCCTATCATACTTCATCTTATCACTCTTTCTTCTCATCTATTTCTCATCCTTCTTTTTTCTATAATTATATCCCAGCTTCCTTCCGCTCCAATTCCTTCTTTTTTCCTTCATTTCCTTCTAATATATTTCACCTCACCGTTCCTATCCACTTCCATGCATATTTGATTCCATTCTCCCAGCCCTCCATCTCCCTGCAGCATTATTTCCTTCCTGGCTCCCTACTATATTGCTTATTACCTCAGTCCTTCTTTCATGCTTTGCACCTTCTTTCCCGATTTCTTTTCCTATTACTTTCTTCCATCTTTTACCCTTTCCTTCCTCGCCCTGTCTTCTTTCTTGCTTCATTCATTACTACATCCTTCTTTCCCTCCAGTCCTTTCTCTCTCCTAACTTATTCCTTCCTCCTTTTTTCTTTCTCCGTTTCACTTCTCTCTATCTTTAATATCGTTCTCATTTATCCCTTATCTTTTGCTTCCTTTACTTCATGCCTTTGTCATTTTGTCGTTCTCATTCTTTCTCCACCCTCATACCTCCTTCCTCACTACATCCTTCCTTCATTCTGTCTTTATTTCCTCTCATCTCTCCTTCCTGCCATTGTTTTCACTCTCTCTCCTCCATCCCAACATTCTTCCTTACTACTCCCTTCCAGTCTCCTTGCTGTCTTTATTTCCTCTCATCCCTCGTTCCTTCTTTCTGTCTTTACTTCCTTTCATTCCTTCTTCCTTCCTTCCATCGTTCTCACTCTCCCTTCTCTCTCCTTACTTCTTTCCTTACTACTTGCTTCCTTCTTTCTGCATTTACTCCCTTTCATCTCTTCTTCCTTCCCTCCCTCCTTGCTCCCCTTCGTTCCTGCTTCACTTCCTGCGCTAAAAGTCTTCTCCCCACCACCACTACCGCCCCTGTTGCTGCTCTAACCCCATTCACCTCCACATCCATCTCAACCTCCACTGGTCCGGATATAACCTTCTCCCTCTTCTTCTTAGCATTTTCTTCTTTTCTTCACCGTCTTCTTTCCTTCTTTACACAATCAGTTCATATTCTGACCTTCTCCCTTTTCCTCCTCGCTTTTTCTTCCTTTGTCATCCTCTTCTGTCCTTCATCATGCCCTCAATTCTTATTCTGTTTCATTCCTACCTTTCTTTGCTATTTATATTTTCCTATACATTTCTTTCCAGTCTCCTGCACATCCCATCTCGACTTCTCCTGCCCCAGATAATATAACCTTTTGCCACTTTTACTTAATTTCTTTTTCACTCTGTCCTTCCACCATCCTTCTGAATTCTTTCTCTGCACATTTTCTATCTTTTATTACTGCTGTTTCCCCATTTGCCTTCACGTCCACGGCAACTTTTACTGTCACTGTGTACCCTCGTGGTTTCCTCTCTCTCTCTCTCTCTCTCTCTCTCTCTCTCTCTCTCTCTCTCTCTCTCTCTCTCTCTCTCTCCTGCTACTTATATTACCCTATTCCCCTTCACATCCTTCTAAGCATCCATCAAAACGGATAATAACTTCTTTCCTTCCACCCCCCCCGTTTTTTCGTATTTTTTCCTCATCTTTCGTTAGTATTGATACTTATTTTCCCTCTTTTACATCCACATCCTAATTTACTTTCAAACTTTTCTTTTTCACATTCTCTTTCACCCATTCTTTCCATCTTTTCCTACATATTATTCTCACTCACTCTGACCTCCATCTTAGTTTCCACAGCACAGTTTAACCTTCTCCTTTCCCTCCCTCTTGTGTCTATACTCTGTCCACTTTTATTTGGCTTAAATCTGTCATCTTTCCATCTCAAGAACTGAGCTGAAACAAAGGAATGGCAGTAGAATATAGTGCCAGTTACACACACACACACACACACACACACACACACACACACACACACACACACACACACACACACACACACACACACACACACACAGGAAAAGTGCCATGGAAAGGATATAAACTCGTACTGGTATTTTATTCCGCCTCTGAAAATAACCTACAGTAAGATAAAAATGTCTGCCTGAATATAACCTTTTTCCTTCCTGCGTTTCCTTTTCTGGCATCATCTTCAAATTCCCAGCTTCCTTGCTTTACTTCCATCCCTTCTTATCTGTTTATAGCACTCGCGCTGCACGTGTGTGTGTGTGTGTGTGTGTGTGTGTGTGTGTGTGTGTGTGTTTTATCCCAATATAACTAAATTTGGTGAAGGAATAGAGGGACAGCCAAAGGGTTGAGCTACTGTATTAAAGAATAACTGGTCCAGGTCGCACAGGGCCAGATCAGAGTTTGAGCAGGGACAGCGTAAACAGTTTTCATACGATCTATACCAATCTTGATGGCAAGGCTGAGGGTAATGCAGGAACGAAGGTGTTTGATTTTGATAACAGTTAATCACAAGTTAAGGTTACGCTGCAAGGTGACAGAATGTTCTTCAGGTGTGTGTGTGTGTGTGTGTGTGTGTGTGTGTGTGTGTGTGTGTGGGTGGGTGTGTGTGTGTGTGTGTGGGTGTGTGTGTGTGTGTGTGAGCGAACAAAACAGCTAAAGTAGTTTGTATTTGGCATTGATCAGCCTTGGTAGAAGGAGTGTGTATCAGCCAAGGTAAAGACTACTGCTTTTGAGAACAATACCCCAAAGTCAGAATCACAAGGCAAGGTCAATGAAACAGTGTTATCCGATGTACACCAGCCTTTGTGGAAGGGATAGGAGTATGGCAAGGAATAAGGATGTTTTTTAAACAAGTCTGTTAATGGTTAAAATCAGAGGAAATGATCTAAACTGAAGGCCACAGGACAAATTGAACTCAGTTTGCAGTTGATTTGGATTAAACTTGGCTGGGGGGTTAAGGGTCAGAAAAGAATTGAGTCATTAGATTTTTAGAGCAATCTGTCGGAGACTAATGCCACAGGGCAAAGTCAGATGTTCTTCCCATAGACCTGTGGGTCGGGTGTTAAACTCTGTGAGTGCTCCTTCTTGTCATTCTTGGCTGGGTTTCAGCCACATTTTATTTGTTCCAAATCACCTCACTTTTCCTTCTTTTTTTTTTCTTATTCTTCCAGTTCGTTTCCTTTGTACTTTTCTGATTGATAATCATTTTTTTCTTTATGTATTTTAATTTTTCACTCTTTTTTCACAAACCTGGGTGTATTTTCTTGTTGTTCTTATCTTATCGCGCATTCCATCTTATCTCCTCTTTCTTTTTTTGCACTCTCTTTCTTCATTCCTTCGTAATGTATCCTTTGAACCGTTTCTTTATTATCGTATATTTTCTCATTTCTCTTCCTGTCAGAATTTTTCCTCTTTGTGTTTCATTCCATCGTATGTCACCCTTGCTTTTGTTTCACCATCCCTAACATCTGCAGATCTATTCCTTTCCTTTCCTGCTTTTCCTCCATCTTTCTCTGTCACTCCTCAATTTTTAATCCAACCTGCCTCTCTCCCCCCCTGGCATTCCAGCCGTCACTCCATCGGCAAATTCTGTCTCATAAATTTTTCCCTCCCAAAGCTCTCTCACTTCCATCATCTTTTCCTGGCGTGTTGTCGTTCCCAGGGGCGGCATTAAGCACATCTTCCTTGCCAGCTTATTTCTGCTACTTGTGCGTCGGCGTTTTTTGCCTTCTGTTGACCATTATTATTTTTTTTAACAGTGACGTAACGATTTTGTTCAGGTGACTGGAATTTTGTAGTTAGAGATTTGGAAACCCTAGTAACCTTTGGACTGACAAAAAAAATAATAAAAAAAATTAAATCAATAAATAGCCTAATAACAGCCTGAAAGAAATAACTGTGCGTCGGTGGCAACAAAAAGGTTAAAAATTTGTTGTCAGTGGCATACAGAGGCAGTTTAGGAGACAGTGGGTGGAGCTAAGAAAAAAAAAAAAAAGCACCACACCCAATGCCGATTACTACTACTACTCCTACTACTACTACTACTACTAGAGAGAGAGGGGGGAAGAGGAACACTTTGTAACGGGCAAGGCAAAGAGGAAGGGGCTCAAGCTGCTCTGAACCATACCTGTGCAAGCTTCTGTTCCTTGTGTTATGTATTGTCAATATCGAAATAAAGAAAGACATAGAAATACATTAGAACGGTGAGCTGTAATATACAAAATAAATCGCTGAGGCTAAGCTGCTTCGAAACCAGTTCCTAAGAGAATCGTATCTTGTCCCATTACACACTTTCCATTCTTTCTTTCCTGTCCAACCTTTGCTATAACCAAAAATTCTCCCTTATATTTACCTCTTTTTTACTTGATGTTAGTGTCCTGTTTTCACTGTCCCCTTTCTTGCAATTAAACTACGCTCATGAAAATTTTTTGCTTTAAATCTGACGCCAAGAGGGAACTTTAACTTAGAACTCACTAGTAGAGATGGTGTTGATGAAGGCTGTACTGTATCTTATCTCTTGTAGTGGAATGGTGTCTCCTGAGCTGAAAAAAGTGAGATTAAAAATACACACACACACACACACACACACACACACACACACACACACACACACACGTCGTCTGGGTGAGTGTTTTTAATTTGTCATGCCTTTCCACACCTTAATCTGTCCTGAAGTTAACCTTGAACTCTTCCATTACCCTAAAATTTTCAGCTCCTGTTACATTATCTATGATCGTCACACTATTTCATCATTAATGTTTTGTTAATATCAGTGTTCAATTTTCCTCCATATCCTTCATTAACTCTTTATATACTGTGATTTCTCTCGACTAAGCATGTCGTTTGGTCTTAGCCTATGCAATATTCCTAGGTGTAGAAGTGGAAAAAAAACTGGGGCGGGGCCTCTCGTGATAATTTTTGAAACCGTGACTTCTCAGTTGAATTAAGTAAGGGAAATTATAAAATTGGAGTGGATAGTGGCAGTAAATGACGGCAGGAAGTGTTATGCTTGGTTCTGTGAAAAACTAAAGGCCGTTTTATTTTAAACTAGAAGGCCAAGATGGGTGTAAACTCCAAGCTTATGGCGGTCATTTGTGGAACGGTTTAGAATTTCCTGACGTCCTTTGCCTGTCTTGCACGCCAAACAACGTACTTAGCAACGCGGCAGAGATGCGCCATACACCTTACACTCATCATGGTATTTAGGGAATGGATGTTAGATTTTGGACGTTGCCTACCCTTTCACGTTCTCTACTATAATAATACGCCCCTAACTAACTATGTAGGGGAGGTTGGAGAAAATTGGTGAAATGTAGCCTACTCACATGTGTCAATTCTTTGTGTGTCATTTCTAATAAATCATGTTCAGGGAGCTCTTGCCTCTCCTGACATTGAGAGGGCTCTCCCTACGTGCTAAGGGGTCTTTGTATGCAGCATGTGTTAGGAGTGTAATGCTGTATGGCAGTGAGACCTGGGCAGTGAAGGAGGAAGATATTCGCCGGCTCAGACGTACAGAAATGACAATGATTAGGTGGATGTGCAGTGCGTCCCTGCGTCCAGGGCCTGGAGGGGCTGGGTTTACAATGGAAGAGTTGAGAGGTAGGATGGGACTGGAGTGTATTGGTGTTGTGATGAGGAGAGGTATATTGAGGTGGTTTGGACAGTGGAGAGGATGGGGGATGATAATTGGGTGAGGAAGGTGAGAAGTGTTAATATTGGGGGTGGGGTTATGAGGGGTAGACCGAGAAAGACATGGGACGAGGTCATTAAGTGTGACCTTAGGGTTAGGGGACCGAACAGGGAGGCTGCAATGGATCGTGCAGCGTGGAGAGCCGCCATTAGGTGACCAAGGCCGACACATGCAAGCATGTTGGAGCCTTTAAAAACGAAAACGACGAAAACGATTAGAGGTTAAAATCTTTCATCACAGTGAATGGGAGTGACTTGGAAACTGCATTGTTCGTTGGGTCAAATCGAGCCGACTGGAGCACCTGGAGGCAAATTCACAAACACTGCTGCTCTGTAAAAAAGGTGTAGATTCACACACGTACTGCCGATTCACTGTAAATGTAACATCTGTTTTTGCGGAAGGAGAAGAAAAAAAGAGTACAAAACCTTCATTTGTCTCTTGTTTTCCTGAAAAGAAAAAATGTGAGCTAAGAAAGCAAGTTGACTGTAAATCTGGCTGTGGGATGGCCACAGGTCCTTAGTCAACACTCTGCCACCACCACGGTACGCACGCCATGCTCACGGTTGTCCATCAAAGCTTAAATACTTACTCAAAGTCTCGGCTTTCACAGTTCCTCTCTGCAGTCTACCAGATATTAACTGCCTATAGGCATCCATTAACACATCATCCATTCATGTAGATTATTGTCCTTAAAATCAAGAGCGCAGGGACCCGGGACTAGGTTGTTTTAATCTAAGTATTCCCCGAGTGTCCTTTTATAAGCTGTGTGCCCCAATTATTTCTTCAACTCTGGCCCCTCTGGACTACGTCTGTGAGGAACAACAATACCCAATAGAATATCAGGTGTTTATTCATTTGGTATATGGCTACCATAGAACGTACTAAAGGTTTCCTGGTGGACAGTAAACCATGTGGTTTATAACTGTGTGTTCTCACCCAAAGGTACCACAACACCAAAATAGTGGATGGAAGGTAACCCACACCCCATAGGTTGGTTGTGTAGGTAGTATACTTCCAGAAGAAATGCCCAATTTAATTAACGTCAGCTATAACAACACATCCAGTATTACATTTTATGTTGTACATAAAGTCTCTCATATAATACAATGCCTTGTGGCAGTAGAAATAGCTCTGACCTTAGAAAAGGGGTAACGCCCACATCTGAGTATTATTGGTTTTACAGAAATTAATAGATTAAAGGAAAAGTAAACTATGAGGGCAGTCTGCCAGAGAGTGCATATGCAAAATGACAGTGCATGGCAGTCTGTCAGTTTTCACCAATTTCTTATTCCCATCATTCTGCCAATGCTGTTTGACTGAGATTAGTTACTAGCAGGAAGTGTATATATATATATATATATATATATATATATATATATATATATATATATATATATATATATATATAAACAAAGCAAACACAAGTCATATAAGGATGTATAAAAGCAAGTCTTCACTCAGTATTGATAAAAGGGATCCGTGCGTGATAAATTACGAGGGCTCAAATTTGGTTTAAGATGAAAAATTTTTATTCCGACCACTACTCTCCGTGCTTGATATTGTATACATACCGTACTATTTTGATAAGAGCAAAGCCAGTAGTGAAAATAAATTATTGAGAGCTAAAATATACACGAACACATACTTTGCCATCATGACCATTCTTCTTCCAAGGAAACAAAAGGATGATTTACGCCAGACAAAGCAATCGTAATGATTATTGAATAAGTATGGCGCTGCATGAAGTGTGTGAGCTACAGACATCATAGTAATGTGTTTGCTTACGGATGTAAAAAAAAAAATCACTACAGTCATTTTATTTCATCTGACGGAACTAGGCCACTACCATAACTCAGTCGTGGTTGCATGGAATTGTGTGAGTCACAGTTAGGAGGTAGGAATGAGTCTCTTTGGTTACTAGTCAAATTTATCCTACAGTCCGATAAACTTGGCCATCAGCTAAGAAAAGGAGTTAGGGGGTCTCTGTCAGAAAAAAAAAAATACGCCGGTAGTGTTTATTGATGCTGTCGGTCACGAGAATACTTGACAAGCAGTTGTAAACTCTACGCACATCAGATAAAGTATTACCAATATCACTCAATAATTTTAACCTGCATTATAAAGAGGAAAGCAAATTTTCAGGTCGTAACAACCGATGTATGGCGCAAATCTGAGCCACAATGGGCAGAAGTTTGACGCGAAGGATATCGAAATTAGGAATATTTCAGTGGAGTGGGTACCAGGTCGTGAAAGGTCATTCGCTATCGGAAGTGTACCATCCATTTTTCCTCTCTATCCTTTAGTTCTCGAGTGGCAATCCTGCGAAGATCGGCCTGTGTCCCTAGCAGCCTTGCTTAATTGTGGCAGGCACTTCTACCCTTCAGAATTAACCGATTCTGACCAAACCTGGACACAATGACAAGCCTATGACCTAGTTGTGTCCGCAGGTTTCAGTTGCTAGGCAACTACTCGTTGCCTTGCAACGGCCCGTTTAGCCCCTCCGTGGCCGTGAGTTAGGAAGTTGTCAGGACCCAGTTGCTCTCCCCGACACCATTTTTTCAAATTTCGAAAATTGACATTTTCTTACCAAATTGAAGAGAATCATCTGGTGCACCTGGCAGTGCAATTTTTAGTTTCTTAAACCTGTCCTGTGCTTCGTGATGAAATGCGAAATTTTTTGCAAAATGGCTACGTAAATGCCGGCGATAAGTAAACAGTATATTGGTTAGTCCGTACGTCCGCCCGTCCGTTCTGCTCTGTATCTTAGAAACCATTTCTTGGAATTTTCTCATATCTTGTATGTTAGTAGGGCCATGTAGGTGGTTGATGTCCATCTTTTTGGAATTTTAAAAATTTAAATGGCTGACTTATGACCAATTTTCTATCTTTAAAGCTTTAAACCCTCTATATCTCCCTTACTATAACAGACAGATTTACAGGTTGATGTGATGTGAAATATAGTCTCTCTGGGACATGTTTAGTACAGTAATAATGTTTTAATATAGTTAATTACAATGAACAGTTGCACTTATACTTGCCTAATAATACACAGTGACATATTGTAGATATTTGAATAATGAATGTAGATGAAGATTCTTCATATTGCATTATTTCATCATATATATAAATAAATATTTAAGTATGAAATTTATTCATTTTTAATTTATTCATTTATTTATTGGTTTAGTTTTGTATAACATACTGTACATACACATACATAGATCCATCCATCCATCCAAACATACATACATATATGTGTGAGTGTGCAAAAGAAATATCAGGGGAGAGCAAAGTGAAGGAGGGAGAGATGAGTTTTATAAAGAAAGATGAGTCAGCTCACTGGGGATTTTCGCATCCCTCCTCTTTCTGTATAAAAATGACAGGTGTGCTCTACCTCCTCCACTCTGCGCTCCCTTGAAGATGTGAACGCACGAGAGCGCTTGGGAAACGTGGTGTTTCCTTTTAGCCTCTGGATACCAGCATATATAGAGAGATAGATAGATAGAGATAGATAGATAGAGAGAGAGATATACAGTAGATAGATAGATAGATTTAGATGTAGATAGATAGTTATTGTTAGTAAATTATGATTTTACTGTTATATATATATATATATATATATATATATATATATATATATATATATATATATATATATATATATATATATATATATATATATATATATATATATATATATATATATATATATATGCAACCAGATTTTGCAACTGCTACGAAGGATATTGGGGCTTTGTGAGTAGCTTTGCATCTAAGTAGCAAAGGTCATTTAGTCGGCATGCTTTAAACTGGGCGTGGTGAGCGTTTGGAGCGCGGATCCCTTTACCTTAACCCAATATGGCGTCCTTTCAACTGAGGCTGTCCTTTCTTAGTTTGCGCTGCCGTGTTATTTTTTTTTTTTTTTTATGTGCTCGACTCTGGGCATAGGCTTCTCAGCCTGCTCCCAAGGCCCAGTAGTCCTCCTACATATCGTACACCTCTACATGTTTACTGATCCCTTGACTACCGGACCCTCGTAACGCAGGTTTCAGTTCTGACTCGGTTTTCGAAATAGTTTCTTCGAATTCCGTGTTACTATGGGTAAAAGATCAAGTTAAATTCGTCTTAATTAGGCTAAGTCCAGGTGAGGTATACTTGAATTTGGGTATGTCTGTGTTAAGTTGGTTGGCTTTGACTGTCCGGTTAGGCCATGCGCACGTACTGTGCGTATACATACATACATATGTGTGTGTGTGTGTGTGTGTGTGTGTGTGGAGAAAGAGGGAGGGGGAGATGGCAGCACAGTTAAACTTACTGCCTAAGGAAATTGTCTGAACAACTACATCTCTCGAAACCAATGCGTCTCGTATGAAGCTACAGTTTCACAAAGAATAATAATAGGACTTGGGCAAATTTTTTTTTTGTCATATTGCAAAATTTGCGAGTGTCCATCTTGACAGCTTCACTACAGATGACAAGACTGAAAAAAATTGACTACACTTTTGGAAGAAAGTAGTTCTTGTTGAAGGTCGAGGCAACAGGTAACCAGGTGTCTGATTGGAAGCAGTGGTGTGATGGTGTTGTCTTGAGGTGTCTGATGGTGATGGCGCTGGTGTTGAACGGGTTGTTATGGGTGGTAGTAATGGTGGAGTCAGTGTAGTGGTGGTGGTGGTGTATTGTGGATGGTGGTGGATGATTGGAGTGATGCAGTGATAATGGTGTCTGAGGAAAAGCAGAAATGGTGTGCCAGTGGTGATGGTGGTGGTGTCTTGGTAGTGGTGGTTGTGGTGATGGTGTCTGGGTGGTGGTGATGATGGTGTCTGGGTGGTGGTGATGATGGTGTCTGGGTGGTGGTGATGATGGTGTCTGGGTGGTTGTGGTGATGGTGTCTGGGGGGGTGGTGGTGATGGTGTTTTGTAGGTGGTGATAATGGTGTCAGGGTGGTGGTGGAGTTTTGTAGGTGGTGGTGATGATGGTGTCTGGGTGGTGGTGATGATGGTGTCTTGGTGGTGGTGGTGGTGGTGTCTGTGTGGTGGTGGTGGTGGTAGTGTCTGAATGGTGGTGATTGTGTCTGGGTAATGGTGATGCTGGTGTCTTGGTAATGGTGATGCTGGTGTCTTGGTGATCGTGATGATGGTGTCTGGGTGGTGGTGGTGATGGTGTCTGGGTGGTGGTGATGATGTTTAGGTGTTGGTGATGGTGTCTGGGTGGTGGTGATGATGTTTAGGTGTTGGTGATGGTGTCTGGGTGGTGGTGATGATGATGTCTTAATGGTGGTGGTGGTGGTGACTGGATGAGTGGTGATGATAGTGGTGGTACTGACGATGCTAATTTTAGTGCCTGGGATGTTGGTGGTATTGGGAGTGTACTGGTAGTGGCAGTAATGTCTTAGAGGTGGTGGTCGTAGTGTGTGGGTGGTGGTGGTGGTGGTGGTGGTGGAAGAATGGTGATGGTGGTGGGTGGGAGGTGTGATGGTGGTAGCGGGAATTCGGTAATGGTGATGGTGGTGATTGTGCTGGTTGGTGATTGTGGTTGGCGACTGTGATGGTTGGTGATTCTGATGATGTGTGAGTGGTGGTGGTGTTTGTATGGTGACGATGGTGGTACTGTGTGTCTAGGGGTTATTAGTGTGTGGGGTGGAATGGTGTGTGGATGGTTATATGAGTGGGTGTGGTTGGCGGTGGTGACGTTATCCATCCATCACCCACATCACCACCTTGGCCACAAACGCCAACACTACCCAGCTACTTGGAAATCCGCCCGACCTCAGCTAGGAGAAATTGTCAGCATATTAAATTATTTCCACCTTGATTTACTGCAGCAGAGATAGTGTTGATCCGTATTACTCTTCCTGTATTTCTTGCAGGGGAAGATACTCTTTTGTCACAGAGTCTGCTTGTGGTACGGCTTTATATACAACCATCTAATAATATAACGCTGGCAAGAGATCAAAATAAGTGCGAGAAAAAAGGAATTAAATGTGTTAAGATGTACGAACATTTATGAATCAGATTTTTATTCCGTCAAAAAATACAGGAGGGTGAGACAAATTAAATTCAGCATCTTGTTTACATCTCCTTAACATACAGGTGGTGGTTTACTGCATATATGAAGCTGGGGGAACATCAGTTAATAAGGTGAAAGTTCCCAATACAAATCAGGCTTGGACGACTAGGGTGCCGGCGGGAATTTAACTCAGTATCTCCCACCCCACCTCCCTCCTGATCCGGAATGTCTTTTTTTGTGCCTTTTTAAATATACCAGTTTGTTGTTGTTGTTGTTGTTGTTGTTGTTGTTGTTGTCTTCGTGTTGTGTTATGTTTTTGTTTATCCGCAGGCAATTATTTCAGCACCAATTGTGAACGAGAGACAACCTTCCTCGTTTTTTCCTGTTCTTGCATATGTAGAGATTAATATTTGCGTCAATTGCTGACTCATTATTGCAGATTAATGGGTCTGTTTTCCAGGTGATTCGGTGTACATGTTTGTCCATTTTCCTCTTTCATTTTCTGTCACCCAGAAGCTTTTTTTCACTCATTCCATACTCATTCTTTTTATTGGTATTTCGTAATCTGACTCCGGTAACTTATCTTCTGTCAGTAACTCTTCTCTTCTGCGCCTGTCTTTTCTTCCACATTATTTTCTACATTGCCCCGCCATCTTGAAGGGGCTCAACATTTTACATTTCCTTACGAAAGTTCCCTAATGTCCTGTGTATCCTTAAAATTCTTTGCCCTTTTTTTTTTCTCCCGTGAATAGTTGTCATCCCACCTTTGCTGATACTTTAATATTATTTTTACTCTGGTTATACACTTGGCAGATTGTTCCCTAAAGCCCAGCAGTCTTACATGCCACACACCTTCACATGTCAGCGTTTCGTGACAATGGCCACTGTCTGTAAGAAAATGTGCTAAAGGGCTGTCTCATTATCGACTGGCATGAAGGTATTAACAGGGGTAGTTTTTCATGGTATGTCGGTGGATCTTGTGCAGAATCATTAAGGTCTAAATTAATCACATCAAAATCATCACACTGTTCCATGCCCTAACCTGGGGTCGAACTCACATCCTTTTAGACACCAGACAACCTTCCAAAACAACATATACTTCAGTCTTCTTTTTACTTCATACTTGATATTTCATAGCCATTTTTCTGTCATGCATTCCTTTGACAGATCCATTATCTGTAAAAAAAAAAAAAAAGAAAAAAAAAAGTGGCCAAAACTTTTTCTTATTTTTTAACTTACTGTGACCATAATTTATTAACAGATTATACCACTGACAATAGCAAAAACACAACATATGTATTATCACTGTTATTTTGCAGCCATATATTGCAAAACTTTACTCAGTTTCATGCAGCTGGGACTTTCAAACGTCCATATTCTGAATTTCATTTAATAATTCTTTAAACTAGCTGCAAGGGAAAAAAATCTTTCTAGTCATTAAAAAGAGGGGTCTGGATTCCCTGGACCTCACCCTTCCCCTTCCGGAGCCGTCACTGCCTTCCATTACTCATTTCCCCTTTTTCTGTTGACCTTTCCTGCATGGTTTTTACCCCCGACTTAGTTTTTATCCAGCCCTTGCTTTTTCATCCTTTCTGCCCCGTCACTTTGTAAGAATTTCTGTGTTTGTGTATCAGTATTTATCTTTTTATTCTGTCTTTCATTTTGTCATACATGGCCTTGAGAGTCAGTTGTTAGCTTTTCAAAATGCAGGGGTTAGCTACAGCTTCCATTAACCTTTGTTCTTATAGAGGCCTCTCATAAGCTGAATAAAATCATCTGAAGATAGTAGTCTGTCACATACGAGTACAGATCATCTCCATGTCACCCATTTCCTCCGCCGTCGTGCATTCCCTCCAACTCGCACTACCCTCATTCATACATCTCATCACTCCATCCCTCAGTCTCAATCTCAGTTTCTCTCACCCTCTCTACTTCACTCGCATCATTCGCTTAGTCAGTCTCTCATGCTCCATTCTCTACACGTGGCCAAGGCATCTCAGGTGTACTTCTAGCAACTGTAAGAACATCCACATCAATATCACAGCCCTTCCGAACTTCTTAATTTTGTCTGCCCACCTCTACACGTAATTCCGCAAGCTTCTCTCAGATAACTCATTTCACTCTTCCCACTCACGTCTTAGGACCCTCGAACAAACTCTAAGCTTCATTTTAATATACTAGATTGGGGATACAAACCTCCCTTGCAACAGTTTCTTTACTTCATGCACACCTCCCTCTTCCTTATCACTATATTCACTGTACCAACAGCCTTGTCTGTCTCCTGTTCCATTTTTCCCAACTGGAGATGGCAGATATTGAATAAGAAATGTTTAATCAGATTCAGTGGGTCAGCTAGTCCTTCAACCTTCTCTTCACCTAATCCTCAAGCTTCACCTCACCTGATCCTTCCTCATCCCCTTACCTGATCTATCAACTTCCCTTAAAATGTTCAGTCAACTCCTTCATTCTTCATCTAAATTCCTCTTACTTGAATCTCCATCGCTTACCTAATCCTCCAACTGTCTTCATCTGATCATCCACCTTCCATCAACTAATCCTCCACCTTCACTCAACTAATCCACCAGCTTCCATCACCTAATCCTCCATCATTTCACCTGATCATCCACCCTCCTTACACACACACACACACACACACACACACACACACACACACACACACACACACACACCCTCCGCAATGCTCGAGTGGCGTTAATTTTCTTCGTTCCTGATTTCTGAATTTTCCAAGTTGAATAAGTCAGAAATTCCACAGTCTTGCCTTGACTCATCCTTGTAGAAATCGTTATTATTTTCTTATGTTGTCTGACTTGCTACTGAGGAGGATCTCTCTCTCTCTCTCTCTCTCTCTCTCTCTCTCTCTCTCTCTCTCTCTCTCTCTCTCTCTCTCTCTCTCTCTCTCTCTCTCTCTCTCTCTCTCTCTCTCTCTCTCTCTCTCTCTCTCTCTCTCTCTCTCTCTCTCTCTCTCTCTCTCTCTCTCTCTCTCTCTTTGTACACCCACTGCCTCACTCCTACCCATTGTACATCCCTCTCTTCTCAAATTTTCATGTAACTCTGATCGTTTCTACATAGATTCCCTTCATCATTAGCAAGCAACACGGTATCTTATCAGCATACATCACATTCTGAAACATTCCATCTCTCGCTCTTTATCCCAAGGGTCACCCCCCGTCTCTGCAGCTCTTGCTTTGACACCTCTCATAACCACATCCATATGTATGTATCGAAAATCCACCAGGGGCATCACACGGCCATACATTATTCCAGCACTGCCGCTAAAGCACTTACTCAAACAGCTCTCTACTGCTGATGCTCAAGCACTTACTCAAACAGCTTTCTACTGCTGACGCTCAAGTACTTACTCAAACAGCTGTCTACTGTTACTCATGCATCGTCATCATCATCAAACTCTACAGCATTCAGAAATTTTACCTCGATCCCGTACATAAGCAACATATACTTTAATCCCATCCGACTCACTCTGCCATACATATTTTCCACAATCTTGTATGCATGTATGTATGTGTGTATATACTTGTACAGCGTAGCAGCCGACTTCCATAAGCCTAACACGGGCGAGCAACATAAATATCCAAGATCCTTATTCTCTTTGATTAGGGAAGCTCCGTAGCACCTCTTCCACACCGATCTATTTTTGGATGTGGCTGGTTAATATCCTTTTTTGTATTATTTATGGAGAATGCGAAGATATTAGAAGGATCTATCTAACACGATAAAGGGTAATACTCGTAAAGCGTAATAAAAAAAATCGATTAAGAAGAGACGTTAGGAAGCCACCTCACCCGACGGGACTAAGGGTCAATGTCTTTCAGTCCTTTCACGTTCTTTATTTTACTCTCAATCTTACCGGTATTATATAAGACAAACGTCCAGTGCACTCAACAGATATTCTGAAATGTCTGCTTGCATCCGTCCACCACTTCGGCAGGAGAGTTGCACCCGTTTAGCAACCAGCTCTCATTCCTATTTTATCCAGCCCACTAATGCAAGAGCTAACCGTTACTCCCAGTCCTTCATGTATGCAGCAGGTCAGCTCTGGAATTGTCTCCCTCTGTCTGTATTTCCTGCTGCCTATGATCTCCAGTCTTTCAAACGCAGTGCGTCCAGGCATCTCGAAATGAGCGAATTTTGAATTTGGCTCTGTTTTTTTTTTTTTTTCCTTGGAGAAAACAGTCTTGCGGGCTCCGGGTCTTTGGTTCCGTCTTTCTTGCATTAAAATCAATTCCATCATACTTTTCCATAGCCATTTTTGCAGACTTTTTCCACTTTTTTTTTTTTCACTGACATCACTGTTTTACACAGTGCAGTCACAGTTTTTTTTTTCCACTCCCCTGGCATGGATCTGTTCACTCAAGCTTTTTGGCGGATTTTTAATAAGTGGTCTCAGTTCTCCATTTTACAGCATTGCATATACCTCATTAACAACACCTGCTGCCTCCCCATTCTTCAGGCTAATAGCAGCTCTCTTCACTTTTCCATTCAAACATTTCATGACACCAGATTCCATTCCTCTGCATCATCCAGTTATTCCTGTTTATCACTGCTTTGCCGTCCTGATATCTATTCATTTATTCTACACGTGCAATCAAGGAAGAGAGAATGGGAGGTGGATTAAGCAGTATCTCCCTTCCTACCATAACCACCCTTACAAAGTCATTCATAAATACTTAACCTTCAGTAATATATGACATGACAAGTAAAGTATTTCATCTAAATAATTGTGTGTTGATTCTGTGCTATTCTGCAAAGAGGGAACGTCAAAGGAGTTTGTATAAAGTGGCGGAAGGAGGGATTGCTGCTGCCAACGCTCTTCTGTAATATTAAAACAGTTATGGGTCTCAGTGTGTGTGTGTGTGTGTGTGTGTGTGTGTTGAAATTGCAAACAATCCTGTTGGTGGAGCTTGGTGGGTAGGTGGGTAGGTTGGTGGGCAGATGGATAGGGTCATTGGGCAGGTGGGAGGATGGAGTGGGACAGTGTGAGAGAGGTGGGCAGGTGGGCTGGGGAAAGGTGGGCAGGTTGGTGTGGGGTGCGGTGGATGGGTGGTTGGGCGAGGCTGGTAGCGTGTGGTGGGTGGGAAGGCAAATGATGTGGAGTGAGTGAGAAGAATAAAGCAGAGTGGGTGAGTGGGGTGGGTAATTGGGTGGACAGGTAGGGTAGGTGGACTGGTGTTGTAAATAGGGTTGGTGAGTGAATGGGTGGTGGGGAAACAGGTCCATGGTAGGAATAGGTCTATGTTGGAAATTACATCCATAGAGAATTAGTCCCTGAGGAGATGGGACCGAGCTGGAAAATATGTCCAATGGTTGAAAAAAGTCCGTGGTGAAAATAGGTTCATGGGAGAAGGCAGGTTCATGTGTGGAAGAATATAGGTCCAGTTGGGAAAATAAGTCCATGGAGGAAATAGGTTCATGGGGAGAGAAGTTCCAGGAGTGAAAATAGGTCCACGATGGAAAAAAAAACAGGTTGAATGGGATAATAGGTTGGTGGGTAAAAGAAGCCCATGGGGAAAATAGATCCATGGGAGGAAATGGGTCCATGGGAAAACTAGGTCCATGGTGAGAATAGATCTATATGAAAAGTGTCCATGAACAAAAACAGGTCCAGGACAGAAAATAAATCCAAGGCAAAAATAGGTCCCTGTGAGAAAAAAGTAGGGAAAGGGCTTAAACCTCGGAGGTGCAGCTGAAGACGCGCATATGTGCTAGTATACTTGTTAATGGTTCCACGTGCAATTAACTGGACGATTTGGCAATACGTTCATTTGTTATTTTTTACGAAGAGAGACTGAACTATTCATCACTTGAAACACTAACATTAAATACTTAATTCCGACAACGCAGCCAACTCTCTACATTATCCTGCCTACTTTTAGACGTTTTAATTCATCTTAGGAAAAGCTATTCGAACTAAAGCAGTACATAGTTTTCATTAATCCCTGAAATAGAAGGTTTGTCCTCTGTTTATGGCTTTCAGTTAGATAACGTATTTTGTTTGTATTTTTGCCCTCAACAGACGACTTAGTTCATTTTAAGACAGACCTCTGAAAGTGAAGGGGCTAGAAGCTATGTCTAATCTAGTTCAGAAAGCCTCAAAAATTGAAGAAAATTGTCTAGGGGTAGCAAGAATATCATAAAAATGGCAAATCGGATTGAAAGGGATAATAAAATCGTCCACATAAAAACAGCCACCCGATCCAAGTGGGTAATTCACAGTACACGGTAGATAAGAGAAGGGCAAGTGACTCCACTGTGTAAATGCCGCTCGCTGTCTAAAATCATAAGGGGTTTAGGGAGTGGACATGACAGTGAAACAGAGGACGGTGGTAGCAGACAAAGGTATGATGTAAGTTTGGTGAGTGTTATGGACTGGCGTTGGATTGTGGGAGGACACTGAATTTATGGGGTGGATTGTAGGAGGACACTGGCTTTATGGGGTTGATTGTAGGACACTGAATTTATGGGGTGGATTGTAGGAGGACACTGAATTTATGGGGTGGATTGTAGGACACTGAATTTATGGGGTGGATTCTCACAAGGTAATGCCAGTCTAAACTTACAGTATTATCCCCCACACAACAGTAACTCTTCCAGTGATGCTTCTCGTCGCCCCTGGCCTTATATAACTCCTTCTGTCAAGTGAATTGTTATGTTTTCTTTCTTGACAGTTCCATACGATTCTATCCGGCTGTGAAAAAGATCTCTCGTACTAAAAGGTTAATTCAAAACTATATATCACCCAATTTTAAGTCTCATAAATATATTAAAATCGCCAAGTCATAACAAGAATATACTACATAAACACGTAATCAGATGCAAAATATTTTATAGCAGAGAACAGATTAACGAGGAAACCATGAGAATAAAACCCCAAGAAATTCTTGAAGGATGTAATTCAGGCATGAAATCATAACATTAATTCATTATCAAGTTCCTATTCATGAAGCGGATACATAATAAAGTATAAATTTACCCCTGTTGATTATGCTTTCACCCCCCCCCCCCCCCGAAAAAAAAAAAAAACGAGAGAGGGTCATTTAATCCTTCCAATCCGATTACGTATTTTGTAGAGTAGTATGGATTCCGTCAAACTATTTTTAATCAATTTCTGAAAGATCGCCAATAATGAGAGTGTTAGTTAAATCTCCGTCTGGCGCCTCAAGTTCGAAAAAAAAAATCAGTGCAGAATTAAGTCATCAGAATGAGAATAAGCAAAAATTACATCATCAGACTGAAGTGGCTGGGTAATTATCATGTCCCCCTCTTGTCTGGTTAAGCGTGAGTTAATATCCTCCCCTACTCATTAGCCCGCGATGCTGCCTTGATGCTTCCCCTCTTTGTTGGTCGTGGCCTCACATAAATCGATTACTGTACCACGCGGATATTTTACCTCCCCCTTCTCTCTCTCTCTCTCTCTCTCTCTCTCTCTCTCTCTCTCTCTCTCTCCTGAATAGTGGTAAGGAAAACCATACTCAATGAATGGCCGGCCATGAGACGTTTAGGCAAGTTTTTTTTTTCCTTTATTTCATCCCACCTCATTTGTACTGAGAACTGAAATAGGGACCTGGAATGTAAATTAGACTGTTGCGTTTCGTGGTCTGTGGGCGGATTGTGACTTTAAAAAAACACTAGAGGCCTGTCTTACTGATCCTCTTGTAATCATTAGGCTTTAATCTAATCCTCCTCCTCCACCTCCTCCTCCTCCTTCTTCGTCATCGTCGTCTTCGTCGTCTTTTTCTTCTTCTACTTCGTCTTCGTCTTCTTCTTCCACTACATTTTTCTTTTTAATTTTCTTCTATATCTTCATGTTTCTTTCTTCTCCTCTTTTCATCATCTTTTTTGCACTCTCTCTCATTTGAGCATCTTCCTCCATCTTCCCTCGCAGCCCGTGATAAAGCAGTGCAATCAGTTTTACAGAATTGCGTCTCATATTTCTCTTCACTGGGAGTATTTGCCATTCCGCTTGACCGCAGTTTCAAGAGTTCTCGAGAAAAATTGTATGAGCCTGGGAAATTCGTAAATGCCTTCAAAAATGGACTAAAAATGAAAAATACTCACCTGCGACCTACCTGCTAATTGACCTGTGACCTACCTGCTAATTAACCTGTGACCTACCTGCTAATTAACCTGTGACCTACCTGCTAATTAACCTGTCACCTACCTGCTAATTAACCTGTGACCTACCTGCTAATTAACCTGTGACCTACCTGCTTATTAACCTGTGACCTGACTGCTTATTAACCTGTGACCTGCCTGCTAATTAACCTGTGACCTACCTGCTTATTAACCTGTGACCTACCTGCTGATTAACCTGTAACCTACCTGGTAATTAACCCCTTCAGACCCAGGACGCCACCTTCATTAATTTCATGGTACCTCCCCGGGAATTTCCTCATCGCAAGGGAAATTTTTCTAACTATTTTTTTTTTTTATGCCACCCTGCGATGAGATAGTTTTGATTTCGCTTAGGTTGCCGTCGGACGATTTTAATCATTGTTTTTATTGTTTTTATTTTCATCTCAAATAATGGCGGGGCACCTCTAGTGGGGAGTGGTGGCGACCATCGATTATTCAGCTGATGTAGTGTTGCCTGCTTTTTCCTTCATTTTTATCATTCTTTTTCGCTGTCTACCCTCCTCTCTTCCTGTTTCTCCCGTCATTCCTGACATTTTTATTTTTCTTCTTTCCCTTTCAGGAGGCTGTAAACTGAGTGACTCTCCTGAAGGTTTCCTGAAGCCCATAAAACTATTTACTACACTGGGTGATAACCATATAACCAAATAATGGGGAGATGTGGATACTAAGGGGCCTATGTTAATTGGGTAGAGAGACGCAAACGCGGCGTCCATTCGGAAGCCAAACTTTCACACTCTTCCCCAAGTCTCGCTGTAGTGAGGCACTGTCTGCCGCAAGGAATCACAGGTTCTCAACACGGGAGAGCCGTGAAGGGGCGATTACCTGCTTGCGTTTGATGGGTCAGGTCGGCCAGACAAACCGGGGTTACTTGACAACAACAGCAGTTCAATGTCTCTTCAAAGTGAAAAAAAACTGTGGAAAGAATCAAATCAATAACACGTCAATAGATTTAAGAAGTTAATGGGAGGGGCTTATCCGATGTCGAATATCAATCATGTGTCTCAGCAAGAAAAGAAAAATAAAACATGTCATCAGTATGAAGGAGGTAACTTGGCTGGAGAGATTACACCGGGTTTCTGCCAGCGTAATTTATCTCATTTTGCCAGGTAGATGGGGCTGATCCCTGTAATTAAATTTTTGGACACCCTGAGCCTGGGGAGTTGATTACCTGGAGCCTTGACTGTACTCGTATTTCAGCTCCTCTGCTTCTCACTCCCCTCTGCCAACTAATATTCCTAACATCAGAAAAGCTTGCAACGTTTTACTGACTATAATTGATTGTAAATTTTGATTGATAGATAGATGGATAGATAGATATAATAAAGGGGATAGTGTCGGACATGCCCTAGGTGTGAAGAAGATGCTGTGGGGTAGTAGGTAAACTTTTGTCCCTAACTATGTGGTTTAATGGCGTTGTGGTGTGGGTCCAGCCATGTGAATTGCATGAGAAGGTGAAAGAGTGGAGGTTATTCTAGCAACCCAAATTATGAAGATGAACGAGAGAGAAGCAGCTAATATGGCATGGAGTCAGTGCTCGACGGAAATAAGTTTAGCTGGAGAAATAGTGGGAAGAGAGATATGTTAAGTTGGTAGGTGGAAGGAGAACATGACAGACAAAAGATGGAGGAGGTACAAAAGGATGCTGACACGACTAGGAATATGGCAACGAAGTAGGTTAATTATTACACCTGACTCATATAATATAGTTTAGGCCATGGTTGTGGTCTTCATTCTGTAGGGTGTAAAATGTTCGATATTATATGGTTAACTATGTTCTTAAATCCTTCAAGTCGAGAACGTAGTTTTTTCTCATCCCAAACAAAGCCTTTCATGAAGATCTGGGGAGATGTCCAGTTCGATAAATCTCTTCTGAACTTGAATAAAATCGGAAGAAAAAATATATAAAAAATACTTCATTGTACTGATGTGGTTAATTCCAACTCCTTCAGTCCCCACTCCTCACTTCATTGGTCCTTACTTCTCGCTCCCTTCTCTCTCTCACTCCTCGCTTCCCTGTTCCTCATTCGACATTCCCTTGGTCCTCAATCCCCCACTTCTCACTTCCCTGGTCGTCACTCCTCACTTCCTTGGCCCTCGCTCGTCTCTCCTTGGGCCCTATTTTTTTCTGTCCTCTCTCCTCGCTTTTTTGATCCTCGCCTCACCTTTTCCCGGTCGTCACTCCCCATTCACCTGGTCCCCGCCTCTCACTTCCTTTGTCCTCCCTACCTCACCCACTTGATCCTCACTTCCTTGGTCCTCGCTCCTGACTTCCTTGTTCCTCACTTCCATGGTCCTCGCTCCTTACTCCTTTGATTCTCACTTCCTTGCTCCTCACGTTTCACTTCCTCTTCATTACAAACTACTGTCCTAACTCCTCATTTTATTGGTCCTCATAAATCACTCCCTTGCTCCTCATATCTTAAGTCCTTATTCTTCACACTCTTAGTACTCAATCACTTGATTCTCACTCCTCATTGCTGTGACACTGAAGCCCTTGTTGCACACACCTAACATCTCCTTACTCTAAACATGCCACGGTCCATGTTCGACACGTATACCTCCCTCAGAGAGAAATGCAGGTGTCCACAGATTTTTTTCCAACTCTAATAACATTTATTACAGTAAAGAATTTAACGTAGTTTCAAGCAGTTTGATATATATTACAGAAAAACAATAGCTAAGGTTCTTGGTTAGTAGCCTATTCAGTGCATTCCTACGTAAGCATTAATAGCAGCACGAAGCAACTGAGTCATCACTTCCGAATCACCAATTAAAAAGCAGTTGCTGGGGAATTCACGAGCAGCCAGACCCCAACAAAACTGTGCCGCATTTTACTTGAAGACGATTGACGGTCGTCCAACTAAAATACCAATAATTCAGTTAATATTCCAAGATAAACATTTGGTGTACAGTTGCATAGATGATTTATGGACTGAGTCGCAGGCAAACTTCAACTGCCCCTTCAGTTTCGTGGGCAGAACCTCTCTTGCGGGTATTAGGCTGGGGTAAGATTCCCTCTTGTAACTTATGTTTGATTTTGCACGAGGAACTAGAACAAGAAACAGCAACGATTTCCCATGTCTGCTGATCATCCTATAGAAAAAAATCTTAGTTACGAGAGAAAAAAATATCGTAGGTTACCTGTCTTTAGTTCTGGTGTTCCTTCTGCAGAAAAGGAATCTTTGTTACGAGTTAAAAATTTGTAGTTTCCATGTTTTCCGATGCATACTGTTCCTCCCACATATACTGTCTTAATTACGAGGGAAAAATTATCGCTGTTACGTGTTTTTTTCTGGAAGGATAAGGAAGGGAGAGTACAAAATATCTCTGTTTTTATTAAGTTCTTCCTGCAAAAAGCGGGCAGTGAATAGGCCATAACCATTTTGAGGACAATTCCTTCCCACGCCTAAATGAAATGGTCTGGAGGAAGCTTTGCTCTTTCAACCTGGGAGCGTTTTTTTCGTTCAGTTTTTACTGCCGCCTAAATTTAGCGTTTGGGAGGTTTTTATTTTTTATTTTTTTCAGCGAAGGGGATAACGAAGGCTATACCCAACTCTCCAGTTTGAAAAGCCTCTCTCTATCTTTATTAAATCGTCTGATGATGGCAAGAATTCACTATAAACATCGTCCTCTGGCTTAAAGAGGTTCATAAAATACTTGGAAGAAGCTCGGCCACCTAAAGAATTACGGACCCGTGAAAGTGACACCCTCATCACCAATAAACCCCACACCTCACCCAACCTATTATGGTACAGTTTGTAATCCTAATGCTTCATCTCTTTTGTGCCTCACGTCCCCTACGCTGGCTAAAATTTCATAAGCTGAGCGATGCCTGGTGCTCGTGGATGGATGGATTCTTATGTTGCCTGTCAGGAGGAAAGTGACGGACATGCATTAAGTGTGAAGTGGACGCAGTGGAACAATGGACGATCTTTTGATCCTGACTGTATATTGATTTTCTTTTTTCACAACTTCCACACTGTGCACCAGACATCGATAATATTTTGCATTAACCTTGGTAATATGCATCGTTGAAGATTAAATTCTGAGGGCTAGTTTAGGACGAAAGTTATGACTGTGATGCCTATATTGTGAGATTTCTATTTCAGCCTTACAAAACAACTCTTGTAACATAGGTACCATGTTAGGGATGACGCCCTGAACAAGTTCGAACAGTGTAAATTGGTGCTCACTGGCATTTTAATACAGTGTTGTCCTGTTGTCTCAAATACTGTCTGGTTCTTTGTTCATTGTCTCGAACATGCTTGCTGATTTGATTTTATCTTTCCAACGAAGTGCGTAGCTTAGCTGTAGCTGTAATAATTTCCAACAAAATCAACTTATAGTAATCAAAATGGACCATTTGGCCACAATTTGAGAATTGTTACTTGAATAACACCCATTATTATTTCATTAGTTTTTAATTGATCTGGGTAGGTTCACTGTTGATTTAATAATTTCCAAACCAACTCAGCTGTGGTGTTCTCAGTTTGATGCTTTTGGCTTCTAGCAATATGGTGGGGAACTGAGAGAAGAGTAACGAAGTATACTCATACTTTCCGACCATGTGCTTAGGTTTGCTGTAGCTTTAATAGTTTCTTAGATAATTGACTTCTGGTGCCCAAGTTGACACTTTTTTACTTCTCTCGGCAATATAGTGGCGAATTTTGAGTAATTTTAATAACACGCATCATTTTCCAATAAGCCTTCAATGATGTAGGACTGCAATACCTTTAAGTCTTTTGCCGCCAAAGTCATCGGTCATTGCAGAGAACTCAAACTGTAATTGGCATCGATCGATAGTGCCCCAAAAAACTGCGTGATGAATTCTGGAAAAAAAAAAATCCTATTTGATGTCTCATACGTTCCCAAGTAAGTACCCACTCAATTACCACCACAGTACACTTTTACCTGTAACAATACCGTAACAGTTTTATTGTTTTAATATGTATTCATATGTTGCTATTCGAAAATATATTTCTTTCGTTAGGCGTATCTCAACTTTCCTTCCACAGAATACCAGTAAATTTCTTTTGTAACTGTTTGGCACTGAAAGAAATAAATCTGGCATTATAATGGCTGATTATGTGCATAGTTCCGGTAAAATCTGTAAACAGAAGGAAAATGTACATGGTAATGAAATTCACCACCGAAGTGCGTTAGTGTTATATACTGTACATTTGTGCACTTCTTTTTTTTAGCTCCTTTTCCTTTCACCTTTCACTACGTTAAAATAAACATAAATACCGAACCAGCACTTATTCTGAATACGTACGTATCACCCACTTGCAGCCACTTAGCGAAATGAGTGTAAATAACGAGGTGTAATTAGCTGCGTAGCCAGAGGGGTTGCCGGGGTATCGCTGGCCACCTGTATAACATGCCTGGCGACCTCAGCGGCGTAGACATGTTTTATGTGAGTGAGTTGGAGAGGGAAGAGGGAGGGGGAGACTAAGAATGCGATGAAGGGCTGAAGTGGAGAGACATGTGAGAGAGGGGAGGTGTAAGTTGGAGGGAGGGTAGCCAAATGAGAGAGGACACTGTCGACATGGAAGCTATTTATTTGTGGCCACCCCTTGTAGCAAGTGTTCTTAAAGTAGTGCTTCGGTACCCTCAGGAGGTATCGAAATGGAATCCTGGAGGTATTCAGAATGGCATCCTGAAAAAAAATTACATTTTCATATATGGTAACTATGCAAAATAATTTGTGTATAAATGTTATTTTGTTGAAAACAAAATTATCCATAGAATTCAGCTGTTTGCTCATAGCCATTCCCTTTTCTCTGTTTACAGGAAATTGAAAGTGAAAGGAGTAATGATATTAGAGAGGGGGTATCAGGTTGACTTGGAATAGAGCCTGTGGGTATCAGGACCAAAAATGTTTAAGAACCACCGCCTTATGGGGTTAATGCGTCTAGCTGTAGATAGATGCCTTAGACCTCAGTGGCCACCCTGCAATTTCCTTGGGGACCACGCCCAGACCACTCCAAAGACTTTTACCTGTGTCACCTAATAATTAGGCTTGGCCATCCCTTGGCCTACGGCCCTGACTCCAGTAACCCACACTGCACGTTAATGGATTTCCGTCCTCGAAATCAGGTGCGCCTGACCCTAGCAAACAATTCTAGATCAAAGAAGCAAAAATCCAAAGACTATGAAAAATCCATGACAACCCGGCGTGATGAGCACCAATATTCATGACGCGTGCGGCAGTGAAACGGTTAATAGTTTTTAATATCCCTCAGGTCCAGTGCTCATTTTGGTGCTTGTTCGTTTTTTTTTTTTATTCAGAATTTGGCGACGAATTCTATGAAGTCATGTAACACCTAATGCTTTTCCATTAGCATTCCCGTTATGTGTATAGCTCAGCTGTACCTTTTTTTTTTTCCGGAATAATCCACTTTTGGTGCGCAGTTTGACTATTAACGCTTTTCAGCAATATGGTGGCTCTAAGAAAAGCCACTTAAATAACATATACTACGTTTCCATAAGTTTTCTACCTGTGTGTGCGTAGGTTCATTGTAGCTTCAGTATTTTTGTTTGTTTGTTTGTTTAGATAAACCAAGGTACGGTGCTCAGTTCGGCACTTGTGGGCTTTTCAGCAATAAGTTGGCTAATATGAGAAAAGTCAGTTTAAGTAAAACCTATTGCATTTCCATAACTTTCCCAACAAGGTAGGTCCACCCGTTGTAGGCTCACGATTTTCCATGTTAATAAAGATTTAATGCTGTTCTTCTCCACCTGAATACTACTCTTACGGTGTTGACATTAGTTTCTTTCGCTCGAGCAATAATACTCTTTTCTACAGTCAAAGAAACAGCCATGTTCCCAGTTCCATCTGAAGAAAATCTACAAATGACGAAAAACAATGAAAACTCTATCTTAACCTGTACGTGTTTCAGATGGTTCGACGTTTCCGCTATGTATTCGTCTAACTTTGAGAAGATACTTGTGTCTCTCTACATTTGCCAGAGAAGATCATCCTGTCAGCTCATTTTTTTATGTTGATATAACGACCTATTTGCGACGTATTTTATTCATTTTTATTGTTCTTTCTATTAAGTGTATTTTTTCATTACCCCATTTTCAGGAACAACAGTACATATGGCTGATGATTAGTGGTGAATGATGATGATGATGTGCTGTTTTTGCCACTGTTTCAAGCATTATAATCCTTAGTATGTAAATAAAAAAAAACAAAATACGGAACATAAAGCAACCATACACTGTTGCTTCATCATTCTAAAAGCAGACACTAAGCATAAAATAAACACAAAATGTTGCCGTATTTTACTCTATATTCATAATGCCTTTTCCACTGTTTGCTCTGCTCCTGAATGAAAACGTACCCGGTAGTTGTCAGGATAAAGGTCGTGTTGACTTATTATGTACTGAGTGAGTTACCACGATGTGCATATAATAGATAGATAGATAGATAGATGAGAAAGAGAGTAATAATAATAATAATAAACGAGAAATGAGGGAGCTAGTTTTTATTTCAGTAGGAAGAGTAAATAAAATAGAATAGAGCATTGCATTCTCTCTTTCTTCGTGTAAACGAGATTCTGAGTTACGAGAAAGGATTAATCGTAAATCTGTTTGTGAATCCGGTCTTAAGCCTACAGGATCTGACGGGGACAAAGGTACCTTAATATTTCTACTGTTCAATTTTTACCTTTATTCATTTGGCTGATATTCCAAAGCTGAGAGGATTGCTATTTTTATCTTCCCATGGATTATAATTCTTCGTAACATATTGTGTATAATGCATCAGGAAGGAAAGTGACGGACATATCCAATTTGTAAGGTAAACTCATTGGAACACTTGGCAAACCCCACACTCGACAACGCCATGTGTACCGGGAATTCGTTGATCTGTGTAGGGGGAGTGAGTGGAGGCTCATCTCTGTCTCAAATTTGGATTCGCCCGCCTATAAAAACATGAATGTGACTGCGACTGTGTTATGGGAAATAGTTCACTATATATATATATATATATATATATATATATATATATATATATATATATATATATATATATATATATATATATATATATATATATATATATATATATATATATATATATATATATATATATTTTTACCCCACGCAAGATATTGCGATCTAATTACTGTTTTCCATGGCATTGTCCTTCATTTTGTTTGTCTGTGAATACGTGTGGGTAAAAAAAAGTTTCTGCCGATTTTAACCAAACTTGCTGGAATGGTTAGAGGTTAGCCAAGAGGATGAGCCTTTGTTTTTTTAGAGTAATAGGTTATTTAATCAAGGTCCTATACCAAGCTCCACTAAAGCAGTTTTGTTCAGATTCAGGTCAAACGTGATAGAAAGGCTGAATGTATGGCAAGAACGAAGGGACTGGATTTTGAGAACTGTCAGTCAAAGGTCAGGGTCACAGGGCAATGTTTGTATTCGACCGATATGTTTGTGTCTGAGATACATAAGTAAAAAAGATTTGATTTGATCTGGACTAAACGAGGTGGAAGGGTTGAAGGCGACACATGGGACTGGTCGATTGTATTAAAAGAAAGAAAAAAAAACAGATCAAAGGTCAAGGTCACATGGCAGGTTTAGCCTAACTTAAATCTGATAATCTAGTATTTGTAGAAGTGTTCAGGGTAAGGCGAGGACGAAGGGATTCCATTTTGGGTACAATCTGGCAAAAGTAAGGGCACAGGCAAAGGTCAGATATCAAGATCACGTGACAGTTTCAATTTATACAGTTTTGTTGCGTTTTAGGCCAAACTTGGTGAAAGTATTAAGGTTTAGGCAGTGAAGGAAGGATTCTATTTTACGATCACTCATTCACCGATCAAAATCACTGGGCAAGGCAAGCGTTCAACTGGTGTGTTTCCGAGTAAACAAAATAACCATAAAAGATTTTCTCTGGCTGTATCAAATTTCGTGGAAGAGTTGTGGGTCCGCCAAGTAATTTTTATAACATCAGATCCAGTGTCAAGGTTACATGCCTAGGTTAGCTTCGAGAGCCTTTATGCGATATAAACCAATATTTTACGGACGGGTTCTGGGTAAAGAAGGATGAAGAGATGTGTTTTCGAGAGAGCAATCCATCTGAGGTAAACGTCACAAGACGGAGAATAATATTCGTCCCTGTAACACAAATATAGCAATTTTGGTGTGATCTAAACTTGGAAGGACCGAGTATCAACAAACATTATCAGGGTCACATGGCAAGGTCAGCTCAGGTATGATACGATTGGAACCAAACTTAGTGAGAGGCTTGAGGGGCAGGCAAGACAGTAGTAATTTGATTTTGATAATAAGTCGAAGATGAGGACGTCGCTTGAATGAAGGGGGTAAGCGAAGTTGCTGGTTCAGTAGTTGGGATCTTTCTGTAACCTCTTAGCTCCTTACCCAGTTCCCTTTTGTTTGTTTGTTTAATTCGTCGCCAGTAGGTCATTACTTTCTCTCCGATCTTCATTTCTTTCTTCTGCTTTTCACATGTGCTTTTGTTTACTTCTCCACTCGCTCTTTCCTTCTGCCATTATTTCCCCTTCCTCGTCCTCCCCTTAAACACTTTTACCATACACTCAGGCTCCTGGGACTCGCTCTAAGATGAATAAAATCATCTGGCGGTAAATAGAATAGATTAAATGAGCTCGTGCGACTGTGAAAGGGCTAATAACTGAAATAGTACTCAACGGCTGCTAATATTCACTCTGATGAACAAAACCTTTTTTGAACTGAAAACAAGAGAAGTTCCGAAAATGAAAGGGTTAACAATGATAGTGTTAATGGTCACTGATTTCTAAATTCACTGTCAGATGGATGAAATCATCTAGTTTTTGCAGAAATAGACTGCTAGTTATTCCAATCATAAAAGGGCTAAAAATTACAGCAATAATAGCCTGTCTCCTACCATTTACTGTCAGCTGAATATTATCATCAGGTGTTAGCGGAAAGGGATACTCTTCTTTCTTCCTCTGCTACGTATCTTCTTCATCCACTCTCCCTTCACCAGTTTCACTCCCATATTCCCTCTGCTCCCCTCAGGCAGTATATGGGTGAGAATGTTGGGGGAAAATTAGATGGATACTCTTCATGCGATTAAAGTGGTGGTCACGATAAATGTGCACGTATTAGCTAATGATGGAAAAGAGGTGAATGGGATCAATCTGTGGGCTGTGATTGCTGACGAGGACGTGTTTTCTGTGTGTGTGTGTGTGTGTGTGTGTGTGTGTGTGTGTGTGTGTGTGTGTGTGTGTGTGTGTGTGTGTGTGTGTGTGTGTGTGTGTGTGTGTGTGTGTTTAATCTTGTGCCTGTCGATATGTTGATGTCGGTGATGGTGGGGAGGGGAACGGGAATGGAATGGAGTTTCTGTTTCGAATAATAATGTTACGAATACTTACTCAGGGAAAACTTCGCATATATTTCTTCAGGGAGAAACTAATGCTAACAAGAGTCTGGGAAAGGTGACAGCAAAATAACCTGTTAAATCCGATGGCGTATTCTTCATTTCATTCTTGCTCCCCTATGAAATTTTGTTCAACCTACAAATAATCTTGTATAGAAGAAGTTTTTTATACATATTATATCTCCTTCGCATCGGAAAGTCTCTTCTAAACTGAATAAAAAACATTTGATGGTATCATTAAGTAAACGATATTAGGTCTTCTTCATAAGGTAGATAATGACCACTGCCGTAATGAAATCCATTTTAGAGACACATGGCTGTACAATTAAACTCGACAGGGCGAAAGTGTAAGCAAGACCCTAATTACAGGTCATTAATGGAACACCTGTAATTATTAGGTGTAATCAGCCTGCATCTCGTATCAGACACTGTAGTCAGCCACGACAGGGAACACTCAGATAGCAGTTGTAGCGGTGTTGTAGGAGCTGTCAACTTCTGAACGAATAAAATCACCGGGGTTGTCAAAACACTATCTTCAATTCCATAATTCCAGACGTCTTGACATATTTACCTGTAATCTACTGTGCTTAAGTTGTAAGGGATAAGAACAGGAAAATACAATCCGTAATCGTAAAAGTAAGTAATCTTAGATATGGCCCATCAGCTCGTTATAATACATAATTATAATCAGACCGGATAAACACTGTAAGCAGTTGCCTACCTGTTGTTGACGGGTTCTCCTGGTCAGACAGACCAGGGATAAACAACAACAACAATAACATTGAATAGCCAGTACATCCTTCACACCTACCCACGCACTTATGCACTTATTTGTTCATGAGCTTCGGTACAGTCTTGTACACACTGCAGACAAGTATGTACTGTAACAGGCGGATACCACACTCTTGACATGGATGGATGGTTTTACTATTCACATTCAATCTGTGTTTTATGGGTACTTAAGAGGCTACTGATCCGTGGGGCGGAGGAATACCACATTGTTGTACTGGAGAAGCAACTCTTTCACATCGATCTTCTCTTCTGCCACTGACATATTATTTTCTCCGGCAGGCTTCCACGCCTAAACTTTTCTCTCGTCATCCGAATTCATGAAATTTTCCAGAACATAATATGCATCTTCTGTTAGCTAACATTGTTCCCTTTTCATTCCTTACATTTACAACTCTCGCACATTTGCTTTCCTCCATTCTCTAAAAAAGTTTCTTTTCGTGAGAGAACTTTGCATTAATTTTTCTTTCAGAATCTTTAGTTAGAAATCCTTCTTCTTCTTTCTCTTTGCAACTTGTTTTTATGCACTTCTTGCCGTCACTTTTTTTTTTTCTTTTCTTTCACTGGAATTTCTTATGTGAATCGACTTTGTCCGTTTCTTCCTCTTCTACTCCACTGCTTTTTCTCCTTCCACAACCCACTATACTATTTCCTTCATTTGTAGCTGACTCCTTTTGCGTATAACTAAATTCTTCCCTCTTTTGCAGTTGACCAACTTGCAAATAATGTTTCCTTTTTTTTTTTCTTTTTCTTTTTTTTTTTCTTTTTTTTTTTTTTAGCTGACCCTCTTGGAGCACAACACACTGTTTAGCACTTCCATCAAAATGATCCTTGTATGCTTTCTACAGTGTTCTAAATTCATAGGTTCACAATTTATTGACCCTAACTGCCCTCTCTTGTATTCATATTCATCTGCCACTGCTTTCTTCGTCTGCTTTCAAAATTCATTGCAGTAGTAAAAAATGTTGATTTCATTCAAGTAATACTCTGAGACGATCGAACTATATTCATACATTCTCCTTCTACCCTTTTATTGTGTGGGTCTGCATGTACAGTCAAATGCTAAAGTCAGTTCACCCCTCCTGTCTCTTTTTCAACGCTGGATTCATAGATGTTTGATTGAGACGTGCTGGATTGATGTGCTTATTATCATTCATTCGTTGGTGATAGTATGCACCTTTGTCTGCTACGTTCCAGTCAAGCATCAATAAATTCTAAGGTGAAAAAAAAAAAAAAAAAAAAAAAAAAGACGGGGGAAGCGAACGGACTTTTGTATTTCACTGAACCTGAAAGTCATGAAAATCAATTCATATTATACGGTCATTACCCTGAACCTCTTTTTCTCATCGAAGGGTGGGAGGGTGACGAATCCAAAAACAAAATATTACGGAATTAAAATCACTGTCAACAGCATGCCCGGCGAAGTAGGTCACACAGTCGTTAAATTTTTCAGATCTCCAGAATATTGGCTCCAACTCACAAGCCCAGTCATTCTCTCTTTTTTTTTAAGAAGTATATGTTTTTTTCCCCATCCTTTAGACGCTGTGCCCCGTGATGAAGCCAATTATGTAAAAGCAGAGGAAAGGGGCGACATGGGCAAAGGGCTTTATTGTCAGCAAGGTAACAGGATCCCACCAGCAGAACATTCCTTGCCACCCTCAGCAGAATCCACACACGGCCAATATAATGGTGGGTCAGCCCTCAAGAAGCCCATTTCCGTATCCAGTTTAAGGCCAATAGTTTCCTCGGTTAGAAAGGCTCACTAGCATCTGTTCCCTACAAGTTTGAACCGGCATGTCACATTAATATAAACTTGTACGTACTTTATCCGAATTATGTCGGTAGTAAACTGCGTAAATGGGGTGAAAGAGAATTTCGAGGTGAAATACTCGAAATATATAGCAGTGAAAGAGGTGTTAGGGAGTCTCAAAATAAAGAGTATACGATCCCTGGCCTGCTGCTCTTGCCCTCTTAATGGCTTTCCTCCTTTCCACCACACAGTTCCCCTGCACATTTGCATTCTAAATGGAGTTCAGCCCCAATTCCGAAACCACATCCAACTGCCACCTTTTCCTGTAAGAGATTGGAAGCCACAGTCAGAGGTAAAGAAAGGCTAGGGAAAGCAGTGTGAGAGTAGACCATATGGAGTCAAAATACCAATTAACTGTTGAACTAGAGAATTAGACAGAAACTGAGTAAAGAGTGTGTAATTATGAGTATACGGGTGTTGTGTGTCCACCGCTATGAAAAAAGGAAAAAGACGCAGACAGAAAGCTAGAACAGTTACCAGAGAAATTAATATTACTGAGTGATTTGCTTCCACACACACACCTGTCATGGGCGGTCAGCCCTGCTGTGCAATTTAAGCCATGTTGTACGGGTCCTGATGAGTGAATGATCCGTAGGGGTGAGGAAGAGCATTTTCTGTCACTGGAAGCATGATCCTCCCGAACCCAATGTTTCACGCAAGGATGTAAGTGTGGACTGCTTTTGGACTGTAAGGTGAGAGGTGCGTTTGCAAATTGGATTGTAGTGGCCGTGGTTGTGAGTTTGAGGTTCTGTGTCTGTAATTAAGGGACCCTCGACATGGTGTAAATATATGAGAACACACGAAAGGAAATACTAGTGCATCCTTATCAAATTTCCGCCCCCGGGTGTGATTTGTGACGCCCTACAGAGAAAAAAAAACAAAAAAAAAACGGAGGGAGGATGGCGGGAACGCTGATGGTAGCGGGTGAATAAGAGAACTTTACGAGACGAAAAGCCTGTTATCTAATACTATAGAAGCGATATATGTGATGCTCCCAACCCACCCAAACACACACACACACACACACACACACACACACACACACACACACACAAACTTTTCTGGGACAAACATTCTTTCGTCCCTGTACTGTAAACAAACTTTTCTTACCGCTTCATTAAAAGGCTTGTCTTCTGTGTTAATTACAATCGTCTTGCGGTTAGAACGCAAAAACAGGAAAAACCTCAATATAATGAAAGTTATAAATATAGAGGAAACGTCAGTTTGTACGCCTGTGTAACACGATCATTAAACCGGCTTCTGGATCCTGAGTAGTTAATTATTAAAAGGGAAAATACAGTATTAAACCACAGCTATACATTATCCTCATATCTACCATAACCTGTTGGATCTCATCTGAGAATATGGCCTTAAGCTTTTGAAAGCTGGCAGCTGATTGACTGTCCGAATGCAATCATTAGTAATGATGTATTTTAAACAATATTTATAATAATGGATACAATAGTCGATTCTGACGACAAGGTTCCTCAAACAAAATGTGTATATAGTTATCTGCATAGATTAGATTTGAAAAACGAGGCCTTAAAAGTCTATCAGAGGGCGTAGATAAGTGTGAAATTTTCAATTTTCCTGCCAAATCAGCATAATGTTCCAGTAATGACTTATAATTTACCTTAATTTGCCTTGTCATGGGAAAAAAAATTAAGGATCTCGTAAAACTTTGTATGAAAATGTTGATTTGGCAGAAATGAAAGTTTCACATGTGTCTGGGCTATCTGATAAACTTTGTAAGGCTTAAGTTTAAATTAATCTTTGTAAATAACTAAATACATATTTCATCTGAGTAGTCTTATCGTCCGAAGCGGTTATTGTAATCCTTATAATAAAAACGTAAAATACATTATTACTAATGAATGCACTCAGACAACCAGTCAGCTGCCAGCTTTCAAAAACATGAGGCTCTTCTCTTCTCAGAAGAGATCGAACAGATTATAGAGAAGAGAGAGGAGACTAATGGAGTTAGTGAGCATTAGATTATCATCTTTCAGAAATTATACACAACTCATTCCATTTCAAAACAGTCGGGCAAGGGTTTAGTTATTAAGTAAAAAATGAAAAACGGGTCTGTTTATCCCAGCGGTTCTTAAACTGGGAGCACATTCCCGTAGGAGGGTGTGAGCAACTTCCAGTGTGAGGGGCGCTGAAGAAACCAGAGCATAACTAGAGAAATTATCTGATGAAGTGTGTGTGTGTGTGTGTGTGTGTGTGTGTGTGTGTGTGTGTGTGTGTGTGTGTGAATGAAATAATTCTAATAACTTTTATCCAATTCTAACCAACTTAATGGAAGCACTGAGGGACACCCAGTGAGTAAACTTAATGCTTTTAAGAACATTATGTCAATGGTCAAGATCATAGGATTGATCAGACATTGACATAGCAATTCAGGTTTGTCTATTTTTATATAATTTTGACCAAATTTTTGGGAATATTTGTGGGTAAGGCCAGACTGAAATAATTCAGTTTTAAGAACAATCAGTCGGAGATCAATGTCACAGGGCAAGAGCAAGTTTTGGCCCGTGTGTGTGTGTGTGTGTGTGTGTGTGTGTGTGTGTGTGTGTGTGTGTGTGTGTGTGTGTGTGTGTGCTTGTTAAAAAATATCTCACTTGTGATACGACTTTAATCAAATGTGGTGAACGGGTTGAGGATCAGTCATGGCGTAATCCTAATGTATTTGCGAACAGAATGTCAAAAGTGAAGGTCACATTGGAAGGTCAAATTTTTTACCTTAGTGTGTGCTATTAACAAAACTTAATCAACTTTTATTAGACATTTATCAGATATAGAGGAAGGTTTAAGGGTCAACCAAAGCGAATACCTATTAATTTTGAAAACAATAGAACTAAAGCCAGGGTGAAGGGCAAGGGTCAACCTCACCTTTTTTTTTCTCTGACTTAGCTAAAACTTTGTGGAAGGGTTAAAGATAAGGCAAGAGTATGTGGATTCAGTTTTGAGGTAGTGAACTGTCCAAGGTCACAGAGAAAGGTCAAAGTCTAAGGTCAGAAAGCAGGGTCGACTCGGTTTTGATCTAGCTACAACCAAACATGATGAAAGTGTTATGGGTCAGGCAAGAACGAAGGGATTCAGCTTTATGAACGTTAGTCAGAGATCAATGTCATTAGGTCACTAGGCCAGATTTCAACCTGTGTGTGGGTGTGTGAACAAAACACACACACACACACACACACATCTTCGGAAGTCGTGATGTAACCTTGCAAGAGAGAGGTCCGGAGTTCGATCCCCGGGTCTAACACGGGATCATTGAACATCTTTTACACCGCTCGCTGGTGCAGTGGTAACGTTCTCGCTTGCCAACTGATGGACGGGAGTTCGCGCCTCGCTCAGGTTGCGAAAAGTTTCACTGACGAAGTGGGTGGTTACTGTCCCCCTTGAGCAAGGGAACGGGTGTGTGCGTGTGTGAAGGTCACAGCCTTGCCCTTAGATCGGACTATATGAGCTCCCAGCTCCCTTCCGGGAGGGTAAAAGCTGACAATCATGACCATCAAGTGATCCTGACCGACCCGGTGAATTACACACACACACACACACACGCACATACATTTCCATTTTGCACTACGCCTATTTCATTATCACCTAACGTGTTCTTTCTTGGAAGACATTTTATAATCACCTTTCACTACACTCACGTCACTTAAATCACACATCTTATTACCATCCTCCCACACCCACACTGCCCACCAAATTTCCAACCCATCCCACCCACTGCCTCACTCACCACACTCATTTCTTTACTCCCTCTGACGGTTTCGTAGTGTAACCAGGTCATGCGGCGGACAAATGCACTTTATTTTCCATATTCCTCATTTCCCTTTTACTTTACTAACTAAATGCTTAAAAAATATTTCTGTATACACTTACGAGGTGCACTTGTGAGCGTATGCACTATGCAACGTTTAGATAAGAGATCAACAAAACACTCATTATCTTTTGAAACTTTTGATCAGCGTAAGCAATCTATGTATGAAATAACAGAACACTTGAGAGATTTATGTACTAACTGTATTGTGACTGACAACTCCACTGCGTCGTTACGGGCGACTACTTTGACTAGAATGTTACTTAAAACACAGGTTAGATGTAGATAACAGTGAAATGGATAGACAGCTACAATGTGCCAAATGTCATTGTGTGTAGTGCCTTAGTTTTAACCTGACAAAAAAAAAAAATCTATCCCCTTTCAGCTCAGTCAGTTGCGAAGCGTGGTCAGATGGCAGGGTGACTTCACGAGTAACCATAGAAACACAGTGCTTCCTAATGACAAAAACACGAAATAATAATCAAGCTGTGGGACGAGCACGGATATGGGGGTACAGAAGGACCATGATGCATTTTCAGGGAGGACATGTGGCAATCTTAAGTGTCTGAAGTCGCTGGTGATAAATTTTTACAGTCTTTTTCTACCGATAATGTTGGTTAGGAATCTTTTTTTTTTTTTTTTTTTTTTTTTTTTTTTTTTTTTCAAAACGTCTTGTCCAGAGCATTCTTTGAGGCAGTGGAAGGTCATTTACTCAAACGCATAAAAAACTCACTTGCCAGACATATCTTTGGTCGGAAGAACTTGACGGAGTTTGGTGTAGACGTAGGTCGCTGCCTTAGTATTGGCAAAGTGACTTTCTAGGTGTTTCTATTAACCTCGTCTGTCTTTCTCTGCAAAGCAGTTTTTCAAGCCCGCTAGAATGAAAGTGAAAAAGCATAATCGTTTTCAGATATAAGATAATCTCATCTGGACTTTTTCTGTTTTAAGCACCCCACATAACACCAAAAATGCAGTTTCAGCATTACCATTAAGTTATCAGGTCAGTTTTCAATGTTCTTAATTATGTGCATAACGACCATCGACATTATTAATCACTCGAGTTATGATCTCATAGCCAACATGCCTCTTTGAGTGAGGTTAATTTGTTTTTTGAAAGGTAGGGACGATAGGTGTTATACACGTACAGGTTCTGAGAGGGAGTGGAGACGAATGTTGTCGTATTTAGATCGGGAGGGGGGGGGGCACAAAACGAAAAAAAAAAAAAATGAGAACCGCCGTTAGACGAGCGGTTTTTAATAGTGGAGCGAGTCGGCATAGAAGGTCGTGGGCAATTTGCGGGAGGGGGAGAGAATCCAGAGGAATATTAAGGAAGGATCGGAACCAGTGTGTATAGTATTATGACCCAATACTGACACTTTACAACTAGTCTTTGGTCCAGATATCGGGGTATATGGATATTGTAGCTTATCCTTGTAATGAACAGGCTTCTTCCCCTTTCCCTGTCGCCTGGTCGCATGCTTTTCTCCTCTTTTCCTTCCTTTGGTCTTTTTTTTCTATGCTCCCGTTCTCCTTTCTTTGGTCGTCTTGTTTTCCTCCCTTTCTCCTTGCTTTGGTCGTCATTTTTCCTTCCTTTCTCCTTTTTTCGGTCGGCTTTCTTGCTCCCTTTCTCCTTGCTTTGGTCGTCCTTTTTCCTCCGTTTCTTCTCTCTTTACTCACCTTGTTTCCCTTCCTTTCCCCTTGCTTTAGTCGCCTTGTTTCCCTCCCTTTCTTCGTGCTTTGGTTGTCTTTTTTCCTCCCTTTCTCCTTATTTTGGTCGGCTTTCTTACTCCCTTTCTCCTTGCTTTGGTCGTCCTTTTTTCTTCCCTTTCTCGTTGCTCTGGTCGCCTTTCTTCCTCCCTTTCTCCTTCGTTTGGTCGTCTTTTTTCCTCTCTTTCACATTTCTTTGGTCCTTTTTCCTTGCTTTGGTCGTCCTGAGAAAAAGTTTGTGCCAGGTGAATTTCAGGCTCACAGTTTAATAAGTCTGAACAGTCTTCATTTCACTTTGCCAGTTTTTAAAAAGTTTGTTCGTATGCTTTCTCCTTTTACTTATTTCAAAGCCGAGACCCGAGGCGCTGAAGGTTTTATTTGTCCGTCCTCTGTGGCTGTGTGTGTGCTTGTGTGAGTGTGTGCGTTTGGGTCTGTGTGTGTGTGTGTGTGTGTGTGTTTAAATGTGAACAAGACAAATGAAACAATTTTGGGCTTATCTCGATCAAATTTGGTGGAGGAGTTGACGGTAATGCAAGTATGAAGTAGCTCTATTTTGAGAACAGTTGATCAAAGGCCAAGGTCGCTGGATAAGGTCAACTAAAAGTGACGTTCGTGGGGATGGGTGGAGGTGGGTGGGGCATGGTGACGAAAATCAACAGCAATTAAAGTGGGCACAACCTTAAACATTTTAAGGAACGTTGGTCCTTAACTGAAGAAACAAAAAGCCTGACGAAAGAGGTGTACAAAGTCTGGCAATAGGTAGATTTTCATTATGTTGTGTTTAATAGACGGAAGTTTACGAAATGAACTAAATGTCTAGTTTTTCCCACTCTGGTGTTGGAATGTTGAATGCAAAACATGAAATATATAAATGATAAAAGAGAAAAAGCCTTGAAAGTACAGTGTTAAGATTAATTATTCGTTTTAGTGTATTTTAAATATGATCCTGACTGTAGTCACGGTTACAAAACATGTATTCGTAATGGAATATATTAGAATTCAGTGTAGTAACAATTGTATTTTTTAACAATCAATTTAACCCTAATGTTCATAGGTTTCATTACCTGTGCGGTGCTGACGAGGAACCTACACGTGGCGGCGTTATGCAGCATGGGAGGAACACCTACGGCGTCTTCCCTGGAGCTAAACCTCCCTCATATTTCACTGCTCTTTGCCATTGGAAGGACGCTGGTCCGACCCTAGTGAAGCGCTGTCTATTGGAAGGGGGCGCCGGATCCCTGTTATTTACCTCTGGTTGACAGGTATGTTAGGCATGAGACAGTCCGGAGTTAGGCAACAGCAACAAGGTTTACTGTGCAATCGTTTCATGACTGGTAGTTGGTACATGTTACCAAGAGAATTTGTCCTGGATCACGAACAATGTCAGATTCTCTTCAACATTGTTGGTAACTGTGGAATGAGGATGGCTTCACTGTTACACCCAATAACAGTCAACTGCAGTTGTTGTCCGCGCTGTCTCCAACGCAATTGCCAACAGTGTTACGCCGGTGTGATCCTACCTCGGATGTGTCAGGCAGTAGAAATTAAACCATTAATCTCGACAATATTTTAAATGCTCTTGCCACAACCGAATGATCTTACACAGTAAAGCTAATGGCAGTGTAGAAGATAATGAAAGCTCTGCCAAACCCCTTGAAGTTGAGAAGACTGTCCCAGCCCAAATAAAATCCTTCAGTGATAGCAAAAGCAAAATGTAAATTATGTCCTTGGGATGAAGAGGTTTAGATAGAACGAAATAGAACACCTGATCTCAAATAAATACAGAGAGGCCTGGCTGAGGAGGGGTAAGGTGTAGTGTGGAACTCATGGGTGAACACACAGTATCAGAAAATCATGGATCCGGCTGAAATTGGTGACTAATTCTGTGTTGTATTTCCAGTTATTTTACTGTTTTCCTGTTTTCCATTTTCATATTCCATTCTGCTTATTACAGTGTCTAACTTACTTTCCCATATTATTATTGCCACTTAGTTTGCCCTCAAGCCTGTTTTCCAGTGCTCAGTTTCGAACTAAAATTTTCCAAGCACTGGGAAGTTTGAAGCTCCATGCAAAAAGATCGTCATTTTCAAATGGTATTTAACGTCCGGTAATACACAGCTGTAAAATAGGCATGTTGAATGAGGTAAAACAAAAAAAAAACATTTGCAGGGAGTATTTTTTCTGACACGTCCCATAGCGCAGTACTGTAGACACTTTGGGCATTTTTAGGTGCTATTAGCCCATAATGACAGAATTTGTTACGTCTGCCTTACAGCAGTACATTCAAAATTATATCATTTCTGGCGGCATTCTGATTTTACGGATTGTCATATTTAGAGTTCACGGATTAAATATTTCGAAATGTTGTATGGCGGTAGTGTTACATTTTGAAATTAGGACTCACAAGCATGCCTACTTCCGGTATAATCCAAATCTAACCTATCCTAAGGCCTTTCCTATATATCATTTTGAAAAACTGAATCCGTGAACTCTAAATGCGGCAATCCGTAAAATCACAATGCCACATTTAGGACTGGAGCTAATGGTGAGTAAAGGGCTGGCACATCTGACTCGACTAAGTCATAGTGCGATTCCCGACCTTTCAGATTCTTGGACAATATTTGTTTTCCTTATGCCCTTATTCATCCAGCGGTAGAGAAATATTGAGGACCTGGTTATAACAACAAGTATTATCGGTTGTGTTCTAAGAGAAGATTAAGATTTAAACAAAAAATAGATTGTCCGCTGTAATGACCTTCGTGTAGTCCATGATCGTTAAACAGGGCCAGGAACGAGCAAAGAAAATTCAGATCACCACAGTAAGGTAGTTGATGTGGTTAGGAATAGGGTGAATAGAGAGACGTCTAAAAACTCTCTAGCTAAGATATTCCAAATCTGACTTCGCCGTTACGTAAGCACAGTGATCTCTTTTAAGATTTGTATAACCATCCCTTAAGGTACTGATCAGCCATTTTAAACTTAAATTGTTAAAAGCCCACAATCAGTTATTGGCAGATGGTATGTTAATGCATAAGGAATATACCCGGTAGTAATTTCACAATGGCTTGGTTACATACGTGAATTCATTTATAAGCATTAGAGTGTTTTTACGATTTCAGAATTATAGTGCTCATCTATTGTCTGAGTTATGAGCTAAAAAAAATATAAATTCACACGTCACTAAATTCATGAGTACGATTAATGATGTAAATTATTTGGAAACATTTTTTTTTTTTTCAATGAGGCTTTTTTTGTGATCGCTCTAAACCTCCACCTTTCGAACTTTAGGGTGAACAACCTTACGTAACTCTCTTTTTTTTTTTCTGCCGGGAATTCTAGTCTGGCAAACCGTCTGCAAAAGCAAATACTGTAGCAACAGAAATGATCACACACAGCCCAACTCAGCCACCAATTCAGTTTGAGCGTGATATTCAGCAAGCTAAATAATTCGGCGAGGCCACCTGCCACACACACACGTTTCATCCCCTTGTTTCCTAACTAATCGTGAAAACCAGCCTATATACCACGATCATAGCTCCTTTTCCGGGTGCGTTTCTGTTGTTACCTTTTTATATTTAAGCTTTTATTTCAGTAACATATTTTACTTCGTTATTTCCTGACGGCTACTACTGCTACTATCACTACTGCAACTATTACTACTACTACTACTGCTACTACTATTTTTAATAACAATAATAATAATAATTATTATTATTATTATTATTATTATTATTATTATTATTATTATTATTACAAAAATACTATTATTATTATTATTATTATTATTATTTTTATTTGAACTACTCTTCCGGGTCGTTCATTCGTTGATTTATTTTATTCGCTACTCCTTTTTCGTTTTCGTTCTCATTCGGCATCTTCCGGTTCATTCCGTTTTCCCTTCCCTTATTCGATCGTTTCGTTCATTCCGATCACAGAAAAAGACTTATGAAAGGAATTAATCTTTCTGTTATTAGTTTTTATTAAGCCAACAGACAATCGGTTCTCAGATTTATAGCTGAACTACAGATCGCTTTCAAGAACAAGACTATATTCCTTTTACATTAACTTGGCCTAGATTTTTTTTTTTTTCAGCTTATTTCATGTAGCTAAGTGGCAGAAGAAGACAGTGCTATCGGTCTACATCCTTTCAGTAGCACTTTTTCGTGATTAGCCTTCTGTCTTAGTATTAATCTCTTGCTTCGACTCAGTATTCAAGGTGGAGAGATGGCAGTTTTAGGCCAGGTTAGAGTAAAAGGGGTATAGTGTCCATAAATTACTTCTGCCAAATCATCCTGTATATTTCCTCATTATACGAATTAAAATATTGCATGTATTTAAGAGGAAGAGTGTAACTTAGGAAAAACTGTAAGGATAAATCAAGTATTCTGTTCCAGCTAAAATTAGACTATTATATTCAGGAGAGAGAAAGAGAGAGTCACGAAAGCAGGAGAATAGGCACATCACCATAAAGCTTCTCACTCTTAGGACAACATTCAATCCTATCTATTGCCAGGCAGTTTTAGTCAGCTTAGTGTGCCTAAAAAGATTTGAATAATTACCCCCGCGCAGTCGGCAGGCAGACATCTAAGCTTTTCTTCTTATTAGGGTAGGGAATTAGATTTCTTACTGTTCACGTCACACAGATAAGCTTGAGATGATTCATAGAGATAAGCTTGAGATGATTCATAGAGATAAGCTTGAGATGATTCATAGAGATAAGCTTGAGATGATTCATAGTGATAAGCTTGAGATGATTCATAGAGATAAGCTTGAGATGATTCATAGTGATAAGCTTGAGATGATTCATAGTGATAAGCTTGAGATGATTCATAGAGATAAGCTTGAGATGATTCATAGTGATAAGCTTGAGATGATTCATAGTGATAAGCTTGAGATGATTCATAGAGATAAGCTTGAGATGATTCATAGTGATAAGCTTGAGATGATTCATAGAGATAAGCTTGAGATGATTCATAGAGATAAGCTTGAGATGATTCATAGTGATAAGCTTGAGATGATTCCAACACATTATGATACCTAGTTGTCAAAGCCTACCATATTCTCGTTGACACAAATTACTTAATGTCACATCTTCCATAGCGGTTTATTTTTCCCCTTAAAATTTAATATGTTCTTGTATACTACTGAAACCATGTCGATATGAAAGACGTAACTAGAATAGATACATAGACAGATAAGTAAACATATAATGGTGAAATATGCAAAGAAAACTGCAAAGGAAGAAGTGCTATGACTTTGCCTGTGTTAAAGACAATATGCTGAAAGACTGTGTGATTAATGATGACGTATCCTCCTATTACACGTGAATATTTTTTTGTATATTTCTGATGTAGATAAACTGCGTGGATATTAACGATGTAATTAGCATTCAGGAAAGGAAAAGATGAAATTTGGAAATAAAATCACTAAGGAAGAAGTCCTAACGAGATTACGCTGAAATGTGTAGTAAGTTGAACAAAGACGTAAATCTGGGCCAAGTTTAGATAACCAGCGCTTAACATGGTGCCGATCGGTTAAAATACCTACACTACATTCTGATTTCTATTCCCTGTTATATTTTTGTACCGTAAACAGTATTTCTGCAAACACAAACCAATATCAAAAGGCAAGTCCTGCACGTTTTGTAGTAACACTGCAACGCTGTTTCTCATATATTTTTCTGTCGACGGAGTATTGAAAGTATATATCAAAAGTTTCTGTCAAACACTCCCTTAATTATATGACTTGTAGTGCATAAAATCAGAATATTTCATCTTTTCTTGATCCTCACGTTTAACAATGTGTAACATAACGTACAGTATAACTAAAGAGCAAATAAAACGAAGGTGAGGCACAGTAAAGGTCAGATGCAGATGTCCAAGAAAGGTTAATACGTTAATTGAAGAGCTTATAGAGGTTGGGGGAGTGGACTTTCTTTTTTTTTTTTTTTTTTTTTTTATGGGACCGACTCTGGGCATAGGCTGCACAGCCTGCTTTCAAGGCCCAGTAGTCCTCCTACGTACCGCACACCTCTACATGTCACCACTTCGGCGCTAACACCCACCGTCCATACTGAATACATGCTAGGGCTGTCTCATACAGGACTGGTGTATTGGTATTAGCGGGGGTATTTTTACGACATGTCGGCGGGCCTTCTGGTAGATCAGTAAAGTCTGATTTTTCTGAAATTCAAATCCTTAAACTGTTCCCTGCCTCAGCGGGATTTGAACCCGGGTCCGTCAGGACCGCAGGCCAACTGTCTACCGATTGAGCCACCACTTGGTGGTGGCCACTACTTGGTGGTGGCCAGAATTAGGATTCAAGTAAGATGGAGGAATAGAAGAAGGGAAATACGAGAGGAAGGAGTAGTTGCAAGGAGAGTGGAAAGGTTACAAGAGGATGAGAAAAAGGCAGAGTATAAGAGAGAAGTGGAGGAACGATTGGGCAAATATGAATTGGAGCAGATGGGAGACGTGGAAGGTGTGTGTAGGATATTTACAGAAGAAATATGTGCAGCATTTGATGTGGTGTGTGGAAGGAAGAGAAGACGGAGGGGGGTGCAAGGAACAGCGTGGTGGACTGAAGAGGTGAGACAGGCTGTGGCACAAAAGAAGAAAGCATACAATGAATGGATGAGAAATAGGGGCGTGGAAGAAGTTGAGAGGCGGAAGAGAGAGTTATATGTAGAAAGAAAGAGAGGTGAAAAGATTAGTAAGAGAGAGTAAGAAGAGAGTGGATGAGGAATTTGGAAGAAATTTGAGTGTAAAGTGGAGGGGACTGTAAGAAAATGTTCTGGAAAGGGGTGAAAAAGAGTAAGACAGGGTGGAAGTGAAGTTAGCAGGGGAGTGAAAGATAAAAATGGTAGATTACTAGTGGAGAAGGGAGAAAAAGTGAGCAGATGGAGAGAACACTTTAAGGAATTGTTGAACATAGGGGATGGAAGTAATGCGAGTATAAGTGGCTGGGGAATGGCTGGGAGAAGGAGGGAGGTGAGAAGACAGGAAGAAATCAGTAGGATAGAAGTTGTGGAAGCAATGAAGAAAGTTAAATTGGGGAAAGCCCCAGGAATTGATGGAGTGTGTGGTGAAATGCTGAAGCATGGGGGAGAGATAGTAATAGAATGGGTGTGGAAGATGTGCAGATTGGCCTGGGAGGAAGGTAGAGTCCCTGAGGATTGGAAGTCAGGTATAATTATTCCCTTGTACAAAGGAAAAGGGGAAAAAGTATAATAGGAAGAGTGTATGGTAGGATACTTATTGACTGAGTTAGAGAAAGAACAGAGAAATTAGTTGGAGAAGAACAGGGAGGCTTTAGGAAGGGCAGAGGTTGTGTAGATCAGATATTCATTCTTAGATCTTTAGTGGAAAAGTTTCTAGAGAAGGGAAAGAAGTTGTATGCGGCTTTCATGGATTTGGAGAAAGCATATGACAGGGTGGATAGACAAGGATTGTGGAAAGTGTTAAGAATATATGGAGTAGAGGGGAAGTTGTTGAATGCTGTGAAGAGTATGTACGATGGTGCGAAGGCTGCAGTGCGTGTGGATGGTGAACTAAGTGAATTTTTCTCTTTGAAAGTTGGTTTGAAACGGGGATGTGTCATGTCTCCATGGTTGTTCAATCTGTACATGGATGGGGTAATAAAAGAGGTACAAGGTAGGGTAGTGGATGTTGGAGTGGCCCTGGTGAGAGAGGATAGTGTTTGGAAACTCCCTGTACTGTTGTTTGCAGATGATACTGTGTTGTTGAGTGAAGACGAAGGGAGCTGCAAGGCTTGGTGGATGAGTTTGGGAGAGTGTGTAAGAAACGGAATCTAAAGGTGAATGTAGGGAAGAGTAAAGTGATGGTCTTTGAGAGAGGTGAAGTCAGTGAATGTACAGCGAGGTTGGATGGTGAGGAATTGGAAAATGTGAGTACGTTTAAGTACTTGGGTAGTGTGATGAGTAAGGATGGAGGTTTGGAGGGTGAAGTGCTTGAAAGGGTACAGCAGGGAAGAAAGGTTGCTGGTTCTTTGAAAGCAGTGATAAGAAACAGGGAAGTGATTATGGAAGTGAAAAAGTTACTACATGACAGTATTGTTATACCAACTCTAACGTATGGAAGTGAAGCTTGGACGTTGTTGGAAGGACACAAGTCAAGAGTGAGAACAGTGGAAATGAGTTATTTAAGAGGAGCCAGTGGAGTCACGTGGAGAGACAGGCTGACGAATGAGGATATAAAGGAGCGTTGTGGTGTGGATGTGGATGTGACAGGAAGCGTTATGAGGAACACACTGAGGTGGTTTGGCCATGTCGAGAGGATGGAGGGTGAAAGACTGACGAAGAGAGTGTATGTGAGTGAGGTGGAGGGGGGAAGAGGGAGGGGGAGGCCGAGGATGAGATGGAGGGATGGGGTGGAGAGGTATATGAGAGAGGGGTGTGTGAGTTGGGAGCAGGGCAGTGAAATGGCGGGGGACAGGGCGACTTGGAGGCGATTTGTTTGTGGCCACCCCAAACGGGATTGAGGCGTCTGGCAATAGAATAGAATAGATAGATGTGCGTAATAATAACGGCATATACTAAAGGTTAGACAGAGAATGTCACAAACAGAGCGTATTCATGAGAGCAGGGTTCCAAACTTTGATAAGATCGAAAGGATATTAATTTTGCAGTAACCATAGACTGTGGTGCCATATTTACACACGCGGGACCGGCAGTGCGATGGATGCATTATTTCGCAAAGTGATCACTCACGCGCCCGTGTATGTGTGAAGTGTGTGTTAAAAGTAAAACGATTTTTGTTTTTTTACCAAAGATCAACGACCCAGGACAAGGGAAAAGTTTTAAACCAAATGTGTGTCTGTTGGTGAACAAAGTAACTATACTCTTTTCTTTTCTTTTTTAACCAGCCTTAGTGTGAAGTGTAGAGGGCCGCCAAGAATTAAGTATTTCCAATTTTTAGAACAATAGGTTTAAGGTCAGCGTCACAGAGAAAAGTCAGCTGTTGGACTCAGACCGTGTTAAGGAACTGATGTTGCATTCTCAGAAAACTCCTCCTTGTTTTGCCTGGAATACGCAGTGATGATATATATTTTTTTCTAGAGTGCTGAAAGTCTCTGGGGTAAAACTCTATTCAAAGGACATGATCGGCTCGAGGGTTCAAAATCAACATGAAAGCATAACGTGAAAAATGAAGTGGTAATTCCATAATGGTTTAGTAAGTCGCTCATTAAAATTTACATTGGCTGAAGGGTACTAGAATTAAAAGAGGAAAATATGCCGTTAGTTACAGAGCTGGTTGATGCAGAAATTATATGAGTAAGGCTATGGGTTGAAGGGGCTGTTTAGTAAAAGCAGAAAGATTGTGATGGTGTTAGGTTTGGACAGTAAATAGCAATGGGACGAGAACAGACTGTGAAAATGAACGTTTGCTTGAATACTGTAAAGTTAAACACATGAGACTCTGAGGGAGAATATATAGCACTAGGAGCTTTATTGTGACTATTCTGTAAAATACAAATTATATCGATTGCCGTTTAGATCATAGCACTTTCACAATAAAATTTTTTACGGAATGCTTCGAAAGTGATTATGTTATCCTGCTCACTGAAAAACCATAGCATGATATAATTTCTCGAACTGTTGCAAAGGACATTGGGAAGTATGAATAGCAAAAATTTTCCTGTTGTGTCTGCTCTCTCTCTCTCTCTCTCTCTCTCTCTCTCTCTCTCTCTCTCAGCGGCAAGTCACAAAGCTTTTTATGAAGGGTGATGTTATTTCTGTGTAATATCAATGTTGTTATAATGCTGCCACACCACCGAGGCTTCTAATCAAATAATTCTACCTGGGTAAACTCGCATGGGGTGTGGGGAAACATAACGAGGCATAATTATGGCGAACTCTCAACCGTCAGATTTACATTCCTCGTCCCGATTTTAGTTATATGTACGAATTGCAGACTTTATTATAAGTTCATGGTAGGTGTACGATGATATGTTTTTTTCCTAACTAGCTTTCCTGTTTACATCCGTATATTGACATTATGACAGTGTACGAATATTCGGGTCGTAATGTATCAGTGTGTAAAATATGTATTCAGAATATTTGTTAAGATCATTGTTGTACCTATGTATTTCCTTTATTAAGTCGTACGTTTACAGTATATACAGTATATTGTAATTATTAGTACCAACAAGAAGTAGATGTAGGAAGAGAGTATGCTTTGACTGAGTCGCTGATTATTGTCCTGTGTGTTATTCTAGTATCAGGCCACATTTTTTTTTCCTTTATTCCCCCTTGTTTTCACCAAAGAAAAAGAGAGAGAAGTAGTTTCTAGTACATCCAGAGCTGACATTTAACCCACAGTAAACATTTTTTTAGTGAAAACAGACTATTTCGCTCTGGTATCCTGAATGTGCACCACCATTGCCTGTGCAGTTCCGGGCCATGTGTATCTAAAATTAATAAATAATCCCTACTTGACCCATGGTTAGCATAAACTATTTTGTTTGGGTTTCATAAATGTATATCTGTCGTTTGCGTAAAACTACTTACATTATTTAGCCAACAAAGTTTAACAGCAAATTGGATGTTCTGGAGAACGTAGGATATTGGCTTTGGGGTTCTTCGTTGTGCATCTGCGCGAGATCAAAACAAGCCTTAATCCCTTGAGGAGTAGTATCTTGAAACTGAATATCTAAAGCGGTGATTTTCAGCCATTTAGTTATTTACCCTTTTTATACGAACCCATAAATTTTGCGTACCTACACTCCCATCAGCCTTCGTACATTAAAAACAAATGAATTTTGCTAAATACAGTGTAACAAATAAAGTGTTCATTATTGCACTTGAAAAGTGTCGGGCCGCTAGGCAACATAAAAACAAAAACGTAGAGCAATTACAAAGGCAGACCTATATTCACAAATACATGGACCGTGAATTTTGCTGAAAAAATACTGAATAAGCCTGGTAGTGTGACTGTTGTTGCGTTTTGTTTCCATCTAGAAGGTATCCAAAAATACAGACTGAAATTCAGAGTCGGACTTGTGTCATAGACTGGATAGTGATTATGATCCACGATGGCAGCTTATCAGCACATTAAGTGCGACTGCGTCATTGCGCTCAGGACAAGGGTTTGTAACCATTTCATCTGGTAAAATCTATCTATCTATCTATTGCCAGACGCCTCAATCCCGTTTGGGGTGGCCACAAACAAATCGCCTCCAAGTCGCCCTGTCCCCCGCCATTTCACTGCCCTGCTCCCAACTCACACCCCCCTCTCTCATATACCTCTCCACCCCATCCCTCCATCTCATCCTCGGCCTCCCCCTCCCTCTTCCCCCCTCCACCTCACTCACATACACTCTCTTCGTCAGTCTTTCATCCTCCATCCTCTCCACATGGCCAAACCACCTCAGTGTGTTCCTCATAACGCTTCCTATCACATCCACATCCACACCACAACGCTCCTTTATATCCTCATTCGTCAGCCTGTCTCTCCACGTGACTCCACAGGCTCCTCTTAAATAAATGTTTTAAAATCAGCACTTACAATGGCAGAACTGGAATGCGATTGATTCCCATGTGTTTTGCAAATGAGTTTAACAAATTATAATAATAGCAATAATATCAATAATAATAGTCCATCCATCCATCCATCATCCAATCCTACGTTGCCCCATGAGGAGCGTAGGAGCCCTTGGCTGGGCAGTTGGTCCTGACATTAAAGGTGAGAGTGAATAGTAATAATAATAATAATAATAATAATAATAATATAATTAAAAGGAGGAATCCGAATATTAATTCTGAATCACTTACGTCTGAAGTCATTATTTGTTAAATTAGATTATATGCTTTTTACTAAGGTGTACTTAGCAGATGTGAGGCTTGTTTTAAACCAGAGATGATGAAGGCTGATGACTGAACGTTACATCCGTTTAACTGGACAGCACATACTTCTGGACTCTACTTGTTAAATTACATGTTTGTGTTTTGTAATGGGGTGTGCTTAGGAAGTGTGAGGCTTCTTTTGAATCAGATATGCTGAAGACTGATGTCTTAACGTTACTGTTAACAAGTGTGATGAGCGAACTGAGCATCCCTCTACTGTGAAGGTGGTCAAGGTGGTCTGGAGTCACCACTTTACACCCATACACACTAGGACCGTCATCGCAAAGACAGTAATGCAAATAATCACCCCTGATCTACAAATTTAATACACAACATTCCTGGGTAGGAGTCATGTCCGAAACCCAGCGGCAGCATGAGATCAGTGACAGTGTATTACTATTTTCGGACCACGAGGACACTGGACTCCTGTGCATATTTGAACCAACATATGGTGACCAATTGTCCATGATGGGAATGAATGGGGGCGGGGGAGAGGGAATGAAAACAAAAGGGGTCTGTATGAGAGTGAAAACGACATCCTGGAATCATCCCTATTTCCACTTACCTGTTGCATTATGACCGTGCCGATGATTATTACGTAACCCTACGATGATAGTTTTCGTTATGAATTTCTCCCATGTTGGAAATAAATAGGGCAGATATAACTGATGGACCATACAAATATAACGAAAATAAATGATACTGTGTGTAGGCTAACTTGGTAATTTCGGCATAATTATTCCCAACCGAATAAAAATGAAATATTAATATAAACATACTGACGCTACAATACGGCAAGATCTCCAGCCTTTTCGTGGATTCCTCCCGTTCCCCAACCCTCGAACCGCGCTACCCATGTTCTTTATCGCACGGGTAGTTAAGAAATATTTGTTGTCTGCTGTATGTAACCAAAAAAATGCTACATAAGTGTAATGAATGTTCGCATCCTCTACACTATTATATTTAGCTATGAGAAATTACTTCTCAAAAAATTAAGCCTTGTTTTGATCACGAACAGATGCATAATGAAGAGCCTTAAAGCCAATTCTTAGGGCTCTCCGTAACAACTTAGCTGTTGTTAGACTTCGATGGCTAAATAGTCTTTATTTTTTTTAATGCAAGAAGGAAGGAACCAAAGGCCAGGAGCCCGCAAGATTGCCCCCTCCAAGAAAAAACAGAAACAAGAAAATCTATCTATCTATAGGCCTATACCTAGGCTGCTTCCCCCAAGGAAAGGGAGGTAGCCGAGACAGGACGACACACTCCCCATTTACTCATCCATTCAAACACATACATTCGCATCTTAGCCCCAAAGGGGAGAACGGACAGATCCTCACCGCACCACACCGCACAAGGATCAACTGCGTGATGCAATCAGTGACATCCGCAGCAGGGCCCGACAGCAGAACTGGTTTACCCCTGCCACATCATAACAGACCCATCCCCTTACCCGCACCTGACCTGACTAGCTGATCAGACCAAATGCGGGAGAATATCCCCTCAGGGCTGCGTCATCACTTATTCATTCACAATTTCTCTCCATTTATTTCTGTCACGCACAGCCACTCTTCCTTGCTCAACAGACATCCCTCTCGCATCCAGAGCTCTCTTCACACTGTCCATCCATCCTATTCGTGGTCTTCCTCTCAGCCTTACACCTCTCACATCAGATCTAGTTATCTTTTTCACCAATCGCTCATTATCCATTTTCTCCATATGCCCAAACCATCGCAACACCCTCTGCTCAACTCTACCAGCCATCTCCCGAACAACTCCAGTTCTCCTTCGCACTTCATCATTTCGCACTCGATCCATACGCGTCACTCCACACATACTCCTCAGACACCTCATCTCCATTACATTCAAACTTTTCCTCTCTGCTACATCCATATTCCATGTTTCAGCCCCATATAACGCAGTCGGTACCACAACACCCTCATACAGCCTTCTCTTTACATCCATTCTAAGCGAACGACATCTAAACACTTTTTTCATTCCTCCCAGCACCTTTCCTACTTCATTTATTCTAAACTTCACTTCTGCATCTATTATTCCATCCACAGCAACATGTGACCCGAGATATTTAAAACAATCTACCTCCTCAAGCAACTCGCCATTCAACACTATATTCATCCCCCTACCATCTACCAACCTCGTACACTTCATCACTTTACTCTTATTCTCATTTACTTTCAAGTTCCTCCTTTCACACACCCTTCCAAACTCCTCTACCAACTGTCTCAATCTCTCCTCTGAATCAGCCACCAGTGCGTATCATCTGCAAACAGCAGCTGCTTCAGATTCCACTCTCCACCATCAACATTCACCAGACTCAGACCTCCACCTAAAACTCTTGCATTCACCTCCCTTACAACACCATCCATGTAAATATTAAACAACCAAGGCGACATCACACATCCCTGTCGAAGCCCCACTCTCACGGGAAACCAATCACTCACAGCATTTCCCACTCTTACACACGCTCTACTATTTACATAAAAACTTTTCACCCCTTTTAGTAACCTACCATCAAGTCCATACAATCTCAAAACAGTCCACAAAGCCTCCCTATCAATTCTGTCATACGCTTTCTCTAAATCCATAAATGCCCAAAACACATCCTTGCCTTTCGCTAAATACTTTTCACACACTTGTCTCAGAGCAAACACCTGATCCACGCATCCCCTCCCTCTCCTAAAGCCACACTGCTCATCACCAATCACTCCCTCTGTACCCTCTCTAACTCTCATAATTAACACTCTACCATACACCTTACCTACAACACTCAACAGACTTATACCCCTAAAGCTAGTACATTCGTACTTATCACCCTTGCCTTTATACAACGGGACCACACAAGCACTTGCCCAGTCAATTGGCACCATACCTTTCACAAAGCACACATTCAACAATCTTACTAACCAGTCAACAATAGTCACTCCACCACCCTTCAGGCATTCCACAGCACACCCATCCATACCTGCAGCTTTCCCTGTTTTCATCTCCTTTACTGCCTTCTCCACTTCCTCCTTCTTGATCAAAGAATCATTCAACTCTCCCAACACATTTATTCCTTGCACCCTTCCATCCGCCACAATCTCAGCCACCCTTTCCTCCTCTACATTTAACAGTCTTTCAAAATACTCTGTCCATCTCTTCCTTACTGCATCCATCTCATTTAACATCCTTCCATCTTCTGCTTTTACTCGTTCTTCCTTCCCAGACTCTCCCTTTCGCACCGTTTTCACCTCCTTCCAAAACATATTCTTATTCTGTTGAAAATTCTCTCATCTGCTGCCACTTTAGCATCACGCACAGCCCTTCTCGCCCTATTCCTCTTTTCCTTATACCTTTCATATGACATCTCATCCTTCCTCTGCAGCCACACTTCATACGAGTATGCACGTCTCTTCTCAGCCACAGCCATACTTACTTCCTTGCACCACCATTCGCTTCCTTTTCTTACACCACCACCCACACGTCTCATACCACACACCTCTTCTGCATGCCCCACCACAGCACTCTTAAACAACTGCCATTCCTCCTCCACACTGCCATTTTCCCGATCTTTCACTGCGTTCCACTCATCTTTCAATTTCTCCTGATACTCTATCTTTTTCTCTCTTTTATCCAACCCACTCACTTTCAAAACCTCCCTGCCACACCTAACCCTCCTAGCTCTCATCCATCTCTTACCTACTCTTAACTTTCCCTCCACCAGGTAGTGGTCAGACATACCTCCACCCTCCCCTCTCAGAACTCTCACATCCAACAATCTTCCTATTACATTCCTAGACACAACCACATAGTCCATCAAAGCTCTATCAACAACCCTTCCACCCTCCTGTCTCACCCATGTATACTTATAAATATCTTTCTTCTCAAACAGCGTATTTCCAATCACCATCTCTCGCTCAACACACATCGCTATCATTCGTTCCCCATTTTCATTTCTTCCAGGCACACCATGCATACCAACTACACCTTCAACTGCTACATTTCCCACTCTAGCATTCAGATCTCCCATCATTACCATATTCACATTCGCTCCAAAACTCTGCAGACACTCATCAACATCATTCCAGAAAGACTCCCTCTCTTCTTCATCCCTTTCACTACCAGGCCCATATGCACTCACAAACACCCACAACTCACGTTCAAATTTCGCTTTCACCCACATCAGTCTCGATGACACCTCCTTCCATTCAGTCACAAACTGCTGTACTTCCGGACTCACCAACAAGGCCACACCTTTTCTTGCCCTTCCTCTATCAACACCTGACAATCTTCCATTCACACTTCCAAACATAGACTCACCCTTCCCTTTCATCTTCGTTTCACTCAAAGCTAACACATCCAACTTTCTTCTCACAAACATTCTCCCAATCTCCTCCCTTTTAGCCTCAATCGTACTACATCCACGCACATTCATAGACCCAGTCTTCAGGGTACGGGGATAACTCCATCCCCCATCCCTTTCTCTGGCCTGTCTCTTTTTAGGAACTAAAAAACAGAGGAGGGGGTCCCTAGTCCCCTCACCCCGCCCCTTTTAGTCGCCTTTTACGACACGCAGGGAATACGGTGGCAGTATTCTTCCTAACACAACCTGGCCGCAGAGTAGTAGTACCACCCCATAGTGTGGCCAGATTGTGTCCCCCCCCCCCCGCCACAGGGGGGGACACAATCCATTCATTTGTATATGTAGGTAGTTTTGCGCAATAGACGGTATACATCCAGGAGACCCAGAGAAAGCTGCTGAAGTTAAATGCTGTTTATGTGTCAATTTTAGGCACATTTGGCAGTTAATTCCTCAGGATGAGCTGGTGCGCATAGGTAAGAATGCATTCAGGATACCAACAGGATGTAGTGTGTAGTCACTGGAAGTATCTAGTTTGGATCAGGTGTCGGCTTTAATAACATTATATCATGTAGGGTAGGAGGCAGCTGTACGCATATAGAAATGCTTAATCAGATGCCTACGACGACGAAACTCATATCACCAGAAGGTCCAGCTTGGAATATATATATAAACTATGGCACCAGTAGACCCATTAGCTTGGACTTAATTGGTAAAAACATCAGCGATATTATCCCAGCGAGGTATCCTTCGGGGTCCAAGGTTAAGCCGAGTCAAAAATATTTACGGGTAGATGACTGGCCTGCGGCAAAGATCAAAGAACTCATAATCGCCTCATAGGTATCCATAATCGATACGCACAACACAAGACCTTCACCCGAAGTGGCTCTTTAGATCAGGCTACCTAACATTCTTAGGTTCGTGCGAGACACTTGGCTGAATAGGATCGTCTGACATTAACTAGAACAGAATGATCGAGGTGGCCTGATAATGAAAGGATCAATATTCAGACTGTGCTCTTTTCACTTTAACTTGGCCTAAAATTGCCATCTCTCGATCTTGAATGCCAAGCTATGACAGGAGATTAAATTTATGACATAATGCTAGTCACGAAGAAGTGCTGTGGAAATGATAAACAACTGCAGTATTGTTCTTTGTATCCAATTAGCTCTATGTGAAATAAGCTGGTAAAAGGACGAAAATCTGGGCCAAGTAAAGGTAAAAACACTATAGTAAGGATCGCATTGATAAGCCTAGAAACCAAAAATCTATGTTTATTAGGTCCTAGTCCGCCGTTGTGAGAGAACTGGAAGCAATTGATCCATTATTCTGGGAGGCAATTGCACGGTTGCATAGACGCACATCGACAGGTACAGACTAAGCAGGTTATGTTCACCAGGAGACAGAGTTTAGTGTTTGTCACGATGTTGGTGGCAATTGTCTTTGTAGTCTGGGTGTAATTCTCTCTCTCTCTCTCTCTCTCTCTCTCTCTCTCTCTCTCTCTCTCTCTCTCTCTCTCTCTCTCTCCTTCTCTCCCCCACGCACATGTACACACACTGTATTTACTATATCTGCCCGGTACCAAAAACGATACAAGGTTCAGCACCGCTTTTCTTCGATTTTTTTTTTCCCCTACACTGGGACTCGAAGAAGCCAAACAAGTCATTAGCGCCGCCAGGTTCTTATAAATCTCTCAGGTGAATAAATTAGTCTGGTGAGCAGGAACTGAATACTTGAGTTGTCCCCACCTTAAAGTGTGTAATGGTGAAACTTAACATTCTTAGGCTCCTTTACTCGCTCCCAGGTAAAAGTAATAATAATAAATATCGGGCTTAGCTGTCCTTGAATGTTATGGTTTGTTCAATTATGAAAAGATTAATACATCTTCGAACTGACTTCTCATATCAGTGTTTGGCTGCTGACTCCACAACCCAGTACCTATTAATGATGCTCCACAATATCTTTACTGTTTTTTTTTTTTTTTTTGGCCAGTGGGTTACTTCTGCTTCCGATACCTGACATTTTCATTCAATAACCCATTCAGCCAGTGGAAGTATTTTTCGTTTTGTTCTTCCTACCACCAGACGAATTATTCACGCTGAGAAAGACACCTATTACTGAAGAGGTTAGTGAAGACGATACCTAAATCTTGTTGTCTGACACGTCCCTTCACAGTTGAGATGGTTAATTCTACCGCCAGACGAACCTAATAGCTTAGTAAAGACGCTCAATTATATCAGGTTTATTAGGAATACAGATCAAATCAGCATAGTTTACATTTAATTTGATATGCTTGAGAGTTTTGTTGCTACATTCACTCTTGAATTCGTCTTGGATATAAAAAGATAGCTTTAAATAATTGCTATCGACTGTTACAGTAAGGCAGACAATCAACCTTTTGCTGTGTCCTAAACTTCCCTTTAAGTATAACTCGCACTAATTGAAGTTCCATCCAGGTCCCTAATTGTATTAATGAAGAAGAGCATGGAGAAGCAAATTGTTGTACAGGAGTTTGGCTAGAACGAGAATGGAACAAGAATTCTTCCACTTGTGGGTTGGATGTGTTAACCATTGCACCACCGGCTTCTTTATTGGATATACTTAGCTTCAAGCGCCTTCTTCTCGGCTACTTATTACCTCCGCCAACGAAATTGGAGGAGGTTATGAAATCATCTACGTTTGTTTGTCTGTCTCTCTGTCTGTTTGTCCAGACGATGTGTCCGAAAGTTCTCAATGAATTTCAATGAAATTTTGTGGAAGGGTGGGTCACGGGCCAAGGAAGAAGTTGTTAAATTTTGAGGCTTATCCGGATCCGGATTTGGAGTATCCTGCACATTATCTTCAAAAGTACTTAATGAATTTAAATTTAATTTTGTGGAAGGGTGGGCCACGAGAGAAGAAAGAAATTGTCATATTTTGGGGCGGATCTGGTCCGGATCCGGATCCTTTTTAATTGCAATGGCATTGGCGGAGGCATGCGCTCTCTGAGTGCTTTCTAGTTTTACATATTACACCTAAATATTCTCTTTTATGTCCATTACATATAGCAAGCATGAGGTAACTTGCCTTTGTAACGTGCAAGAGGACAAATTGGTTTAATATGCAAACTAGGCCGCTGCGGAAGAGGTACTAAATGTTCTCCTAATCCACCACGACTCCGGCCTCCAGGTATGAGGCAGTCGCCAACAAATTGCGTTCATTCATGCAAAAGGCTCCTCATCAGTATTATTAAGTTTACCAGGACCAGGCGAGATACGGGATGAATTTTTTTGGTCGATTTTTTCACATTCTTTTTCATTTTTATCATTAACGCAACGGTGGATATAGTTCCCGTGGATATGTAGTTTCTCTTGAATGGTGTCATAGATGTGGACTTAGATAAATTGTTGCCAGGTCTCGAAATTCTCCCAAACTACACTACACAACCATCGAATGTACAGTACACTCCATGTCCCTTTATCAACTCCATGTGTATACTGGTTGAGCTAAAGAGGATTATGTCCCAAGAGTCTCACATCCAGTCCGGAAATCGAACCTGGGCCCTTCCGATTGCGAGCTGAGTATGCTTACAACTGTACCACTTCATCCTTAGGCAACACCCAGGTATGTGAGTGATTCGTAACATCTCGCAGCTTTCGGCTTGCAAGTCGAGACAGGTTTGCCAGAGTCGTTCATCAGTCGCCTTTTATTATTCTATCTATCTGTCTGTCTATCTATTGCCAGACGCCTCAGTCCCGTATTGGGTGGCCACAAAGAAATTGCCTCCACGTCATCCTGTCCCCCGCTATTTCACTGCCCTGCTCCCGACTCACACCCCTCTCTCTCATATACCTCTCCACCCCATCCCTTCATCTCATCCTCGGCCTCCCCCTCCATCTCCCCCCCTCCATCTCACTCACATACACTTTCCTGGTCAGTCTCTCACCCTCCATCCTCTCCACATGGCCAAACCACCTCAGTGTGTTCCTCATAACACTTCCTATCACATCCACATCCACACCACAACGCTCCTTTATGTCCTCATTTGTCAGCCTGTCTCTCGACGTGACTCCACAGGCTCCTCTTAAATAACTCATCTCCACTGCTGTCACTCTTGACTTGTGTCCTTCCAACAACGTCCAAGCTTCACTTCCATACGTTAGCGTTGGTATCACAATACTGTCATGTAGTAACTTTTTCACTTCCATGCTCACTTCCCTAACAGAAATGCTGATGTGGACAATGACTTTTCTCTCACCCACATTCCTTTATTTAATTTCTGGATACCGTTTCGCCACGATCACGTACCCTGTCCGTCATTTCTAGGCAACAGGAGCGTGTAGTGGACGCACCCTGAACGCGATAAACCAATACTTTACTATAGAGATGGCAGAGGGCTGTCTAAAGCTTCGTAGCTCTTCTTACTGTATAAAATTTTGGTAGTGAAAGCAAAGAAAACTCCACCCAGTTTTTCGATCCACCAATAAATATCGATTAACTAATGATTTGCCTGGATGGTGGGCGGTGAGGAAGGAAGAATCAGTGACTGCCGTTTCGTGGAAATCGTCTGCTGATGTGGAAAAATACGTGAGCGACGGACTTAGACGTAGAGGCGGTTGTATTTCAACACCAGTAAAGAAACATCCCACGCTACCCACTTACACTATTTTTGAGCAGTAAAGATTATGACATGGTTAGGGTGAATTCATACGTATTGTTATCTAGAGCCATCTTAGTTAAACCAGTGAAAATGTAGCACTTGTATATAATATCGATTTATTCAAAGCAAGGAAGAATCTGTCGTGGAACACTGTCTACCTGCACCCGGTGTTGTTGCTACTAGATTATAACATGGCAAATTTTTTACAATGCAGATGCCAGCCACTAGCAGTCATACTTACTTAAAAGTGTTCAGGAACTGCAGAAGCAATTCATTCTGTATATCGTGTGTAGTTGAACTCCTAGCAACTCTGGCATAGTAAGATGATCACCAGTGACTTCACGGATTAACTGAGCCAAACGACAAATGTCATTACAAAGTTATTTTCATACTGAATGTGGACAAACTGATGTGCTGTTGTTTGTATCTGGCTGGTTACCTGCATATATTTTTCTGTGGTGCAGGGATAAATTAATTAATGTAATTGTTATATGGTAAATTACTTCATCTTATTATCTGTTGAGTGTCGATAAGAGTATTTCTCTCGTGGTTGCTTTATTCTGGTGTTTTAACCATTTAACGTCGCACACTTCAATCAGGATATGCTTTAATTCGTTATTCATACTTGCCCTTGCAATACTCATACCTAATATACATCATATTAGTCGTACCAGCATCACGTTTTCTACCATTACGGCCACGAAAAGAAGAACGTGTGGAAAAATGACGTCAGAGCAGGTGTGGATTTGCGGTTGCGGCCAGGCGAGTCAGTATTCTTATGGTGGTTGTCAGTGATGTGTTGGTGTCTTGGATTACCCGCATCGTAGTGAAACCTGGCTGAATTACAAAATGAATATTAGTGATCTGCGTGATTCATGAAGTGTTGCTGATTACCAACCAACGATGGATGGCTCCGAGAGTGACGACGATCTGATGAAGCCCTGAGTAGTGACAATTTAGCTGACAGTGAAGAGACCGAAGTGCGGGGAGGGTGGCGGTTACCCCACATTTTTACTGGTAACGGACCAAATATGGCGCCATAATTCACCGGTGGAAATTCGGATCTGATGCATGCAAATGATGACTGCCATTGTATCCCCTCTGATGGTTCAAACTTATTTTTGATGAGAGTGAATAAACTTTGTGAATGGACAAATCAAAAGGCGGAGCAAGTTTTCGATGCCATTCCCAAGAAAAAAAGGGAAAAAACATAGTATTAAGGGGAGGCTTATGACCAAAAGTATTATGTACACATTTATAGTTGCTAGCCTTGGGTTCTGGGATTTCCGAGTTTTGGAAAAGGAAACTCCAATTTATTGGTAAGTATAATGAATAATGTTTTTAGCTAGCTATAAAAAATTGGTCTGTATTTTTTTTTATATTTTTCCACTATCAGTATGTCTTTGCGAGTCTGAGTAGAGTTAGTCTCTCGCTCTCTCTCATATATTGTATATACAGTATATATCTCATCTCATCAGCGGTTTGAGTGTCCACTGCAGGACCGTCCTATCCCGACCGAAGTGGGGACGATACAGCCAATGTAGCCTATCTCTGCCAGGTGGCTTAGGCTGTCTGGTAGAGATTGTATGTAAGGTGAGAAGTGTTTGTTAGTGTAATTGTAGTGTTGGAGTGGCTTTGGATGTGTGTGTAGTCTGAACCAAGCGTAATCGGCCCGCGCAAGCCGACTGAGTGCAAGCATACTTTATGGTATGTGACACTGGTTCAACCACAACACCCCTTATGTCCTCCAATGCAGTACGTGGTCAGAAGAACGCTCCCAAAGTCTATTACCCTGGCGGGGCGCGAACCCTCGTTCTTCAGTGTACGAAAACGCACACTTTACCACAGAGGCTCCGTATATACAGTATATATATTACCCCCTGGGGGTAGGGGGTTTTTTCAAGAATACTCCCCCAGTATCCCTGCTTGTCGTAAAAGGCGACTAAAAGGGTTGGCGGAGGGTTAGTGCCCCTCCCCGGAAAACAACTAACTAAAAAAACAAACAATAAGCCTCGGACAAGGACTGACCAAACGATGACGACCAAGGACCGGACAAAGGACATGGTAATTGGAACTTGGAATGTAAGGGGAGCGAATGATGAGGTGAAAGAGAGAGAGATTGTCCAGGTGCTTGAGGGAGAGAATGGGAGTATGGATGGAGTATATGTGCAGGAGTAGGTGAGAATGAGAGGGCAAAGGAAGGAGTATGTATAGTTGTGAGTAAAAGATGGAAGAGGAGCATAAGACAGTATGGATCAGTTGGGTCAAGGATTGTGTGGGTAAAGTTGAAAGTTGGAATACAAATGTGGGCGATTGTGTGTGTGTATGCACCAACGCAAGATCGTGCTAGAAGAGTGAGAGAAGAGTTCTGGACAAATGTAGAAGTGTGCATGGAAAAGTTTGGAAGGAATGAGTGTTTTTAACTGGTGATATGAATGGTAAAGTTGGGAATGTGAAGGTGGATGGAATAGTTGGTGGGTGGGGTGTGCCTGCTGAGATAGATAAGAATGGGAGTGCGTTAGTGGACATTTGTGCTGGGAGGGGGTTGGTGATAGCCAATATCGTCTTCAGGCATTAAATGATCCACAGGTATACATGGCGAGTGATGAGAAGGGTGGGTGGTGAACTGAATGAAAGGAAGGCAATGATTGATTATATGTGTGTGGATGAAAGGATGCGAAGATGTGTAAAGGATGCAAGAGTGTATAGAGGTTGGGGGAGTGGACTTTCTGACCACTACTTGGTGGTGGCCAGAATTAGAATGCAAGTAAGATGGAGGAATAGAAGAAGGGAAAGACGAGAGGAAGGAGTAGTTGCAAGGAGAGTGGAAAGGTTACAAGAGGATGAGAAAAAGGCAGAGTATGAGAGAGTAGTGGAGGAACAATTGGACATATATGAATTGGAGCAGATGGGAGACGTGGAAGGTGTGTGTGTAAGATATTTACAGAAGAAATTTGTGCAGCATGTGATGTGGTGTGTGGAAGGAAGAGAAGACGGAGGGGGGTGCAAGGAACAGCGTGGTGGACTGAAGAGGTGAAACAGGCTGTGGCACAAAAGAAGAAAGCATACAATGAATGGATGAGAAATAGGGGCGTGGAAGAAGTTGAGAGGCGGAAGAGAGAGTTATATGTGGAAAGAAAGAGAGAGGTGAATAGATTAGTAAGAGAGAGTAAGAAGAGAGTGGATGAGGAATTTGGAAGGAATTTGAGTGTAAAGTGGAGGGACTGTAAGAAAATGTTCTGGAGAGAGGTGAAAAGAGTAAGACAGGGTGGATGTGAAGTTAGCAGGGGAGTGAAAGATAAAAATGGTAGATTACTAGTGGAGAAGGGAGAAAAAGTGAGCAGATGGAGAGAACACTTTAAGGAATTGTTGAATGTAGAGGATGGAAGTAATGCGAGTATAAATGGCTGGGGAATGGCTAGGAGAAGGAGGGAGGTGAGAAGACAGGAAGAAATCAGTAGGATAGAAGTTGTGGAAGCAATGAAGAAAGTTAAATCGGAGAAAGCCCCAGGAATTGATGGAGTGTGTGGTGAAATGCTGAAGCATGGGGGAGAGATAGTAGTAGAATGGATGTGGAAGATGTGCAGATTGGCCTGGGAGGAAGGTAGAGTCCCGGAGGATTGGAAGTCAGGTATAATTATTCCCTTGTACAAAGGAAAAGGAGAAAAAGAAGTGTGTGGTAATCATAGGGGCATTTGTCTTCTTAGTATATTAGGAAAAGTGTATGGTAGGATACTTATAGACAGAGTTAGAGAAAGAACAGAGAAATTAGTTGGAGAAGAACAGGGAGGCTTTAGGAAGGGAAGAGGTTGTGTAGATCAGATATTCATTCTTAGATCTTTAGTGGAAAAGTTTCTAGAGAAGGGAAAGAAGTTGTATGCGGCTTTCATGGATTTGGAGAAAGCATATGACAGGGTGGATAGACAAGGGTTGTGGAAAGTGTTAAGAATATATGGAGTAGATGGGAAGTTGTTGAATGCTGTGAAGAGTATGTACGATGGTGCGAAGGCTGCAGTGCGTGTGGATGGTGAACTAAGTGAATTTTTCTCTTTGAAAGTTGGTTTGAAACAGGGATGTGTCATGTCTCCATGGTTGTTCGATCTGTACATGGATGGGGTAATAAAAGAGGTACAAGGTAGGGTAGTGGATGTTGGAGTGACCCTGGTGAGAGAGGATAGTGTTTGGAAACTCCCTGTACTGTTGTTTGCAGATGATACTGTGTTGTTGAGTGAAGACGAAGGGGAGCTGCAAGGCTTGGTGGATGAGTTTGAGAGAGAGTGTAAGAAACGGAATCTAAAGGTGAATGTAGGGGAGAGTAAAGTGATGGTCTTTGAGAGAGGTGAAGTTAGTGAATGTACAGCGAGGTTGGATGGTGAGGAATTGGAAAATGTGAGTACTTGGGTAGTGTGATGAGTAAGGATGGAGGTTTGGAGGGTGAAGTGCTTGAAAGGGTACAGCAGGGAAGAAAGGTTGCTGGTTCTTTGAAAGCAGTGATACTCGTAAGAAACAGGGAAGTGAGCATGGAAGTGAAAAAGTTACTACATGACAGTATTGTGATACCAACTCTAACGTACGGAAGTGAAGCTTGGACATTGTTGGAAGGACACAAGTCAAGAGTGAGAGCAGTGGAAATGAGTTATTTAAGAGGAGCCTGTGGAGTCACGTGGAGAGACAGGCTGACGAATGAGGATATAAAGGAGCGTTGTGGTGTTGATGTGGATGTGATAGGAAGCGTTATGAGGAACACACTGAGGTGGTTTGGCCATGTGGAGAGGATGGAGGGTGAAAGACTGACGAAGAGAGTGTATGTGAGTGAGGTGGAGGGGGGAAAGAGGGAGGGGAGGCCGAGAGGATGAGATGGAGGGAGGGGGTGGAGAGGTATATGAGAGAGGGGTGTGTGAGTTGGGAGCAGGGCAGTAAAATGGCGGGGACAGGGCGACTTGGAGGCGATTTGTTTGTGGCCACCGCAAACGGGATTGTGGCGTCTGGCAATATATATATATATATATATATATATATATATATATATTTATATATATATATATTTATATATATATATATATATATATATATATATAATTCTTTTGTATTGTTTACGACCCTACATTACTTTTATTTATTGTTTTACCCACCTGATAGTAAGTAAATACCAGTATAGCCTATACGGTATATTTTCGTATGTTTATGTATTCAGTCTCGTATGGAACGGCCAGTATAATACTGAGGTACACAAATGATGATCATTTATTTTGAAAATTGCAACAAAGAAGTTCCAGTTCAGGAAAATGGCCACTCCACAAAAAGCTCGTATTAGGGGGTTGAGGTTACTTCGCTTTGATGGTGGCGAAGGGGTGAAAATGTCAGCCATATAGGAGTACTTCCGCTGCCATGCCTTATTCCATACTTGTTCATAAAATAAATAAGGTATATGCACACTTTAAGCAGTAGATGGACCTCACCAATTCAGTTGCTGTTACCGCAGTTTGTTTTCTGTACTTTTCATTTTTTTATTTTTTATGGTAAACATTTTTTCTTTCTCATCATGTTCCTTATGCAAGGTTGGGTTAGGTTAGGTTAGCCTAAGATGTAAGGTTAGGAAGAGGTGCTCAAAGGACGTGTGTTGCAAGTGTCCGCCATTACACTCGAGAAACAGTTGTTACAGAGGAAGGAACATGGCTAAAAACAATAGGGAAAAGAAATTCAGCTTGAACGTTCATGTACCACACCTAAAAGAATCAGAAAAATATACAAGACAATCAGAAAGAAGAACTGATTTGGTAAGACGCTTCTGCTGGTTAAAGTCAGGGGAATGTTTACGAAAAACATTTATTACTGGAAGTATATTCAGATTACAAGGCATTGTTTCATCATGCAGGCAAGTGTAAACTCTTGAAAAAAAAAAGTATGATATGAGTTACTAAAGGAGTTGCAAAGAGAATTAAATTTACAGTTACCGGTTCTGCGTGAAAACGAGAATACCCTTAATATTCATCACCTGGTTAGGATCGCGGCGATGCAATATATAGAACACAAAATCGTAATTCTTCTTAAAAGCATGACTGGATTAAAAACACCGCCCCTTTAATAGACACTACCAATATTCGTTTTTTCTTGTAGGCCCTAATTGGAAATCGAAATTCAATACTGTGTTTATTCTGAAGAGGATATTTGGTAAATTATGTGATTGAATTTTCGAGGGCTTGTCGCTCTTCTTGACACACTCCCTTAATTACGAATTCACCTTTTTTATACCATCCGTAGTTGGAAGAATAGGGCAGGATGATAATGATGATCGTAAGTTGCTCGAAATTTTGGCTAAGGGACATCTGGTGTATATTCCTTAGACTTTTCATACTCGTGGAACTGGAGACGGGGAGCAGCTGGGGTGTGCTGTGAAAGACGCCTCATCTGGTGTTGTTAAGATAAAAGTTGAGATTGCAACAGAGGGGCGTGCAAAGATAAGGCTCACACGGAACAGACACACACACACCACAAAGCCCGCCAGGAGATAGGACGTGTGTGCTAGGCAATCCCTAGGTCCTGTTCTCCCCACTTACTGTTTTTTAACCAGCCCATACACCACTGACCGGGCTAATGTAAGGCCCGGCCTGCACTATATGTGCAGGGAAACTTTAAACGAACGAACGAACGAACGGAACAGAGCCTCTGCGGTTTTGCCGTACTGGTTAGATAATGCCTTCTTAGACTGCTCTCTCTCTCTCTCTCTCTCTCTCTCTCTCTCTCTCTCTCTCTCTCTCTCTCTCTCTCTCTCTCTCTCTCTCTCTCAGTAGTAGCCAGTAAGGTGTTTGGCTCTTATTATTAGCTGGAGCGCCCGCCTTCCAAACTCTCTGTGCTCTCCACGATTGCAGATATGCTGGAGGTAGACTATCGCACAGTGCGTTTTCTTTGCACGCCCCTGAGTTAATACCATTTTTCATTACACATACTGTACATACTCGCAATAATATACAGCACGATTGACCAAACCATACTCCCCCCAAGCATGCACCATTAGTCCAAAAGTTAAGAACTGAGACCAAGTACAGTATTGTTTAATTCAAGTTTCATGTAAAGAAATGCTGTGAACTGTAGGTACGCTGCCCGGAATATTTCAGCCCGAGCTTTCTGGTCTACTAAACTTAACCACTAACCCCCTCCTCTTGGCCTTTGGTTCCCTGTACTTTGGGAGTTAGTTTTAATGCCACCTGTGGCGGTGGCTCAGTCGGTAGAGAGGTGGCCTGCAATCCTACCGGACCCAGGTTCAAATCCCCGCTGGGACAGGGAACAGTTTAAGGATTTGAATTCCATTAAATCAGACTTTACTGATCTACCAGAAGACCCGCCGACATGTCGTAAAAATACCCCCGCTAATTCCAATAAACCAGTCCTGTATGAGACAGCCCTAGCATGTATTCAATATGGACGGTGGGTGTTAGCGCCGAAGTGGTGACATGTAGAGGTGTAGGGTATATAGGAGGACTACTGGGCTTTGGTAGCAGGCTGCAAAGCCTATGCCCAAAGTCGGACACATTAAAAAAAAAAAAAAAAAAGGTAAAAAGTGAGGTATACAAAAAATACTTAAGTGACAAAGTTGTTGAATATATAAACAAAGCTGTCACTATGAATCATGACAAGTTATATGTTGTGCCTCAGAACGTGTGACTGTGAGTAATAAGTAGAAGTTTGCCTTAAGTACCGTGTCTGTAAGTAGGAAATATACTACAGCCACTACTAGGAACAGGCTAGCTTTATTAAAAAAAAAATAATAATAATAATAATGACTACAGGCAAAAAGTATGTGGGAAATCATGGTGAAAAAAGTGTAACCCACAGGCTCACTGGGCCGAAATAAAAATAATAGTATAAACCGTCTCTTGGTCTCCTCCTCTATAGTCTTTAGCGAACGACAAACTCCATAAATTCAGATGAACTTGAATCATAGCGTAAATACGATCAACATTAGCCCTTTCATGGTATGAGTCAACTCTGAAACTCTTTTCCAGGTTACATCATAGGTTTTACCCACTTGAGATTAAGTCATAGAAGCCTGAGTGTCACGCAAGACATAAATTAGAGCAGAAGTTAACGCCTCCTTCCGTTTATTCTTGCGACCTTCAGACGATTTTGAGCATATTGAAAGAGATTTTTCGACTGGAGGGTTAGGCAGAGCCTTCATTAACTTCTCCAATACGTTAGGGTTTTTCTTATATGCATAATATCATCTCAAGGTGAATAAAGACGGATCAACAGGCTTCAGGGGTTTACAGGATTCGAAGCAGAGTGGTGAACTCAGCGAGTCGTATTTACATCCCCTTTGTGATTACTTCTTTCCATAATATATTCTTCCTTTTACCCAAGCGATATTTCGAACTGCATGGGATAGACAAAGCCTTTATCAACCCCGAACTCTAGGGGTTAGATAATAGCATTCATTGTCCTTTCCAGTGTGAGAGGTCTTCTTAAGAGGCATTCAAATTGTCTGAAGGTTGAGTAGTTAGAGAAATCGTTTGCAGTTCAATGGTTGTCAATAAAAGTGTAACTTAAGGGCCCTATACACAATCAGGCCGGCGAGGCCGGCTGCCTGCACAAACCGATTGTTGAGACGCCCTGCCAGGCCACTGGGGAAGCTGCTTCACCTAAGTTGTGCCACGTTCATTCAGCTTTGGCTTTATTCATTAACCTTTCTGGGTCCAGGATTGCTGCACGTGGAATTTAGTGTGGAGGACAATTACAATACTCCCCATCGCCTATCGGCTCCTAGTCGCGAAGCTCACAGGTTCCTTTCGTATTTAGATTTCGAAAATGGGCCAAAATGTAACCTTTGGGTGACACTGGATTCTAGCGGGTTAGCTCTCGGCATGAGTGCGACATTTATACTTTATTCTAGCTACCTTCAGACGAGTTTTTCAGGTAAGGAGACCTTTGGAACTGGGCGAGTCAGATGTAACATTCATTAACCTCCCTCAGTAAGAGCAGTCATTCCTAAATTGAATAAAATCTTCACTAGATCGCAAGAATAAACTAGAAAGTCATCATCGTATTGAATGGGCTATTACAGCAGCGTTGTTACGTGCCAGTAGAGTGAACTGGCTGAGTCAAACAACAAAGTCCTTAACCTCTTCTGGCCTTTGTCGTTATTTTGTTTTATTCTTGATACTACCAGCTTTACTTAAGAAAGAAATCTTGTAGTGAAGTGGCAATTGAAGGTTACATCTGACCTCCCCCATTCGGAAAGTAATCCATAAATGAATAAAATCAACTGGTGGCAACACGAATAGACTCTGATATAGGTAATCGTAATGAGGAAGTTAATTACGCTGGACCCTACTTCCGCTGTTTAACGGGTCATTAATTCTAATTTGTAATCAACAGGTCCCGATGGTTTCATTTTATCGAGTTAATATTCAAATATTGTCTGATTAATCACAACGTTTTGAATTTCTCTCCCGATGAAACAGTAAGCACAATAAATTTTACAACATTGCACGCCAACATCGATTTCTCAATAGTTTCAGCGTGGTAAATGGAAAAATGATACTGAATGATACTGTAATTGTAAGTTTGTTCCAGTAGGTTGTTATACTTCTATGTGCTTTATTGTAATGTCACACGCATACTCTAAAATATAATAACAGTGACGATCATTAAACTAAGGCAGGTAGATTTCACATTACTTACAGGTAAATCATTTGCCATTTATTGCAGTTCACCTTCAAGTTTAGTTGCTGTACTCACCATATATTTAATTACCGTATATGTTTGTTTTTGTCATGCATACAAGACTCATAATCATTATATAAATTAATTATTATTACCATTTGTTATTACACTCCCCAGCATAGTCTAACTTCCTTCTCCTCCATCCACTCAGCATGTAGATGGCGGGCCAAATGTTAGTGTAAGCATTTAAGATTAAGCACTGTATTCTAGTGCTACCATAATATATCAGTATGAATACACCTGCATTACACTGTCATGTACAATCAACCCTGGTTCCATACATACATTAATCCTGCATGCATGGGCAGGGGGGTCACTGAGTATATAAACCACTGGTAAACATTTGGAAAGAACATGGCTTCTAATATCATCCCTTACAGGGATGTGGTTAATAATCTAAATTTCATTAAAACAGTTTTCGCTCTTCTGCTATTAGGCTCACAGTGGCATTGTAGCAGCCTCCTCACTAGTATCGTCATTTCTATGTCCAGTGAAATTCATTTAGCACAGCTCGCTGAAAAAAGTGCGCTGACATGAGATGATGAGATACATAAGGTTCATTTTAAATACGTGGTAATCCTGATGTTGGTTCAAATCACATATATATACCTGTTTGCACCCACCGAAGCACTTGTGTATTTCATGGATGCTGGATCTAGACCATTGTATTCAACTGAAATTTTATTACTGGTTAAAAGTCGGATGATGATGTTTCAGCCCGCTCTGTACTCACATTTCTATCATCTGAACAAGACAAGAACCCCATTGATTGCCGCGCACATCACAGCCCTATAAACCAGGCCAACACATCCAAAAAGGTTGTCGTTTTTCTTTGACACTCCTCACAGACACACCCGATACACACCACGAAAAAAAGAAAAAACGCACATCACACACAGCCCAGACACGCATCACATGCACCAAACACACCATCAGTATCCAAGAACACTTTCTTGCTTATATTATGCCTTTTTTTTTTTCCCCATCATCTGAGCACACATCTGATTTAAAATAAATATTAATTTGTAGGTACACCTCTATAACACGACAGCTAGCCGTTCTTCGCCTATGCACTGTTATGTGAGGTGTCTCTCTTAAGCAATGAGTTACTAGCACAAGAACAGGTGGAATGAGTAAACCCGCGCCATTTGACTTTTGTGTAAATATTATCCAAAAACATATATCAAGAATGAAAGCACACATACTCATACAAGTGTACAGGAGTTGCATAGCTATAAGTAGAGTCGTTCTTGCAGGATGAAGTATAAGACCAACGGTATCCCCAGAATGGCTTTAGTACCTGTTCCAATTAAGGCTTCTGAAAATGTGTCTGTGAGAGAGAGAGAGAGAGAGAGAGAGAGAGAGAGAGAGAGTACGACCATCGCCTTCTTATTTTTGGTGAAGGGGTTGGTGGCATGTGAAGGTGTGTGGTACGTAAGAGGACTGCTGGGCTTTAGCAAAGGGCTGTTTAACTTATGCCAGCCTATGCCTATAATTATCACACACGCACACACACACACACACACACACACACACACACACACACACACACACACACAGGGATTCGTATGTAAAAGTGTTCCTGGCGTTACGATGATGCTGTGTAATGAGTTTTGCCAGCAGTGTTTGTTGGTAGGTAGAATACAGCGCGACCTCTTCCTGGTAATATGATCTTGGATACTTCAGTTACTTACATTTTTATTGTTTATCATGCTTAAGCTTATTAATATATGACAATGCGATACTTCCAGTGCAAAGTAATGTCCTAAAACTTTAATAATAATTTTCTTGATATGGAAAGGCTCTATGGGGACTGGTTATAATATTCATAGAGTGTTGTACCTAACGTGAATGTACCTACCTAGCGGCAGTCCCCACACCGCACAAGAACTCATCACATTACAGTAATCAAGTTTGCTTAATTCAGGATAACAATATGTGGACTGGGCCTATTTGAGTTAGTCATGTAAGGCAGGGCGCAATACAGGGTACTGCTCTTAGCCTTAAAATATGAATTATAATAAATGTATATGATACCATGTTCTCATAATTATGGTTTATTTTTATGGATATATGTTATTATTACCGTTTTATTATTATTATTATTATTATTATTATTATTATTATTATTATTGTTATTATTATCCATCCATCCATACATCATCCAATCCTACATTGCCCCATGAGGAGCGTATTATTATTATTATTTAATTATTATTATTATTATTATTAGAAGTGGAGGAACGATTGGGCAAATATGAATTGGAGCAGATGGGAGACGTGGAAGGTGTGTGTAAGATATTTACAGAAGAAATATGTGCAGCATGTGATGTGGTGTGTGGAAGGAAGAGAAGACGGAGGGGGGTGCAAGGAACAGCGTGGTGGACTGAAGAGGTGAAACAGGCAGTGGCACAAAAGAAGAAAGCATACAATGAATGGATGAGAAATAGGGGCGTGGAAGAAGTTGAGAGGCGGAAGAGAGAGTTATATGTGGAAAGGAAGAGAGAGGTGAAAAGATTAGTAAGAGAGAGTAAGAAGAGAGTGGATGAGGAATTTGGAAGGAATTTGAGTGTAAAGTGGAGGGACTGTAAGAAAATGTTCTGGAGAGAAGTGAAAAGAGTAAGACAGGGTGGAAGTGAAGTTAGCAGGGGAGTGAAAGATAAAAATGGTAGATTACTAGTGGAGAAGGGAGAAAAAGTGAGCAGATGGAGAGAACACTTTAAGGAATTGTTGAACGTAGAGGATGGAAGTAATGCGAGTATAAGTGGCTGGGGAATGGCTGGGAGAAGGAGGGAGGTGAGAAGACAGGAAGAAATCAGTAGGATAGAAGTTGTGGAAGCAATGAAGAATGTTAAATCGGGGAAAGCCCCAGGAATTGATGGAGTGTGTGGCGAAATGCTGAAGGATGGGGGAGAGATAGTAGTAGAATGGATATGGAAGATGTGCAGATTGGCCTGGGAGGAAGGTAGAGTCCCGGAGGATTGGAAGTCAGGTATAATTATTCCCTTGTACAAAGGAAAAGGGGAAAAAGAAGTGTGTGGTAATCATAGGGGCATTTGTCTTCTTAGTATAATAGGAAAAGTGTATGGTAGGATACTTATAGACAGAGTTAGAGAAAGAACAGAGAAATTAGTTGGAGAAGAACAGGGAGGCTTTAGGAAGGGAAGAGGTTGTGTAGATCAGATATTCATTCTTAGATCTTTAGTGGAAAAGTTTCTAGAGAAGGGAAAGAAGTTGTATGCGGCTTTCATGGATTTGGAGAAAGCATATGACAGGGTGGATAGACAAGGATTGTGGAAAGTGTTAAGAATATATGGAGTAGATGGGAAGTTGTTGAATGCTGTGAAGAGTATGTACGATGGTGTGAAGGCTGCAGTGCGTGTGGATGGTGAACTAAGTGAATTTTTCTCTTTGAGAGTTGGTTTGAAACAGGGATGTGTCATGTCTCCATGGTTGTTCAATCTGTACATGGATGGGGTAATAAAAGAGGTACAAGGTAGGGTAGTGGATGTTGGAGTGGCCCTGGTGAGAGAGGATAGTGTTTGGAAACTCCCTGTACTGTTGTTTGCAGATGATACTGTGTTGTTGAGTGAAGACGAAGGGGAGCTGCAAGGTTTGGTGGATGAGTTTGAGAGAGTGTGTAAGAAACGGAACCTAAAGGTGAATGTAGGGAAGAGTAAAGTGATGGTCTTTGAGAGAGGTGAAGTTAGTGAATGTACAGTGAGGTTGGATGGTGAGGAATTGGAAAATGTGAGTACGTTTAAGTATTTGGGTAGTGTGATGAGTAAGGATGGAGGTTTGGAGGGTGAAGTGCTTGAAAGGGTACAGCAGGGAAGAAAGGTTGCTGGTTCCTTGAAAGCAGTGATAAGAAACAGGGAAGTGAGCATGGAAGTGAAAAAGTTACTACATGACAGTATTGTGATACCAACTCTAACGTACGGAAGTGAAGCTTGGACATTGTTGGAAGGACGCAAGTCAAGAGTGAGAGCAGTGGAAATGAGTTATTTAAGAGGAGCCTGTGGAGTCACGTGGAGAGACAGGCTGACGAATGAGGATATAAAGGAGTGTTGTGGTGTGGATGTGGATGTGATAGGAAGCGTTATGAGGAACACACTGAGGTGGTTTGGCCATGTGGAGAGGATGGAGGGTGAAAGACTGACGAAGAGAGTGTATATGAGTGAGGTGGAGGGGGGAAGAGGGAGGGGGAGACCGAGGATGAGATGGAGGGATGGGGTGGAGAGGTATATGAGAGAGGGGGGTGTGAGTTGGGAGCAGGGCAGTGAAATGGCGGGGGACAGGGCGACTTGGAGGCGATTTGTTTGTGGCCACCCCAAACGGGATTGAGGCGTCTGGCAATAGATAGATAGATAGATAGATTATTAGTTGTTGTAGTAGCCTAGTATTAGTATTATCTTATTTTCTTTCACCTGTAATTCTCAGATACCAGGTAAGTGGATATGCTTTACGTAACAAAAAAAAAAAATAGAGATTTAACACACTGGGTGAAATTAACCATTGCAGACATGCCTAGGGATTTTCTCAGCCCTCCTCTTTCTCTGTTAAAATTGCTGGCGTACCCTCGCTCACTTTGTTCTCTCCTGAAGATATGAATACACGAAATCGCTCGCAACATTTTCGTGTTTCCTTTTTTCTTGTGGATGTCAGTACACACACACACACACACACACACACACACACACACACACACACACACACACACACACACACACACACACACACACACACACACACAGTCTCTCTCTCTCTCTCTCTCTCTCTCTCTCTCAAATGCTCTCAAGTTCAAATTCAGGGAGGTATAATTCCAGTCTATCAAACGTAGTGTAATTGTGCGTATGTCTCTGCCCATACTCGGCAGTTCCAGGTAATTAAGGTAAGTAAAATCTTCCTCCATCCCTGCTTGCCACTCCAATATTATTTTTCCTCATTTATACTTGTTAACCTCCACCTATCTTGTTTTCGCTGGTATTAGTATTATTCCCGTCTCAGAGTCTGGCATCGATTCCAGGAGAACCGGAGACTGCGCGAGGAATCTGAAGGGCCCAGGTTATCTGTCCTGGTATGGGCCATTGCTGATAGAGGAAAAAAAAAATCAAAATCCTTTACGCGCAGTGGAAGGGCATGCCTGATAGTCTTATCAGTACTATGTTGTGCACGAGATAAGTTGGTCGTGTCTACTGGAGATTTTAATATGATCTACGCAAGGAATCTGAATGGCCTAGGTTATGTACCCTGGTATGGACTATTGCCGATAGAAAAAATTCAAATCTCCTCAGTGGTGTCAAAGTCATTGTAAGAAACAGTAGGTGGAGACTAGTGATTGTCCGCAGGACAGTGAGAGAGTTCTAGTTTTAACTTCTACTGTGGATACTAAAAGATTTTTTTTTTTTTTTTAGTTGAGGTGAATCTGAGATGTGAAAATGTTGAAAAATCTAAGTTTTCCTTTAGACTGCTTGATGCTCCTCCATTGTTGCGGAAATGTTGAAGATATCCATTTCATGATTTTAGAAAGTGAAAAACTGAAAACCATTTACTACGCTAGGTGGTAACCATTTTGGCTCCTGGTGGTTTAGTGGGTAATAAAAGTGCTCCAGTGGGATTGAGCCGGTGAAGGTTTATATCCAAGGGGTGGTTGGGATTTATTGCTCCCGTAATGCCACTCAGGGATGAGTGAGGCTGGTCTTTCTCATCTTAAATGCCAGGACCAACTTTCCTAGTCCCGGGCTCCTACGCTTCTCATGGGGCAACGCAGGATTAGATGATGGATGGATGGATGGATGAAAAACTGAAGATAACCTTCCAGCAACGACACTTTCGAAGTTCATACTTTTCTTAATCCAGAATGGTGCGACAAATAACTGCAACCAGATGACATTTTTTAATCTCCGTCCTTATACCGGGCATTAAAAGTTTGAAAAAAGAAAAAAACTATGAGAGTTTTTGCCAAAGGAATAAGTGTGCTAATTCTGTAGCGAATTGGCAGAGAAATAAAGGAATGACATCAAACTGAATGATGTTTAAAAAGGGGGGGGGGAGAAGGAAACTGAGGAAATACAGCATGTCTCTGCACCATGGTGTCGAGATCTACAGTAATTAATTTGATTATTAATGTTTTTCTGCAACAAGAATTAAAGTTAAAATTCTTCGTTATTTCGTTCCATATTGTGTTACTATTCAGTTGTTTAGTTATTCATTAATCCACCCAGTCCGATGCCGTTGTAATAGCCTGATTCAACTGCTGCCATCTCTAGACGATTGCAATATATGTAACTAAGAAGTGGAACAAATTGAAAGGGTTAGATATAGACTTCAGTGGCCCCTGCAGAAAGTAAGTTTTGTGCTGAATATACCGTAATCACCTGGAGGTAACAAGATTAAAGCAAAAATACATCACCGTAATAGAGGATTAGTAAACTTTTCGTCTGTACTTTTTTTTTTATCTTTTTTTTTTTTTTTTTTTTTTTTTTGTTCTCATAATTAGCACACAACGACCGCTCCCAGCATTTAGGTGAACACAGACACAGAGGATCGAAAAAGGAACATTTATTAAGAGGCAGACGGCAGGTAAGGAGAGGACGTACGAGAACTCTTGTCTTATATGAAACTTCTTTTTAAATTAGGTGCATGAAGGGTAGAGCGTCTGTGGTAACTGAGCCAAATTGCACCTGCGACCTCTTTTATAACTAGATAATAGCAGTGTCCTTTTGTTATCTTCCCAGGCTAACTTTAAGCAAAAATCAGCTTTAAACGAATCTTTCTTCCATTTATTCACATGTATCGACTTAAATGAGAGGTAAGGATACGTTATTACAATTATATATCATTTTTTTTATCTTATTACAAGTTGATACTATGATATGATGCCAAACGAGCTGTGATAAGTGAACTCTTTACGTGCAAAGGAAAATGTGCCGTGTAATTTAACCCCTGTCAATCTGGTAGCGATATTCTTCGTGCTCTTGTTAGTACCAGACGATTTCATTTGGCTCAGGAAAGGCCCCCGGTAATGGAAGGATTTATTAACTATCCTCAACCCTTCCAAATCGAAAAATGCGTCCTGAAAAAATCGTCAAAGAATGGCAAGAATAAAAATGAGGAGGACATACCAGGTCCCAGAGGGTTAAGTAAAATAGGCCAGAAATTTAGTCGCCAAAGAAGTGTATAGCCCGTAATTCCATATGTATTTAAAACAGAATCTTAACTTTGTTCCTAACTTTCTTCATTTTCTTATCCTCGTTCTAATGTTTCTTTTACCTTGTTCCCTCATTCTCGAAAACGTCTCTCTTCCTCTCTGACGTCTTGTGTGTGTGTGTGTGTGTGTGTGTGTGTGTGTGTGTGTGTGTGTGATTTTTATCTCCCTCAACATATTTCCTTCAGCACATCATCTTTCCCTTCCCTGCTTCTTTCCTCCTCACCAAAGATCAGAAGGGACATCATGCACCGAGCTTACCTCTTTTAAAACTTTCCATCTTAGCGCAACCATCAGCTTAACCCAGCTTTACCCCACTTGCCTCCCTCTTCTTTTTTAACTCTCTCTCTCTCTCTCTCTCTCTCTCTCTCTCAACACGAGAAGAATCCCAAGCTCTCTCTTTTGTGACACGAAAGATCACGAAAAACTCCTACATCGGCGAGTAGATAATAGCGTGTGAAATACTTAACAAATGTAGCGTATCTAGTGTTTCGCTTTTCTTAGCAAAAAGTAGTGCGCTATAGTTACTCGCTGAAAAAATAAATAAATAAATAAAAGTAGCTCAGTTACGTACCGTCACAAATGAGAGAGAGAGAGAGAGAGAGAGCAGAATATATTATTGGTATCTCCAGAAGATTATTTTAAATTTAAGGGAGACGTTTCTATATGACTTTGAGAAACAGAGGCCGTCATTCATCCCTTCATTATGTCTGTACATCCTGACCTGAATAATATATACTCTGGTGGTTGCCAAAGTAAAATGACAAGATATACATCATGGCAGTGAATGGGTTAATGGCATAATTGTGAAGTGCTGTGGGGAGAATCACAATGGGTTACTGATTCGATGGGCTGGAGAGATGGCTGGTATGATAGGATGGTATTTGCTGATAAAAATACCAGTGTTACAAAAATATATATATATTCGCCTAAAATGCTGGCTTTGCTGCGCTCCATTCATGAATTATTTATCCCAGTAGAACAGCTGACTCTGTAGAACGGCCTTATTTACTGGGTGTGGAATGCATCTTTACGAGTATATGTGTGGTGAGAGAGAGAGAGAGAGAGAGAGAATAGGTGTGGGTGTTGCGTTCTGCGTGTGTCTCTTTTAACAGCGTATATCGTTTCATTAAGTTCCCATCTGTCTGGCTACTCTCCTGAACCATTTTCTTTCTTTTTTTTTTCTTTTTTTTTTTCTCACTACACTTCCACCTCTCATTTACTGTGACGCATATGAGTACTCCCTTCATCCGCAACACCCGTCTTTGCAGTCTTGTTCTTAATATGCTTACCCTGATTCTCCTCTCCAATATCCAGTCAGTACCGGTATTCTTAGGCTTGTATTCTCGCCAGTTAAGGAAGCTGGCTATCCCCTTTTCCTTAACTATTTGTTTTTAGATATGGATGGTTAATATAATTGTACCGGTATAGATTATTTATGCAGAGTTAGGGGATATAGAAAGATTTATATAATCCAGAAAAGGACCGTAAGGTGTAAGAAGCAAAATAAGTTGCTTAGGAAAAAGTGTTAGGAAGCGTCCTCAACTAACCAGAATACGGGTTTTGGTCGTTCATGCGTACATCCAACTCTGCTGCTATCTTTTTCAGTCCATCATTTCTTTTTGCACATGATCTTCTCTTTCCTGTCCGCAGTGTGGTAAAACGTATTGAAATTAACAATTTGTTTCTCGCAAATTTTTTACCGGATTCATCTGTCATATTCATCGGTTCTATTCACTTCCATATACCGGTATCTCTCATACTCCTTTAGATTTCCTGTACATGCTAAGAATATTACCCAGACAATCATCCTTCTTTCTACAAATAAAATAATAAACCAATCTTTTCTCACAGCTAATTCAGAATCGTCCAAAATCGATATATTTTCACTGCCTGACCGAGCCACAACTCTTCCACCAAGTTTGGTCTAAAGTGGCTAAAAACTCTGAGCTGGGCATGTAATGTGACCTTGATTTTTGTTATATCCAGCTTAAAATTCAGTATCTTCATCCTTGCCTGTCCCTCAACCCTTCCACTAAATTTGGTTGTAACCGATTTAGAGTTTAAGTTATAGGGTCGAACTTTAGGCCTTTTCCTGTGACTTACATTTTTTATTAAATAATCTCCATAATTGAACCATCCCATCTTTGCCTTATCCTTAACCCTTGCACCAACTTTGCTTTAAACTGGATCAGGACTCTTTAAGCTGGCCATTCCTTGCGACATTGAATTCTTATATTTTAATTTCTCAAAATAATTAGGGCATCCCCCTTGCTGACCCTCAACTCTTCCAGCAATGTTGGTTGAAATCAAACCGTATGAGTTACACAGGTCCCAAATAGGCTGAAAAATACACACACAAACGCCGGTCAGACATTACACCCTCCGATCTTTCGTGGGCGCGGGTATAAAAACAGGCTTGTATATAGAGCCAAGAATCCGGAGGCATGAATGATGTATGGATGGCTGTGTGACCTGTTCCACTTTGCCTTTTGTTCCTCTTGTTTCGGGATTCTGCCTCACCTTAGCTTCACGTGGATAAATGGGTCAGGGTAATGTAATGATGCTGAATGTTTGAGTGTTTTTTGTGAGTTATTTTTTCCCCTATTAAGACTGCACCGCAAAAGTAAACTCACCTCATTAACGCCACTCACAGGCAGGCGGATCTCACTAGCGACTCACCGGCCGCTGTTATTGTTAGCGTTTTTCTGGGAAGTGAAGGTGGTGGGCGGCAGATGGGAGAAAGAGAGAGAGAGAGAGATCTGACTTCGGGTGCTGTGGTCTACTAGAGTCCGTGCATTCATCTGACAAAGATCCTTAACCTCTTTCAACACAGTAAGTGGCGAGATGTAGTCAGATAGGATAAATTAGACTAGTAACCAAGGAGACTCATTCCGACCTTATAACTAAGATTCAGCAAACACAGCCATGACTAAGTATTCAAATTGTGTGAGTGGTCCAGTTCCTTTAGGTGAAAATAAATCAGTCGTAGTGACGTTATGGCAACTGAGCATATTCTGAAGCTGGTTATGTAATACTATGTGGATATTTACACCTCTGTCCCTATGACGTAAGACTGAATAAAAGTTTGATGAAGTACTTATGGTAGCTGCGAGAGTGGAAGGTGTTACACGAGCAATTTTTATGTGATACTATGAAACACAAAAGACCTTGAGATGGAAATATATGCTCTGCCGTGTGGGTAAGATTGAGAAATAGGAATGCAGGACACAATTCTTGCTTGGATTTTCTGCGATATTTTGCTTTTGGCAGTGCATTTCATTTTGTCTTGCTATTTTCAGACAAAAATATTTAGCTTTCAGAGGATTTTTCAAACGGGGAGGGTTAGATATACTGCACATCTCATTTGCCTTTTCAATAAACGAGGTCTCCTTCAGGCTAAGCAAAATCGTCCGGTTTTAGCAACAGTAATTTAGTAGAATATGTAGACGGTTTGAAGCTATTAACACCTCCACTACGATAATTTCATGTTTTATTCGTCTTACCTCCAGGCCCTTTTTATTCAGCCGAGAAAACCTCAACGCTAAAGGATTTTTACTTTAATATCCTTGGTACCCCCCCCCCCCAAAAAAAAAAAAAAAAAGTCCGACACCGACTAATACACACTGATTGAAAAATATGAGCCATGTAAAACGAATACCCTGGCATTACAGTAATCTAATCCAACCGCGCCAGTTTGAACCTAATCCCTGTATTCTGAGCCTGTCCTAACCCAATCTCAAATGGTTAAACCTGATCATATAATTACCAGCCTAACCTAATCAGACCGCTCAATTTGAACCTAATTCAAATATTCTGAGCTTATCCCAACCTACCTGCGACAGTTTGAACCTATTTCGTGCATTCTGAGCCTAACCTAACCTAACCTAACCGCGCTAGTTTTGCCCTAATCCGAATGGAAATATTGCATTTATGAACAAGAATATGCTTACTAATCTCCCTCTGCATTAATGAACAGTGGACAATAAGGCATCGCTAATCTCTCCTGGTATGCATTCTGAAACGCAGAGAGAGGAACACCGAAATATTTTACTGTATGTCCTGCTGCTGTCGAGGGTCTTGCACACGTTGGTGTTATGTACCCTCAGTGGGGCAAAGCAGTTGCTGCTTCCACCAGGGAATCATATGTGCCCCTACTTCCCCGCACTTCACCATAGGACTGAACCCTGGGCCAACCCTGGCGAGGCGCTGTCTACCACACGGGGACGCCGCGCCGGGTGCCTGCACGGTGTGTGGACTGTACTGTAACTACAGGACGGCCCCACCTGTCGACGGATCTGGCCGAGGCTCTATACCCAATTTAAAACAGAAATTGCAAGTATTATGAAGCTTAGTCGCGTGACGAATATTGCACAAATGAAACCAAACAAGACAATCTACCACTATAACCCCTTACTTTACATTTTTAACTTCATTTTATTTTAGCCTTGTTTTCGATTGTGTAATTCTTCTGTTATGTAAACCCAGGTTTGAAAAAAAAAAAAAAAGCATTATTTTGTTCCTATACTAAACACACACACACACACACACACACACACACACACACACACACACATATATATATATATATATATATATATATATATATATATATTCAAAGTGATTAGCATAAATACACGCTAATCACTGATTAGAGAACACACACCATCTCAAGATCATTATTTTTAATAATAGAGAAAATTGCCAATTCAGGTTTTTCAGAAAGCTATAAGGGACTTTCGGCAATATTTTTTTATGCAAGAAGGAAGGAACTAAACGCCAGGAGCCTGCAAGATTGTTACCTCCAAGAAAAAACAAGGACGTGATAACGGTATACAGTATATCACTCAGTAAATTAATTTTGTTCTGCTACTGCCTGCAACCACTCACTTTGGCACAAGTGCTTCTTGCTAATGCAGTGTTAAGCGTAGGTGGCAAAGCAGTTATAAATAAATTATTGCATTGAGGGTAGGTGACAGGGCAGTTAGAGAAGAGGTATTACAAACATCATTCCTGTTCGCCATTCACACATGCATTCACTTTGAATTTCAGAACTCTCTCTCTCTCTCTCTCTCTCTCTCTCTCTCTCTCTCTCTCTCTCTCTCTCTCTCTCTCTCTCTCTCTCTCTCTCTCTGTCATCTATCTAGTTAACTTTTTTTCTAATTTTTTCAGGTGATTGTTATGTAAATTTACGCTCATTTGTTTTTCATACATAATTTGAATTTTTTTACACGATGAGTTTTATGAGCTGGGTGTGGATAATATGTGGTGAGAAAAATGTTCACATTCATTTGCATTGGACCACTGCTAATACGAACACATTCAAACCAGGATATCGAGAGACATGATTTGTGTGTCTGTCTGTAATTATCGTTTTTTGAAGTGACATAATGGCACCTACTGATTTGTTTTGTTTTACCCCTACAACAAAATCAGTAGTTCAGATTAAAGTAATGGAATAGGCTGATTTCAAATAAAGAAAAAGTTTTAATGTTGTACCTCATACACAGGCACGCATTTAAAGCATTAATATTTGTTTTGAATACTCTCTACTATAAAAAATTTTGCTATGATGCAGTGCGAATAACATAATTTTTTACTCAGAATTACGGAAACTCTAATACACTGTACCAACGGGAAGAGATATAACAGGTAAACACATAGCTATACTTTTCTGGAAACTGGAAATTTGAATGAACTGTGATGCCTCCTTCACTTAATCTTGGCAAGACTTACCTTGTTCTTTGGGTAAGCCGAGGAGGACTAAAGCCACGTCCAGCCAGACTATCAGATCTAACACAAGAAGTTTTATCTCCGGGAACACATGAAGTCACTAGTTTACATGACGAAAAGTAACATAGGACAAGAACTTAGAGAGTAATGGAAGCCACACGACATAACAGGCAAAATCCAGCAGTGCTGAAGAAGGCTATACATTTATTGATGCAGTATGAAATATTGTGGAACAAAGATGATAATGGTCACTTTCAGCATTTAATGTGTTTTGGCGAGACAGTTCACATATATTGAAATGAAAAGTTCTTAGAAGACCCCCTTTTAATACCCAAATAATGTTTTTCGCTTTTTAAGGTTGCATGTTATCCCAAATTCAACATTCAGTTTTGACTGATATGAAAACATAGTTGATCTTTGGCATGATGAAATGTGTAACCAGTGCAGAGTTTGTAATTACCAATTAAAATAATGCACATTACATATTATCCTCATATACTAAAATTATTATGTATTCGAAGAGAGATTTCCTGTTTTATAGAGATAATAGCAAAATCTGTTTAAATAACTAGTTTTCCCCATGTGACCAGCGCATCCTTCTCCGTCCCTCCCCCTCGTCCTCCCAGGTGACACTCGCCCACACCCAAATCTGTCACATGTTTAGGTCGCGGCTACGGCAAAATGAGGAAAAATTTGTTTATCCAGTATATTTTGGTTAGTACGGCAAAATTAGCCTTTTCTGGAAGTATCTGAGAGGTATATATGCTGCACTGCTCTGTATATCTCACGACTTTAAGGCCTCGACAGGAAATAACATAATGGCGATGAGTGATACCGTATATTTTAATAGGATATATAGCAGTTCCTTTCGTTTGGGGGAGGCCATCGTACGGTACATGAGTAAGCACGTCCAGTTTGCAGTTCTTGGGTTGGTCTGCCTGGTGGACAAAATCTGTTTCTCCCACGATCAGATTGGGTCCTGGATGTAACAGTGATTATTGTGAGTCGTATTATGAGTCCTAGTAGAAGATTACGACTTAGAAAAGAAAACTGTCTGCTTTAACGTTACTCTTGCAGTCGATATGAGTTAATTCTAAGTCTTCTTCCTAATTTCACTGCCTTTCTCCCTCCATATGTTACTGTCCTTTCTTAATTGGTTTTCTCCCCTCATTCCTTAAACTTATAGCTCTCACCTTGTCATTATGAGGTTCTGCCAAGGCGATCCACATCAGTACCTGCAGTTAATTACCTCTGCCGACGAACCTGGACGTGCACTATGCATTCACCCGTGTCTGTGTGTTGGTCTGTGTACAAGATACCTCAGAAAGCTTATATCTAATTTCAGTTTAATCTGATGGATAGATAGGCAGTGAGTTAAGAAAGAGTTTATTCAATTCTGAGATGAATTAGGATCCGGATGCAGGAATTTAGACATTAATTTTATCGATGGTGTCGGAGGTCAGCGCTCTCTGGTACTATACAACAGGACACTAAGACCGTAAAATTAACTGTCTGTTTGAGGCTGGGAAAGTATTCATCTGACAGGGAGAATGAATGACAGCAGAAAGTCAGAAGTTTTTATTGGCGCTGGCGGGGGTACGCGTTCTGTACGTGCCTTGTAGTTCCTAATAATAGCAATCTGAAGTATTTTTTTCAGTTAATATATATGTATCGTATTTATTTATTTATTTATTTATTTATTTATTTATTTATGTACTTATTTAAATATATGCGATAGTAGTCAGTCTATATATTATACAGTCTGATCATTTATTATCCAGTCAGGAGTGTAGGGGCCTAAGGCTAGGACACGTAGTCTAAATATTTAAGGCAAGACTGACCGTCACTCTTCCCTGAGTGGCATTATATGAAGAATAAACCCTAGCCACCTCTCGAATGTAAGGTTTAGTGGGTCACATCCATTTGGAGCACCTTAGCCCACAAAACCGCCAGGTGAACATTTGGTGAAACAGTTACCACCCAGAGTAATAAGTGGTTTCCTGGGCAACAGTATATACAGTAGGGTGATTAATGGTAATTCATGTACAGTTTGAGCTTCCTGTTGGAAGTAGTTCTTTACAGAGAGAACTAGAACAAGAAAACATCCACTCTTCACTCGCGTACCTGGCGTCTCACGGAGCAGGTAAAAAGATGTCACGCGTTTGATGCTTTAACCCCTTGAAACTGGCGACATTTATTGATTTTGCAACCACCAGACGATTCTCTTCTCCTAAGGATTAGCTCTAGTAGCGAAGGGGTTAATGTGGGTTGTATATAGCCCTTCCCGTTCGGAAAATTTCTCTAGGCACAAAAAAAGAAAAAGAAAAAAAACAAACAAACTCTGGGGATAGTAAGAATAAACTAAAAATTGGTCACTGATTTGAAAGAGGAAAAAACTCACATAAACAAGTGTGTGTACCATTGGGGCCGGTCAGTTCCCCCGTGACAAAATTAGGTGACACTTGGCTGTGTAGATACGTTGCTTATGTTAGTCCGAGAAAAGCTATGTGCATCATGTCAGGCGAGTGCGAACTGTAAACCATAATACTTATGTGACGCTGTTGAATTTGTCGGTGTTACCAATATAATGTAATTACCATATCACATGTGCCTGTGGAAATATTGGGGACACTATATTCCAGAATATGAGAGGCCGCATATACTGTGAACTCGGTACAGATAATCCCTGATCATATTATATCCGGCTTGAAAATAACAACCAAGGCCAGCCCGCCCATCCACTCTTTAATTAACAAGCTCACATTAACGAACATCACTCACGAATTTTTATAGTGGCATTTTTTTCCCCTCCGACTATTTTTTAGCTCAAGGGGGACGAGGTGAGGATAAGTTGGGATGAGGGTGGGGTGAATCCTGAGGTAAGGATGACAGTGGGATAAAGCCAGAAGAGTGAGGGTGCGTGAAGCTTAAAAGCAGGATGAGAATGTGGTGAAGCCTGAAAGTGAAGTAATTCTGGTGAAGCTAAAAGTGGGGTTGTTTAAGTGTATTTTTTTATGTTTCTTCATTTCGAGGCGAGTATAATGTGTACGTCTTATTTTATTTACTGAAACCCCACTCAGTAGCTGGAAACATCAGTGGGCTATAGTACATTTTTTTTTTAATCTACATAATAATAGTTTTCTCATGCTAAACTAACTTTCTACGTAGACTAAAGGAGGGGAGACGCTGAGGTGATGGGCAAGGTGAGGAGAGGGAGAGGAGAAAGTGTGATGAGGATAGGATGAAGTCTATGAGGGTAGGGAGAGGGTGATGTGAAAGCAGGATGAGGGTGAGTTAAGGTTGGGCTGAGGGTGGGGTCAGGGTGGAAGTAGGGTGTGGTGAAAGCAAGGAGGACGGCGGGAAGGTGAGGAAAAGTCACAGGAGCAAAATATCGCATCATTATTTTTCCAGTCAGTGGAGCAAATAACAAGTAAACAGCATAATATGATAAGGAAAATACAGAAACCGAAACATGTCAGCCACTTCATAACACGAACTCTTTTCATAATGTTGACTTGTTTCTTCAGGACGATTTTATTCAGGTTCAGAATTTTTTAATTCTTCCCGCCAGTTCGAATATATTTAATTTTTACTTTTTTTCATGGTTTGGTGGGGAGGGGGGGAGAGGTGCCCATCATCCAATCATTCTATGTAGAAATACTTTAATGTGACTGTGTGCTGAGTGTGGAAGCATTAGTAGTAGCAGTTGTAGTAGTAGTAGTATAAGTATTGCCAAGGAAACCATTTCTTATACTGAATGGTAACCACCTAAGCAAAGAAACGGTTGGGTATAGAGTCACGGCAGAGTTATGGTACCTGATGTCCCAATGGCACTCCAAGGTATGGCACTGAGGCAGATACTGTCATTCAAAGAGCATGGGAGCAACCACCCTGTAACTATTTAAGACGCCACAAGTTAAGCATCGACAGGAGATGCCTTAAATCACGCCACAACATGGAGGCAATGTGTTTATCGTCCGTATGACCCAGTTGCCCGTTAGTTTTCCGTCAATAATCTGTAGTCCTCCTCCACTTCATGCAGAGTTAACACTTTCGTGGGCCAGCTTTGCGTAACTTTTCAACCCCGTTCCTGGGCTGGGGGTGAGTTTCCAACGACATGAAGCTGTGTTGCCTGTGTTCACCAAATTGTTGTGCCACATATTTAAGCATGAAAAATCACTCCAACAAATAATGCACCGGAGCGTCATCGGCCCAGATTCGGTTGGCCAACAAATAACACGTCAGTGCGCCATCGGCCCGAAGTAGTGTCAACAAACACTTACTGGAAATGAAAGGAAGAAAAAGCTGTGCCATACTTTTTTTTTTTTTTTGTGGAGTAAGAAAGTGGCGAAAACAATCGAGAGTAAACTGACGGGAATGTATTAATTAATGGAGCTTTCATAGATGTTTGGGTTTCTTAAGCAGTTAGCTGTCTGCTTGGCATAAGGTGGATTGTAGGAAATAGAGATGGAAGGAGTGTAAAGGTGGATGGGTGACAAAGAAGAAGTTGGGCGTGATTAAGCCTCTTCACTTTCCACTAACCAACCAACCCCCCGTCCATATAAAAAAATGGGTTTGAGGTAGGCAGAGAAGAGGTAAGGAAGGAGGGATGGTAAGACGGTAAGGATATGAGCAGCAAGATCTCGAGGTAACAAAGTAGACAAAGTATGAAACAGATGGATGGAAGAAGAAATAGACAGCCTGTTCATTTGTTACTCCTTGTCTCATTTGCATGTGAGTTGTTTCTGTCTGTTGTTGACTATCCAGAGAGAGAGAGAGAGAGAGAGAAACAGAAAGTCAAAGAGAGAGAAACAGTGACAAATGAGAGAGAGACAGAGAGAGAGAGGGAGAGAGAGAGACTATACAGTGTGGTCAAGCAACAGAAAACCCGATTAGATAGATGGCTTGGCAATAACCAGGGAAATCGAAGAACATTTAAAGTAGAAGAAGAAAACAAAAGACAAAGCCGGCGAGAAGAAAGGGTGACAGAAAAATACTTACGTTATAAAGAATAAATGAATTTCAGGTAAGCAATAGCACAGAATTATGGTGGTGATTAACTGAAACAACAGTAAGTACAGGAAATGCATTTTAGATATTGGGAAACGAAGAAAAAATGAAAATTATGTCGAGTGGAGAGAGAGGAGAGACGCAGAGAAAATGTGAACTGTACTCTGACCACTTTTATTTGACCTAAAACTGCCATCTCTCTCTTCAGTGCTGAGATGTAACAAGAGATTATAACTTCAGTAGTGCTTGCCCGCAAAAATTTACGGGAGTAATTAATACTTTCCATCGCAGAATGATTGCAAATACCATTATCTTTCCATTCCTTGACTGAACCCACAGTGACCAATTTTAACCAGAAAGTCGAAAAAATTATTTTCGCATATGTTTGCGCCTTGCGATTTGCGACAACCTCACGCCTTTGCGTCGCGCGCCATGTTTTTTTTTTTTTTTTTTTTTTTTTTTTAGACACTCGCAGGACTTACCCGAACTAATGCAGAAAAAAAGTTAGGTCAGTATCTTTTACCGTCTCGTGAACAAAACGAACAAACGCATAGATAGACATTTTCGCGTGTCACAATTTCCGACAATTTCGAACCGTCTCGTCGCGCGCGCAATCGCCATTTGTGTGTGTGTGTGTGTGTGTGTGTGTGTGTGTGTGTGTGTGTGTGTGTGTGTGTATTTTTATGACCTGGACTTTCTCAGACCTAATGTAAAAAAAAATAAATAAATAAAATAAAATAAAATAGGTCGATTTCTCTTACCGTTCTCGTGAAAGGAAAGAACAAATGCACGTGCAGAAATACACGAACATTGTTTGACTTTGTTATTTAGATGTATGGTACTAGTTGCGAAAAAGTTCCATGGATTCATATGACTGTCTTCATGTACCACTGAGCTACGAGCAATCAGTGCCAAAAAACAGCATCTAGGCCAGTTGAAAGTGGATGAGCGATAGCAGCAAAATCAAAACAGTCATCCACAAAAACAAGTAAAATTTTTTAAATGGGCAATGAAGGACTGAAAAAATTACTTATAAAGAATGTGGTCCGATAATTTAATCTTTTATGGGTAGTAGTGGCTTGATCCTGGAAGCTGGTGATGTAATGGATAACATCTCGAGCTCACAGCTGGAATATCAAGGGTTCAATTTTTGTTCCTGTCAGACTGCCGAATGACGTTTGTTTTTCCAGCAATGTACTTGGGGACTTGGACGTACCATTAACGGTTGGAGAATGTGTTTTAAAAGATTGGGAAATATTAGAAAAACAAATATTTGCACCTTTATAACCCTCGTGCAGTTCACAGGCATACATCTAACTCTTCTGCGACATATACCTCTTCAACCAGTGGCAATGTCTTAATAATTATTTAGAGATTAATAATAGTTCCGTCAATAAATGAATAGGCTGCATTTTTAGATAGCTGCATTCATAACTCAGTACTGTATTTAACTACTTTGCGAAATATTATGCTTTCCAAAACCCCACATGGAGTCGCTTGAGTTCAAATAAATCCTTCAAACCTTTCAAACTCCGACGCTGTGTGTTATTGACTAAGAACGCAAGTCAGGAGTGAAAGCATTAGATATGAGTTAATTCACTGGAGCACGGAGAGTTATTTAGAGAGATGAGCAGACAAATGAGAAGTAAAGGAGCATTTTGGTGTTAATGTGGGTGTGATTGAAAGTGTTAAACGAAATACTTATGAGATGGTTTGGCCATGTTGAGAGGATGGAGACTGAGAGACTGACTAGAGGGGTATGGAAGTGAGGTGGAGGGGAAGAGGATTAAGGAGAGACTGCTACTCCGCTTCTAAAGTCATCAACAGTGGCGTTCATCATGATTCTTTAATTTCACCAGGTCTCTTTCCATGTGAATTATGATAACGAATTATTGTCCTTCAAGCCCTATCCGCTTATCCTTTGACTATTTCACCCTTCGATATTTCTCCTGCTCCTCTCGCTGTCCATCCTCAAGGTTGCTATATCATTCAGAACATGGGGCAATGACAAAATTTACCTCTGATTTGTGTACTTTTTTCTGTTTGCAGTAAAACGAACCTTACTTCCTCATTCTCTCCTCTCTCACAGCCTGCACACACCTACTCCTATACCTTCATTGGCACACTTTTAATCCATTATCATTTTTTTTTTCTTTTCCCCCATGTTCTGGCTTGAAAATATCACATAATTTCTCTTGGGAAATTACCGACTCAGAAACCGGATGTCCGGGATTTGTATCTGTCGGGGGGGGGGGATGCGCGCGCTTAACCCAGCTCTCTCACTCTCTCTCTCTCTCTCTCTCTCTGTGCGTGTGTGTGTGTGTGTGTGTGTGTGTGTGTGTGTGTAGCCCACTATCCCTTCGCCTTTCATTTGCAGTACGAATGTCAATCCAGCAGATCGTCCCCTGTTACAATTCAGCTGCCATTTTTCATTACTTCTATAAAGGTACTGTACCCCACTGTCGGTGTATAGAGTGCATACAGTAAAATGTGCCCGTATTTCCATAGGAGTCAGTTGCATCCAGAATGTATACTTTGTTGAGTATAATGTAAGCCATCTCTCACTGTGAAATGCGTAATGTACCGGTGATTATGGCTGCATACACCTGTTTTATTCTCACTAGTGAATGAGCACACCTGTTCTGATATTTCTGTCCACTCCCAAAGTCGTATCCTTCTGCCTTTAACTGTGAGATTCCAGATCCCCTCTTGCAAAGTCATTCCAAAGTTATCAGCGTCTTCCCTCCAAGTGTAATTTAACTGTATCCCTCTTCTCTGTCACCCTGCAGACTTGAGTTCAGTTCTCGAGCGGTGTATGTTAGCTGACTTGATTTAGCATTTTAGTGCGATTTAGCATAGCACCTGACAATTACATTCAGCCCAGAATAGCACCTGACATTTACTTTCAGCCCTCAGAAACATCTGTCCGAGGGGATCAGACACAGAGAGGTAAAAATTCTTCACCTTGAAGGCAATTTTTAAATCCATTAAGGCCAGTGCCAGACAGATATATTAAACTTGGATGATGGCCCCCTTCATTGAAATAGTTATAAACAGTCGTTTCCAACTCTCTTCATGCAGTGTTCAGCCTGACACCAGACGGTTTTCTTTACCTAAGAATACTTGTGACTGAGGTGGTCAGGTGGTTCAGGAAAATGTCATTCAAACTAAGATGCAGCTGCTAGACTGAAGATCGTTGCAAGACAGAAGGAAAACGTAAGCAGGAACCAACACGGACTTTAAAGAACTGTGATATCTATCCTAAATAGGCTACAACTTGCATTAAAAATATAATTTGATTAGTCGACAGCTATATAGCCAAAGCATAAACCAGTAAGGAGAACATTACCCACAGTATGTGTGAATATTGAACAACAGTGAATTAACCATAAGTTCATTCAGTTTTTCAGTGGTCAACCTCGCTCTTGCCGTTCTTAAAGATCTACAGTATTTTAACAACCTGCCCTCTGTATGTAGCAGTCAACACGAATAACCATCGTTAGCAAGACACTTGCTTTTGCAGAGAATTTTCTCCCGATAGATCTTCTGGCAATTGACGTAAGAGTACATTCCTACTGTGATTCACATTATGCGATCATGATTATGGCTGATAGATGCTGACTTGGTAGTGTTTTATGCCTTATGTTTAACCTTTCTCACCACCATACACTGATAAAAATGCAGTAGTCATTTATTCATCCAATCCTTTTCCGCTACATTAAAAGCGTATGGACCCGGGGCTAGACTACCCAGTCCTTATTGATAAGGCGAGGGTAACCAGCCTCACTAGTCCCTGAGTGGCATTATGGGAGCAAGAAGCCACAATCATCCCTCGATTTTAAGCCAGTTCAGACCCCAGCCGGCTGGAACACATTAACATATTAGACCACCTGGCGTGTTACCACCAGCTTAGTAAATGCTTTCCTTGGATATAGTAAACCATTTGGCTCATCACTCAGCGTAGAATCACCTGAGGTAACATTATATCAAAATTCTACAATACTATAGAAAAGAAAAAAAAAAGATTATAAGGTGTACCTACAATGAAAGTCTAAAGCATTTTCTCATACACTGATGCTGATTAAACCATAATAAGGGCAAAGATCGACAAGAAGCGAAAGTCAATTCCTGTACAATTATGGATAATGGACAAATATCTTTTCTAGTGTTTCACATACAGTAATTATCTTTTCAGTGAACATTAAGCTCCCAGTACACATATGGCAGATAGAAATATATTTTTGCAGGATATTGCATTTTCTTGCGATTGCTGCTTGCTAGATTTAGGGAAATGGCAGAGAGGACTTTCTCGGAACTCCAGAGCCGATATTCTCATTAGTTTAGGAAGCTCCCTAACACCTTTTCCTGAGCAATTCATTTTCTTTATTGCACCATACTGCCCTATTCTATGTTATATAAATCCTTCCCGTATGGCCACACTCTGCATAAATAACATACAAAAGGATACTAACCAGCCAAATCCAAAAATAATCGCTAAGGAAGAGGTGTTAGGGAGCCGCTTTACCCAACGAGAATACGAACCCAGGTCACAAGAGGTCATTGCTGAGGGCGTCATCATGCACCTCCTTGACGTCAGCACTCCAGCCTGACTATGCTGCGTGGAAAAGGGATTTATTGATTAGCGATTTTTGGATCAGGGTGACGTCATCGAGTGCGGCTTCTGACACGATTACGGTGCACGTGTACTTGTTCTGTTGACTCTTCACTTGACCATCCGCACGGCTTCAACATGTACTGCCAGGTAATAATAGAGACTGGTGAGGTCTGCCGGCACGTCTCTTGGCACAATTCACCATCATTAACCGTGCCAGCAGTGGAGACATTCGACCTTATTTACCACTAATAGACAAAAATGATCCAGAAATACGAACAGAAGAACACAAACTAGATCCACCAAAACAGTGAATTGGGCCACACATTCTTCACTCATCATCTTTTGAGCCTTTTAGATTATCATCACACTTGACAGGCCAAACGAACCACACTCAGAAATTTGAATCATAATTCCAACAAGACAAATCCGTCGACTCCCGAGCTAAAAGTGGGGCGCAGGGCTATCTCATGGGCACCTCCATAAACAGAACCAGCTTCTGTTCGTCGTCAGTTCTTTTGTTTCCTCAACTTTTACAGTATGACTCACCTACACGTTGGCATAACCTCTCGATGCGAACATACCACATATGCACCTTTGAATACTCATTTTTATTCATGGTACTTCAGCAGTCCACATATTCTGCCAAATCTGCGCAGTCGACATACATACATTCCTAAACATTTTTTTGTTTCCGCTGCGGTAAATTTTTCATACTCATACCATACCAACATTTCTGCCGTCACTGACACACCTTCATACAGCCATGTTGTAGGAAGTGTACAGATAATTAATTTTCTTATTATCAGAGTCACCATTTCCAAAACTACGTAATTCCAAAGCTCTATGTACTGTGCACTCCTTATCTACGATTATCCCTGCTTTCCATCGCTGCTCCTAGGATGATGTGTATTACTCTATCAGCACCTACTGCCTTGCCATTCTTCTTTTTTGTCTTTTCTGTCTTTTCACGGTACTCGTCACTTCCCTTAAGACTCACTCGTGTGTCAGATTTCCTCCTTGAGCACCAGCCAGCCAAGTTCTGTTGTCCTGCCACTCTGCTCTTTTTCTCATTCATCACTAATTATTAAGGACGTACAGAAACTAATTATTTTCATTACTCGCAATCATACACCCGACATCCCTCATCCATATGTCAGTAGTATATATATGTGCAACAAAAATAAGAGTAGAAATATGGAAAATCAGTACCACAGCATGCAGATTTTCACTGTATCCCTGTTAGTCGGTTCCCGTTCCAGCAGGGTGGCGCCCAGAAGTAGAAAAAAGCAACTACTGCCATTCACATTCAGGCACCTATCTGCATTTTAGACTGATCCAGACTACAGCATAATAAAAACCCCATCTGTAGACTCATTTCATCAGTTTCCGGTTTACCTCAGTTTCTTCACTTCTTTCCTCTTACAAATCACCGATACAGAGTCATACCCCCATTAACCACTCCATTCCCGTTTGTTCTGTTCTATATACGCCTCTCACTCCCCTGATTGTACACATTATTCACGATCTCTTTCACAGCATCAATTCACCTTCTCCTGTGGCTCTCACTTCCTCTTACTGTGCTTCAAATCTCTGTATCTTTATCAGTTTCTCATCATTCTTTGTCTCGAATACATAGAAATAATCATCATTACAATAGTCCTTTTACCTTAGCTTGGTCCAGACTGTTGTTCCTGTGCAGCCTATTTCACGTAGTTCAATAGCAGAATACGATGATGCAACGGCTGTACATCCCATCCCTAATACTTCTTCCTGACTAGCAATACATTCAAGTTTTTATCCATTGTTACAACTCAGTATTCAAGGGTAGGTGGCAATTTTAGACCAGGTTAGAGTAAATACCGTATAGTTTGCCACATGAGAACCATCTGGCTCCCATGACGCAGAACCAGCTGAATGAAGTCGTCTGGTGTTAGCTTGAGCCGAATATTTAATGTTTTCCGACCATTGGAGAGTTAATGGTACAGTATCAAAGCTTAGTCTTGTGTGGGTCCCTTTCAGCTGAATAAAACCAGTGAGCGTTTGATGGAATAGACAACCAGAGAGGGCCCGACCATGAAAGGCTTAATTGACTCTATAATCGTGCCCAGTTAATAAGAGAAGAAAAAGAAGAAGAAATATTAAGAAGAAAAAAAGAAAAAGTTGAATAAAGAAGAAGAGGAGGAGGAGGAGGAGGAGGAGAAAGAGAGAGACAGACAAATGGGCAGACAGACAGACGTGGAGAGATCGTTATGTCCCCACCTCTGTTAGGGAGAGTGATAGTTGTTGGGAGGAGAAAATAGAAGAGGGGCTGAGATGAGAGGAGACGTGGTGATGACCCTGGAGACTGAATTATCCTCGTAGTTGTTCAGCAGTTTCGGTGATGAAGGGAAAAGAGGACCCTAAGTACATTAACGGAGAGATGGAAGGCGAAAACGAGGAAGAGAGGAGTGGGAAAGGAGAGAAACGTGGAGGGAAAAGAGGGGTACTGAAGGCAGAGGGTGGAGAGAGAGGAAGACTAGAAGGAGGAAGATATTTTAGAGTTGCCAATAGGGAGGCGTCGACTAGTGTTTGCTAAATAAGGTAACACTTTTGAGTCTTTCCTAATCTTTCGTATCATCTACTTTGTCTTCGAGTCGTTTGCAAACTCAGCTTTAAAATGCAGCCTTGTCTCAGTCTCCTTTATGTAAACTGAAATAGTGGGTTCAACACACACACACACACACACACACACACACACACACACACACACACACACACACACACACACACACACACACACACACACACACACACACACACACACACACACACACACACACACACACACACACACACACACACACACACACACACACACACACACACACACACACACACACACACACACACACACACACACACACACACACACACACACACACACACACACACACACACACACACACACACACACACACACACACACACACACACACACACACACACACACACACACACACACACACACACACACACACACACACACACACACACACACACACACACACACACACACACACACACACACACACACACACACACACACACACACACACACACACACACACACACACACACACACACACACACACACACACACACACACACACACACACACACACACACACACACACACACACACACACACACACACACACACACACACACACACACACACACACACACACACACACACACACACACACACACACACACACACACACACACACACACACACACACACACACACACACACACACACACACACACACACACACACACACACACACACACACACGATGAGCAGTGCCTAAAACTGACAACACACCAGTATCTTTCAGTCCCTCTGCCCAGGTATGTCATACGTATTATATTATTGTTGATACCATTAGACGATTTTACACAGATTCTGAGAGCATGGTAGTAGTAGTGGAAAGTTTACCCAGGGTAGGTGGGGTTGCTCAGTATCCACTCACATCGTGCAGTGTAACCTTAAGGTGACAGCACTGAGTGACAAGCCAGATTGTTTCATGTAATATAGGAAACCATTTACTACGTTCGATGATGAAATTAACCAGTTGACGCCTAGTGATCATGTGGTTTGCGGGGCTCCAACCGGGTAGAACCCTTAAAAGTTTACGTCCAAGGAATTTGGATGGTTTCATGTTCACTTATAGCTACTCAAGGGCGAATAAAACTGGCCAGTCACACCTTAAACATAGAGCTTCGGTAGATTACCTCTGGATCCCTACGCTCATGATGAGAGAGAGAGAGAGAGAGGGGGGGCGGAGACAGACAGACAGTAATATGCAGTGTAAGGGAACGGATGTTAGGTGCTGTGTTTTGATGATCCAGGCGTTTGCTTGAATGCGCTGACAGGCGCAGACAGTTTCCTATGCAAATATGCAGACTAAGGAAGAGAACGCTGAGAAGACTGTTTTATGTGGACAGATCCCAGAATTCCTTAACCCGGCGTAACGCGATGGTGAACTGAAGCTCATTTACTTTTCTCCCAACGAAACTGAAAGAGAGAGAGAGAGAGAGAGAACAACCAGACTCGAGAGCATAGCACAGCACAGCCCCCTTCCATTAAAGCAGCCAGTCTTCTTGGGAGTCTTTAAATTACCCGTATTTCTGATGGAATTTCTATAGAACTACATCTTACAAGATAGACAGACGAACAGACTGAATGAAGTATGAATGTATGAGAGAAAAGCCATTGACGATAGGAATAATAGTTTTAACACGTATTCGGCCCAAAAGGGTCAGGTTCATTGTGGGTCACCGTAAGAGTGTATTCGAGGTCACTTCCCGGTGGTCCATGATTTTTTAGATTTCCATCCTGCATTTAAAGTAAGAACCCAGATTACTGTGAAATTTGCAAGTCTTTTTCTGGGGTATTATTTGGGTGTTTTCCTTGTCAGTGCCATATGTATCTGTTTGTCATTGTCCTTTACTCGTAGTACCGTATTCTAAGCGATTTTTTTTGCTAATTACACCTTGGTATCCTCTTCTGTGATACTTAAATCATTCTGGTATCACAGTACCCTTGCTGAATAGCGTACAGAATTATACTAACTAGCCATATCGAAAAATAAATCGCTAAGAAAGAGGTGCTACGGTTCATGTTTAAGCGATGAAAATACGGGCCTTACAATCTAGCCGACACGTGTTAAGGAAAATTTCAACCCTGTACCCTTTTCATTCTTACTTGACCTGAAATTACAGGGTTTCATCGTGAATACTGAGTTGTTACAATATAATTTGGTGCTAGTCACGAAGCAGTGCTATGAATAGAATGTAGACAAGTGGCAGTTTGCTTTTTCTTCCTCTGAACGGCATGATATAAGCTGCAAAAGAACAAAAATCTTTGCCAAGTTAGATTAAAAATAAAGTTGCTTTTAAGGACCATTACCCAAGTAGCTTAAGACACCTTGTAGCGCCAGTTCTTCAGCGATTCATTTTGCATAAAAACTCATAATATTTTCGTGTATAAAATCTGGTCCATATTCACTATCAAAGTAGGTATATTTTGCGAAATCTTCAAAACTGCTGAGAAGAGGGACCATAAATTCACTTTCTTACTGTAGCTCCTTCTCTGTCCCTCCTTCGTTCAGGTTTGGTGACAAGTTCCAAACACTTTTGGTGTTTTTCTTGGCAGTGTCGATCGACCCTTTTTTTTTTTTTTTTTTCAGAATCCCAGAAAAGCTAATTATTCCTTTATATCTAATGCATTATTAATCAAGAGAGAGAGAGAGAGAGAGAGAGAGAGAGAGAGCTGAGGAGGAAAGACAGTTGGGCTGATGAATTGTATTTTAATCTACACTGTCTCCTTACGTAATGACTATCTGCAATGGCCATTTGACTGTATTGCAACTGTATTTCAATCAACGCGACTTATAGTTTCTTAATAAACAAGTAAGTAACATAGATCTAACATTTATGCCTGGGTATTTAAAATAACCGTGATACAACATTCATAATCTGTGATGCACGGGTTGGAAGATAAGGGAGTTCGGATAGAGAGGAGTTCTAGAGCCTTGATAATCTATAGACTGGACGTTACCAAGGCTTATTCTGTGTAAAGCTGGACCAAATGTGGCTTGGTTCCTGATATACAGTACAGCATTCACAAGTTCTGATGTGTGTGGTTCGAGGAGTAAAGGTATCTGGAGCATAATACTTGCATCGTTACTGGAAGGCAGTTGTGTATGTAAATTGCACAAACAAAGATGCGACAGTTACTGGGATGATATTCACAAGCTGTGATACGTACCAACACATTTAAGAGCAATGGAACCAGCACTAGCATGTATGCATAATATAATTATAATAATAATAGTAAAAATAGATTCAACTGTGAGTATAACGTGGTATTACAGATATATCTGTCTTACGTTAGACTTGATGCAAATGAGTATCCTAAATACTGTGCCGCTCTGGATGTGACAACAGACCCTTCCACCATCGCTCACTTCTGTAGCTTTCCATTATTTATCAGAATTACTCTGTATACTCTCTCCACACTCCACTTCCATTTGGTCTAAAACTGCCACTTCTCCAAACTGAATGCTGAGCTGTAAGGCGAGATTAAGACAGAAATGTGGTGCATTCCATGAAAGTGTTCTGTCTTACTTTTCCACTGAGCTACAGGTAAATAATGCCGGTGGACGAGAACCTGCGCCAAGTTAAAGTGGACAAACTATAAAATGTTCTGCCTTTTTATTTTCCACCGCATACAGTGTCTTTCTCCTTAAGCAACCACTTCTCTCTCACATTGTTCTTTGGTCATTCTTCCACTCTCTAGGTATTTCACTTTGTACTTATTCATCTTAGGGACGTCCTCTAGTTGTGAAGGAGGGTAATGAAGACTGATACTCCTTTTTCTCGAACAGTCTCTCTTTTAAATTAATCGCCCCGACTTTGACAGGGTTTCTGGTGACATTAATCGCTCCGACTTTGAGAGGGCTTTTATAGCAGTCAATGGTCCAGGTATCTAACCCTCATCTTACTCAAATCATCTGGCAGTAGCTGATTAAAAAAGCTCTCAGAATACGCAACCGTGAAACAATTAACAGTCTTTCTTACATTGTTGCTTCCTACCCCCATTTTTGCCTCATTTTATTTGATCCACACTTTAACCTTCATTGCCCCGCCTGGAGCCGTATAGAGCCATAGTCTTGAAACGGAGGGCGAGAAGACGTAGACAACCCTCCAATAAGTTACCATATAATCTGTAATATGTGATGGAATAATACCGACCTTTCTTGATCATTACAGACTGCATTTTGTAAAGTGTGATGAAGGTAACCACACCTAACAGTACGGGTGTTCCCAAAGTGACTGTCGTAGTTTTAGGTCAAGCTTATATTTCACACTCTCAGTTTTACTAGTCAGACCCATAATTCTCAAACCATTTAGTGCAATGATCTGTTTCGCCTTATTTTTTTCTACCTTTCGTTCATTCAGCTGAGAGTGCATATCTAGCAGTGAATAGGGCAAAAACCTCCTTAAATATTACTTTCATTGCTAATTGGCCTTTTATATATCACTATTGCTCTCGCCGGAAGATGTTATGCAGTTCACAGTAACATGTTTCATTCCATAGTGGTTAGTATCTGTATTTAAACCATCAGTTATTGTTTACTGTACTAGCATTTTTATCAACATTCTCTCTCTCTCTCTCTCTCTCTCTCTCTCTCTCTCTCTCTCTCTCTCTCTCTCTCTCTCTCTCTCTTTCTCTCTCTCTCTCTCTCTCTCAAATGAGCACCTGAATTTCCACACTGGCATGGGAGGGAGAGAAGTGATCTGCTCTCTCAAAAGACGCCTGTATGATTCTAAGCTGGGGCAGGGAGCAGTGGGATGGTCTGAGGATTTTCCAAAGACTGTAATAATCTTCTAAGTCTCACCAGCGTGTCATACAAAGACCCCTTCTGACACATGACACCAATTCTCAATGGAGCAACGCTTAACGCTTACATGAATAGTACGATGGGAATTAATGCTAAACTGGTCATTTATGAAGATGTGTACGTGTAGTTGGACTAATAGACCTCAAGGTACATACTGTCTAGGCTATTCTTTTAGTTGGAGACAGAAAAAGAAAAAAAAGAAAAAAAAAAACTAAGGTTTGCTCTACCATTGCCACCACATCAACTTCACACGCATCTCTTGCCCCATAGACTCTCCTAACCCCTCTCATACTTCGCCAGCATCAGATGAAGGGGTGATTCTGGTTACCACCCTCCCTCCGAGAAGGTTCGAGTACACTGTTACAATTACACTACCTTTACGGTTAATGTTACTGTTATTTCCATCCTCAGTCTGTCCCCCTGTCACTTCAGCTGCGTAGTTTCTCTTACCCCTGCGGTGGCTATAATCAAATGACGGTGGAGAGAGAGAGAGAGAGAGAGAGAGAGAGAGAGAGAGAGAGAGAGATGGCTCTCCGGGACCTCAGTTGACATCTTAATTACAAGGACAAGAGAAAGGAATTAATGATAAGCTTCTCTCCGATGGAGACTGACAGATGGAGAGTTTTATGTCGCGGCCCCACTTGACATATTGTAGAAGTACCAAAACACATGGCTGATATTCAGGTGCATCAGGACACTGTAAATGTGGCTCTTCGTGAGATCCATTCCGAGAAAGCAACATGTCCAGAGGATGCGAAGTTTCAGCTAAGTTAGGTAATCGAAAAAAAAAAATAATAATTACTTGGGTACTATCTAAGGTAGAGTTAACCTTCCACTATGCTCCCCATTCCTTGATCAGCCAGAGTTACAGGCTGATGTCAGCTGCCTGTTCTGGCGGTGGTAGGAGCAGGACAGTACTCAACTGTCAGCATAGGCAGAGATTGATGGTAGAGGCCAAAGAAAGTCATCCACACAGAATTTCCACAGGAACTGGCCCAGCACTAATCTCTGTGGAACTGAAAATCTGCTAGGAGTTTTCTGCAGGGCCAACCATTGGCAATGATATGGAAGCTCTTTCCCTAGAAGTAGTCACCTAACAACTGCAGGATGCCTTTGGCACGAAACTACTCTAGTCTTGTTTGGGTTTACACGAACAACATGTTCTTTGAGGTTAAGGACATGAAATTATGGACATGATGTTCTGGACCCTCCGAATCATTGCTTGGATGTTTTAGTAATAGTGGTATTTCACAAGGCCCAGGTGCACGGAGTGCCACACCTGATCGGTCTGAGGTTGTCCCCGCAAACTGTTGAGATAAGCATGAAATCTGTGGTCGTCTGTGACAAACTCATGGGATATTGTGGTCTTTCGCTAGCTAATCAGCAAGCCTATGTGGCCAGGTTTTTCCCACAATTGGAAAAGGCACAGCGTCTTTGTCTGTGTAGGAGCTATCCACGTAAAATATGAAGGTGAAAGTGCACAGACAGCAATGAACCCATTCCATCTCATTGCTACTGCTTACATTTCAGATGTTCTTTGCTAATTGGCATGTACTATTTTCATCTAGTTCTCTTGCAATATTCACATAGTAGAGGTGGAGAGGAGCCTCATATGTTTCCGCTGCTGCCTCCTGCCTGGAAACGAAACCTCCTCACCCTGCCCTTCGCTCTGAGAGGAGGACCCCGGTCCAGCCCGGCAAAGTATCGTCTCCTGCTTGGGAGCAGCCCCTCCCTACTCCGTTTACGCGAAAGAAAATGACTCTCCGTGGTCATTTCCAGCTTTTCACAGACCACGGAGACTTAAAGAGCAGTCCTGGGTCACAAACACAATACCTATTGTTCCCTACACATCACAAACACAAGACAAACATGTGGATCTGTTCAATGCAGTGGATCAACATAGCATGCGCTACACTTACAAATACCAGACGACACCACAGCATATGGGTATGTGACAGGTGCAACACATCCACAAACAGTCCTCCAGTCTTACCAAACACAACTTCCCCCACACCCTGCAACAACGCACTCACGACCACATACATCACAAATTAGTCCCTGCCACAAACACTACATCTACAACACATACACACGCTGGATGCACACCGCCTTGAACACGCATAAACATACAGTACTTCAGTTAAATGTTGACGCCCTCCTCAAAAACATAAGAAACAGAACAATGCCTTCACAACCACGGCATACATATACCATTCCTACATGGAAGAAAAAAAAAAAACACACACACACACGCAACAGACCCTCACTCATCCGCTCAGACAAAATTGGGGGCCATAGAGAAGGCCTCAATACATACTTTCACCAGTCAGTCACCTACGATCACCTACACAAACAACATAAATTTTTCAGAATGACACAACATTGGAAAGACAGTTACTCAGTGTCAGATCTGGTCACAAACAAGAACACAACATTTTTACTATTTATAATCCCCCTGACACTTCCCATGCAGTATCAGCTGCGGCACCTAACTCTATAGCCGGGTACACACACGCGAACAGAACACCGTATCGTAACAAGGCCGTGTTGCGCGACGAAGATACGCGTAACAAGGTGTGGAAATGATGAGTCCGTAACCGAACCTCGTCGCGTCGCGAACTTTCAATGCGTCCCACCTCTATCAATCGGAGTCAGTCCGTGTTTGGAGGTAATAACTTGTGAATTGAAGGACAGTATTTTCACTCCACTCAGTCATGGTGGTAAGGCACACAGTGTTCCCAAGTACAGTATGTACCGTACTGTGGGTATACTTGGACTGACAGCGGACTACAGATACACCACAAAGTCACCTCGTTATGGCTCATATACTGTTTCGCTTTTAAGTTCCAATGGTTTGAAACATGTTTCATGGCTTTGAGTGGTTCCTCCGTGTACTCGAACATGACCGATCCCTGTGGTACATTACTCTAAAAACCTGTGTTATATATTTTTATGTTTAGGGACCAGCCTCATACTGATTACTGAGCAGACTCGGTGTAGCGGCTGTACCCAGTTGATAGGTGTCGGACACACGTCCCGTCCACACATTGCGTAACCTCACCCTGTAACATCCTTTGATGCGACGCGCAAAAACCGACAATTGGTGGATCGGGAGCGAAACCCAACGCGTAACATATTTGTTCGCTCGGGTGTTACGCAGTGACGTTACGAGGTCCTGTCCACACAGGCGTTTTTGTTACACGACGGGGTTACGTTACGATGTTCTGTTCGCGTGTGTGTACCCGGCTTATTAATTCTGGGGAATTCAGCGCTAATAACACTGCCTGGTATGAACACAATCAAAACAACCGCCGAGGCCTCGACATTGCTCCACAACTCTTCAGCATGTACTATGGGCCACAAATGTATCGGTGTACCATATGCACGAAACATTTGGGAACACAGAACGAAGGTCACCGAAATATTAGTGTCCGACCTACCACACGTTGTTAGCCCTGATGTCGGGAGGTGCCATATATCGCCAACCAGCAATATCCTCTTGCAGACATGTAGCAAATGTAATGTATATGTAAACAGACGTTGTTAATACACAATGAGACGTTGGTAATATACAGCTGTTGTTCGAATGTTGTCGGTAGGCATCGGACCCCCTGTGCCCCGATACTTTTGTGACCCATAGCACGTTCTCAATGACATCTCATAAAAAATCCTCATCCCACAGCCAGTAAACCGCTGTTCACTAACACTTACACTCAACACCAACTGTCTATCGGAACCCAGACTCGCCCCAGATCATCTCTCCATCGTTATCAGCGTAGAAACATCCCAAACCTGAGCGATCACGCATCACGTACACAAACTGCAAGAAAGCAGACTTGGAGAAAATCCACTGATGCAACAGAAGAACACTTCAGCACAGTAAACAACACGTTCGTTACCAACATTGACAGACACACTACAGAGATCAACAACAAAATGCTCAGGACATACAAACACCACATTCCATGAGGCAACATCATATATCGCAACCCAGGCTTTACATTTGAGATTGCCCACCTCATAAGACAACATGACAGACTTAAAAACAACTCCCCTCACCCACACACGCAAGGCACCATCACCAAGCTTCTAAAAGTAAACAGTGGGAACAACAACAATTTAATACAAAGGAAGTGGAAAACTGGAATGCCTTTATAGCAACACTTAATCACTCCTCAGATCCCTCTCGCCTCTACAAAATGCTTAACAGTATCACTAAATAACAAACAAGCACCTCCCAAACCCACATCACCATCACCGCCGACACTCAACGCATCCATTTCTTCAGTGTACAGGCAAACATAATCGTGAACCACTACGCGTCACTTAACACCAACAAGCACTGAGTCTGGTAATCAACCCTCTTAATTTTAGCAGCCCTTTCCACTCAATCATAGTGCAACCCCCTTCACTCCAGAACAGACAGATAACATTATCAAGAATACTTAGAACTCCACAAGGACAGGGCCGGATGGCATCAGTAACCTGCACCTGACACATTTGGGGAAACAAAGCATTCAGGCCCTCACAGACATTCACTCACACTGTAGCATTCCTAGTATTTGGAAACATGGAACAGTTATCATGATACTGAAACCAAGCCTTCTTCGAACACACCCTTGACGCTGCTTATCATTCTGTTGTAAATAAATGAACACCTCATTCTGAACAAAGAAACGCCCCATGTCCCTATTGCTCCTTCACAACACGGATTTTGAGCACAACACCTTGCAGATGCCTAATTGACTAAACTCTTACAACAAGCATCGGACGGACTGAACTCCGTGACACCTGCACAACGTACACGTGTCACAAAGTTACATATCAGTAAAGCCTTTGATGTCATCCCCCGATGCAAGCTATTCACCAGTTATACAGCACAAACGTGGAGAACGCCAGACGCTCGCTTATCAACAGTTTGCCTGGTACACAGCCACATGTTACCTTCCACGGCGAGTTATCACGAACACGAAATTTCCGTAACAGCTCCACAGAGCTCCATTCTCTCACTCACAGCCTCCAGCCTGTACATGCATGATATTCCCACACCTGTCACCCACAAACATTGCATCATATGCAAAGGAAATCACCAAAGTAACCACACATCATATTAAAGATATGGCTAGCACGCTGCAACAGGACTACCTCAAAACACTGCAGAATTGGGTCAAGTTCAACAGGCCGACGATCACCCAGCCAAATACACCACCACACTTATCACCAGCAGTAAACATGAACACACGTACTCCCCTCACATCACATTTAACAATGTACATGTGCCACACACACTAAGATCCTCGGAGTGACACATGACAGATCTCACCTTCAAGGACAATGCACAAGACATCAAGATGCGGTGCATCCCCAAGCTTAATGCACTCCAGACAACTGCAAGGTCAAAATGGGCAATAAAAAGGAAGACCCCCTTACTCTAAAAGCAGTACATTAGATCAGTGATGCCCTATGGCTCCCCGGCGTGGGCTCCCATCCTTTCCAATACACACCGCAACACAACTCAAACCCTACAAAACAACTCCCTACGCATCACTACTGGCTGACACTCTGACACCAAAGTCCTCCCTGTCAGAGACTACCTTGAATTAAGAGGCACACAGTTCCGTGCAGAAGGGAGTACACAACACCTCTCTCACTGCTTGACAGACTCACAACACACATTGGCATATAAAACTATCACCATATAAGCATTATCAAACTTCTTACAACAATATCCCACTTCCAGACACTGTAACACTAGCAGTGAAGAAACACCTACATACTCAGTTCATGGGTAGGGCAATACAACGCCTCGGTCAAAACACTGTATTAAGTGCCTCTCTTCCTGACATCCACCCAACGGAGGTGTCCTAAAATAGATATTTTTGAGTTTATCAAGCTAGGCTTAGAACAGAACATCACCCAGCCTTCTTCAGCTAGCAGTTTAGATTTAGGGTGGTAGGAATCACAGGTGAAACGTGCTCAACTTGTAGAATAGGCCCTAACAACAGGGTATGCCACACTAAGACGCAGTGACAACAAGAAAGGTGTAGGGATCTTAGGGGACAACGCCATAGGAGTGGTTGCCTACCTGCGGTCGATGGGTTTGGTTGATCAAACGGACCGGGATTAAGCAACAACAACAACTTAGTGTTGGTTTTTAGAACATGGCCATGACAAGAGTGGCATCTCTCTCTCTCTCTCTCTCTCTCTCTCTCTCTTTCTGTGTGTGTGTGTGTGTGTGTGTGTGTGTGTGTGTGTGTGCGCTTGCGTGCGTGCGTGCGTGCTTGCTAAGAAACACACACACACACAAAAAAAAAGGAAACCGGATGGGAAGGGATAAACCTTTCTCTATTGAAATTAATGCAGTCAACTGGCATCAACTGAGGAGTAAGGGACACACGTGGGAGAGATATGGAATCGTAGGGAGAAGAGAGAGGAATTGGGAATAAACTGCCATCCAGTCGAGAGAGAGAGAGAGAGAGAGAGAGAGAGAGAGAGAGAATATCACAGCGTAATAGGGCGTGGTAGGAAAATAGATGACTCACAGCTAAAATAAATGTAGCACTCCCCACAAACACGGCAGCCTGAAAGCCAAAAATATCTCTCTGTGAAAGCAATACGGCTGGCCATTAGCGCTGGACTTCTGCCGTGCCAATTAGTGACTAGATGAAAAAAGAATCGCAACTGACAGGCCGATGCTGCTGGTGCTCGCTCTCTCTTTTACTCGATCTTTTTTTTTCCCTCACACCTACAGTTATTACAGTTGCCGCCTTAGCCGATTTTGTAATGAGATCTAGGCCTGTATTTCGCCCTGTATTCCGCCAGACATTTATATTCATCTAAGGGAAGACTTTAGGAAATGGAGAGGTTATATATATTTTCTATTAACCCCTTTTCTACAAGCCTTCTTACCTAACCTGAATAAAATCTGGTAGTAGCACGAAACAACTATCCTATAACCTGGCCTAAAATCGTCAACTTTCCATGCTCAGTACGGAGTTGTGGCAATTGATTTACACTAGAGTATAGTCCTAGTCACAAAGAAGTGCTATGGAAAGGACATAGAACCGTAGCACTGTCTTCTGCCACTGAGCTACGTGGGAAAAAAAAAAAAAAAAAAATCTTGGCCAAGTGAAGGTGAAGAGAGTATAGAAATGTCACCTCTTCCATACCAGTATATTTCTGTATTTGGTACATTTATACAACCTTGTGTGGCATCTGTCCATATAAATATAATGTAAGTAACTCATATACAAAAAATAATAAGCTGTAATAAACAATATCCATCATTGATTTACTAGATAGCCACCTAAGCTTAATGAAATACTGCCCCCACAACGTAATTCCAATCAGTGATATAATGGAGAAATATCTACAATAATTTTACGTTATTCTGTCAACTTTAGCACATTTTCCAGTGGTTTTGTAGAGCTTCGTGAATTTAATGACGTTTTAATACGATTGAGGGCAGATTTGGGGACATCTATTATTCTGATTTAACATCTGTTCGTCAGACTAATTGACAAGGAAGATAACCAAACTTTCTGCCGGGCTACGAAACCCATTTCCTTTAAACATTCGTGTGTGTGTGTGTGTGTGTGTGTGTGTGTGTGTGTGTGTGTGTGTGTGTGTGTGTGTGTGTGTGTGTGTGTGTGTGTGTGTGTGTGTGTGTGTGTGTGTGTGTGTGTGTTATAGTGCAGCCAAAACTGGAAAAAGGATTTTGATGAAACTTGGCAGGATGGTTGGAGCTGGTTCTCAGATGGTCCAGCATTCCCGTCAGTTAAGGAGGCTGTGTAGCGCTTATTCTCTCTCTATTTTAACCGGCCCGGATTTTCGTCCTTTTGCAACTTATTTCACGTATCTCAGTGACTGAATAAAACAATAGGCGGTTATCATTCTTTTCTTGACACTTCTTCGTGACTAGGACTGTATTCTAGCGTTACTCTACTGTATTGTTACAACTCAGCATTCAAGATGGAGAGATGGCGATTATAGGCC
>NC_137014.1:4639581-4804581 GCF_032717465.1 Coenobita brevimanus | reverse complement strand
ACACTCTCTGCATCTCTTCTGGGCCATCACAAATCAAAACTATATCATCTGCATAATCTAAATCCAAAAGTTTCCTGTTCTCTCCCCAAAGTATACCTGCACCTGTTTCTGTTCCAACACGTTTCATAATGTAATCAATGACCAATATAAATAATAAAGGCGATAGAACACCACCTTGAATTACTCCGGACTTGACTTCAAACGAATCACTCAGACAACCATCAACCATCACTTTACAAAATGTGTCCCCATGCATGTTCATAATGACCCTCACAAACTCCTCTGGTATTCCATAATGTCTCATGATCTTCCCCATCGTCTCTCTCGAAACACTATCAAAAGCCTTTTCAAAATCAACAAAACAAAGACTTAACGGTACTCTCATTTCATTAACTTGCTGCATCAAATGCCTAACTATAAAGATATGATCATTGCAACCACGTCCCTTTCTAAAACCAGCCTGTTCATCCCTCAGAATACCCTCAACCACTGGCTCCAACCTATTTAACAACACTCTACTGAAAACTTTCAAAGCTATCGGTGACAAAGAGATTCCCCTCCAATTACCACATTCACTCAGGTCTCCCTTCTTCGGAATTTTAACAATTACACCATTCTTCCAAACTGATGGTAGTAACCCCGTCACCCATATCTTATTGAATAGCTTGGTCAAGATCATTATTAATCTATCCCCCTCCACTTTAAACATTTCCGGAAATAAACCATCCTCCCCTGGTGCCTTGTTATTCTTTAACTGTTTTACTGCTTTCTCAACTTCTGCAAGCCTCAACTCTCCTGTTTCTATATTTAAATCTTCCTGAGCAGACGGTATATCCTCTTCTGGTGGTATTGGTCTATTAAGAACTGTCTCAAAATGCTCTTTCCATCTATTTTTAATATCTCCATCTTTGCTCAATAAATTTCCTTCCCTGTCTCTAACTGGTATTTCTTTGCGTTTACCTGCATTACCACTCAGTTCTCTAATCGATTCATATGCTATTCTTTGACTCTGTCCATCATTTTTGTTTATTAAGATTTCAGTCTCTGCAACCTTTTCATCCACACATCTTCTTTTATCTCTCCTAGCTAACCTTCTTACTTCTGAATTCAAACTCCAGTACGCAGCTCTTGCTAGTATAATAAAAAAAAAATAAAAAAAAGCGGACCAAGTGATAAAGCTAATCCAGGTTTACAATACAGGGCGCCATCAGCTTAAGATGACTATGAACAAAAAAATTGTCACAACGATGTGGAGGAGGCTATGAAAAAGCTTAAAACCCAGTATCCATTTGCGATGGGAGACCCTTATTTAACAATAGGGCACTTTGGAATGAGTAGGTCTATTTGGGATCCGAAATACTAAATGCTAGTCAAGTTTGCAGAAAAGAACAATCTTAAGATGATGTGCACCTCTTGAAAAAATATATATATATATATATATATATATATATATATATATATATATATATATATATATATATATATATATGAAGGAGACCCTAATGGGGCCAAAAGGTGAAACATCATTAATGATAAATCGCGTGCAAGTACAGTGAATAGTGTAACTTCACTGGAAAGAGTAAATATAAGAAGGGAACTCTCAATGATGACACGTCGAGTAATACTACACCTCAGACGAGAATGGGACATTCGAATCGGAAGGAAACAGACAGACCTTGTAGCAGTGAGAGGAAAGGCAGTTGAGCTTAGTTTGTTAGTCGAAAATAAATTATCATAGTTGGTAGACGAAGTAAATATTAACAGACAAAAAATGGAGGCAAACTTCACGATAATAATAAATGATGCAACTCCAGCAGTAGTTGGAGGAAGGAAACTCAAACAGTGTTATCAAAAGGTCAGGACATACAAAGGAATTTTTTAACAAGAAGAGCTCAGAAAGTACAAAGGAATTTTTAAAGAAGAAAACCATAATTTTAAGGGATGAGGGAAATGACAGTGAAGCAGCTGAACTAAAGAAAACGATCAGCAGGAAGAAAAGAAGATATTTGATATTAACAAAACTGAAAAACTGGTGTATCAGATGGACCCAGACTTCCGGGGGCTTGAATGATGAGTGAATGGAAGTGTGGCCTATTGGTTTGGGCAAACTTGGGCTGGCTGGACGTTGCTACTCCTCACCTTACCCTAGGGTAGGAAAGGAGGTTGGGATGATGATGATGGTGATGACAAAACTTAAGGAACTTTAAAGACTGGAGGAAGGTTTACGACAACCAAACTAAGGCTTTGTACAAGAGAAGCGAATATTTGCTCACAGATACTCAAAAGGAAAATTAACGAACAACACAGATGAAGTGGTCATAATAGCAGATTTTTACGCAAAACATTAGAGTGGCAGTATCATAACCGAATAATTACCTTAGGATGAAGAAACGGTAGGCACAGCGATCCCAGCGTATTATTTATTAAAGTAAGGAAAGCTTCGAGAGGAATAAAGTTGGGTATGGAAAGATATGATGATGGTCTCACAACTAACCCTAATTAGGATGCAAGTTTTTATGTTAAATGAAGTATCACAATTGTTTACAATATATTCAGAAGTCAAAGCGGTACCGGTATGCAGATCATAGAAAGAAATTTGTTCATTATTCTTCTTCCTTCCTTAAGGCGGCATTTAACACCCAAATAACTACTGCCCAGTTACAGTATTTTTTGTTTGTACACGGTATTAGCAAAGATGTTAACTAACAGAATTAGTCCTAACTTAATTACAAAGCACCCTAGAGAACAGACCGGATTTTGTAGTAATTACCCTTCAACAAACTGTATTAACTTGACTGATCCAGTGATTGAGAGTGCTTCTTTATATTAGAAACCATTGTGCATGATATACTGCATATTGAGTACGGGAAAGAATTTGGTTCAACTATCTTCATTGGTGAGGGTAATTCGAACACAGAGCATACAAGAACTGTTTTAACCACTTCAGCCTGGCGACGTATTCTGTATTATAATATTCTTGCTCATAAATGACGATTTTACTAGACCCTAAAGAGACCTTTCGAGCTGGTGAGTGTAGACACAGCCTTCATTAACCCCTTAGATACAGGAGACCTTTTCTAAGTTTGATGCAATGTCTGGAAGAGAGAGAGAGAGTGTGTGTGTGTGTGTGGAGGTCCTGAGCTGATGCAATGAACTGTATACCTCTTATGTTCTTATGACTCTTGAATGGAAGCATTCTTTGCTTTTTCTTGAAGGTTATAGTATTTGTGGAGTAGAGCGTCACATTTTTTTAAGCTTTGTTTTGTGTGATGAGGAACTTATGTATGTTTGTATTCTATAAAGATGGGAACCAGTTTGGGCTACCTTATTCACTGTTGTTGTGATAGATTGTCCGTAGTTGGATTTCAAAGACTGTTATCCAGAGAGAGCGCCATGAATGTATGCATTGCCGAGAAGGGGAGACAGATTGAGTAATAGTAAGAGAGACACCGAAAGTTTCAGGGATCAGAGAAATAGGTGGAAGTTGCACAGAGTCAGGCAAAGGGTTTGTATGTATGGAATTGAATGGGGGGCGTAGGAAAAACATGGAGTCCGGTGGGGTGTGAGGCAGAGTGGGGTGTCATTGGAGTGGAAGTGAGAGGAGGGGGACGGAACGAATTCAGATAGGGGTACAGAGGGAGACAGGCAGATGGGAAAAAACTTGGGATGAAAGTGAGTGTTCCTCAAAGGGTAAGGCAGAAGCGAGAAAACTGCAGGTGGGGGGAGGGGGAGTCCAAGGAGAATTACCATTTCATCCGTTTAAACAATCATCAAAAGAATCGGTCAGCTAAAAATGTACAATAATATAATTAAATGTAAGTGCAATACGATATTTATTGCATATACATTCTGGTAAATAACTGCCTTTTTTAAATAGGTAATCATTGGTCTGCCTAAAATGAGGAGGGGTCGGATGCTCTCCATGCCCCCTCCCTTCCAAATCCATGCCAGTAATAATGCAATCAGTTGGCGTCCGAGAATGCACGCTTGCTTGCTCTTGCGGTGAGACTTGAAAGTGATTTACCACACATTGCGACTTTTCTGAGCAGGATTTGAGGACTAGGATACCACTACTGAAATGTTACTGTCATGAGCATGTGTTAAGAGTTCAAAGGCTATATTCCCTTTACACTAGTGGGCTTGCGTGATCAATGAGGGAGAAGCCAATGCTAAAATGAGCTTTAATAAGTGTGCTCATCTGCCCTGTACCTGCCTTGTGTGTTGGCCGGCTGGTGGATTTACGGTACAGTACAGGCAGGTAAATGGTACTTGTGTGGGAGGTGGGGGAAATGGGTTTATAAAAAGGTAGATACAGTAGGTAGGTGTAAAAGCAGGACATAGATAGGTGAGCATAAGGAAAATGAACGAGTGTAAACGAAAAAAAAAAGACAACCATCGAGTGCCCAGCTTAACATACTGTTTAGGATATATATAGGTAGGTAGTCGTGCAGATGGGAAGTGAGATATTCAGCAGGCAGACAATTCAGCATAAAGTCAGATGGTTCGGTGTTAACAAAAGGCTTCAGTTAAATGAGACTAGGGACCGTATTCTCGTTGGTTAAAGAAGCTCCCCAACGCCTCTTCCAAAGTGATTTTTTTGGCGTGCTATACCTTACCTCTTCTGTGTTGTATAAATCCTTCCAACGCTGCAATACTGTGCATATTTAACACACGATAGGACGTTAACCAGCCATATCTAAAAATAAATCGTTAAGGAAAAGGTTCTAGGGAGCTTCCTTAACCGACGAGAATTCGGGCCTAGATCTTATCCATAGATTACAGTACAGTATGAATTGGAAGCAAATTACTGCGTTGCAGTTATTCTTTCCAAGGTTCACAGACCAATACTACTGTCTGGGAATGGAAGGAATGAAGGGGAAAATTACTAGTATTAGTATCAGACACTGCTTAAGGACCATGGGTATCACAAGGTGCCCAGGCCCAGATGGTCAGTAAGAGGTGGGTGGATACAGGGATCGTTTGTTCGTAGAGTCCTGATTAGATACTGTCATAAAGTCTCCATTTTCAGTCACATGATACTAAAAATAATTTGTTTTTTAGTGAAGTGCCTGGGAACTGTACTGGCGGAGATAAGAGCAAAAGCAAATAATCATATATATAATTAGCTAAATACACTTTATAAATAGGACCTCAAAATTTAGTGACCACGGACCGTATTAATAAAGGCCTGACTAAGTCGTATAATCATGTACCAGCATAATGATGATTAGTAGTAATTACTGTGTCGTATATTTTCTTGCAATTATTACTTTCCTCTGGTTGTGAAGCTTTTGGTAATGGTATGAGTTAAGGTTAAAGTATGACCAACCAACCTGCCTTAAGTTCAGGAAAATTAACATACAAGACCCCAGACCAGAAGACCTCAAATGGTGGAAGGGGTGCCGGGGCCTGACAACACCGCAGCAGAAGGGTTAGTGTTGTACCCCGAGGACGACTTCAGCTACTCCTTCATGACCCGCGGCCAGGACCTTGCTAACGTGGCAGACAACAAACTAGTGGCCGTCCTTCCACCGTCAGTCACCACGCCTTTAGGTCACCACGTTCGGTAAAGCACCATAACCCGTAAATCGCCATGCAGGGAGTCACCACAACCCATTCAGTCACCATAACGTGCAATTCACCACACCTTTAAGTCACCACACCTTGGTAAGTCACTACACGCCGTAAACCACATCTCTTAAATCACCACACCCTGTAAATCACCACACCCTGTACGTCACCACACCCTGTACGTCACCACACCCTGTGCGTCACCACACCCTTTACGCCACCACACCTTACAATTCACCAAACTCTCATAACCACTTGATCTCAAAGTGATTAGGTCTTGGAGTCATTTTTAAGTCTCATTTACCATCATGCACCACTACATATGTAAGACAGTGGTTATAAGTCTTTTTTTCTTTTCCTCTGAATTCACTAAAGGAACAATTTCGCTTCAACCCAAATAAAGTGTTTTAGAGTAACCTTAGTCCCTTTTCCACTGAAGAAAACAAAAAAAAGAGGTAGGAAGATTGAGTTGATGCAATTAACGTGCGTTTGTATGTGTGTGTGTGTGTGTGTGTGTGTGTGTGTGTGTGTGTGAGAGAGAGAGAGAGAGAGGTGGAGGGAGGGAGGAATGGAGGAGAAGGAAGGAGAGCGTGATATAATCTAGGCATGTAAATTATATTATCCTCAGAGCGGAAGGCAGTGTACCGCCAAAAGCATCAATATCCATTAATTACTACTTTGATTAGTATAGAAAAAAAAGAGTGTGAGATTCTGTGTTACCCTGGGCTGTCTGTGGCACGCTGGCTGGGAATCAGTGGGCTATATCGAAATAGAGAGTACAAAACTGTATATAGAGATTGGAAGGATGTATGCCTTATTTCCCTATTACTTACAAAATTCGAAAATGCCTATGTTGGAATAGGATTGTTTTGATTTGGGAAGTTAAGTGAAGATGTCTGGATCACGTGATATCACCAGGAAGAGAACTGTGGTCATTGATCCTGATATACACGCTAATACTGGGCCAAGCTTCGGGATCCTACACCTAGATGGAGATGATGTGGGATTGATCGAATAACCCAGCCAATGAAAACTACTCTAAAATGTACTTTGCTTAATTGTGGAGTAATATTATGCCTACTTATAGAAAGCGCCCACATATGATAAGTACCAGAAAATATACAGAGATGCTAATAAATATGTGCATAGGCTTATGGTTACGCCCGTGAGATACAGCCAGGCTTCTGGGGGATTCAATATTGAGTGAAAGAGTGTCGGGTCCATTGTGCTAGGCATGCTGTTGATTTGTTCTCCCTCTGTCGATTTTTCTCTCTCCTTGTTTTCTGAACCCTAACTCTCCCTATGCGTTGTTGCCAAAAAAAAAAAATAATAATAATAATAATGATAATAAGGTTCATTTGATAATGATGGCTATAACGATGATAATGACGATACAGTATTTTTGCCCCAACACGAACGTTCTTTATGTATGAACAAAGACTTAACGTGTATGTGTGTGTGTGTGTGTGTGTGTGTGTGTGTGTGTGTGAGAGAGGAAGGGGGGGTAATGGCAAGATTTATCACTTTCAGAATAGAGAACACCAAGGGAAAGGACTGCCTGGCACCTCTGTCTAGTGATTTGAATCCGGTACATTAATATATTCTTTTATGTTAGCGATGTACTCTATGTCGATATGAAAAAGATGTAAACAGCATACAGGGGAAGAATATGTTGTAATAAAATAAATCGCTCATGGAAAGGTGCTAGTAAGTCTTCCAAGCTGACGAGAGTACGAACTAAGAAGAGAAAGGCACAGTGATGTTCCTTAATGGGCTCGGCGGGAGAGTTACTTGTGCTAGTGTGTAATATATGCCGTGTCTTTGGGTGTAGTTTTTAATGTACACTGCTCTCTGGGTCATGAAACAGGAAGCAGAAAGACTGTAAATATAGTGACAGCAATGAAGACCTTAATTCCCCTTTAATTTTGTTAGTCTCGTTAATCTCTATATTCCTCTGTATAAATAAAAAGTGCATCCTCCAGGTTATTTTATTCGATGTTATTTGGCTCAGACAAGACCTGTTTAAGTGAAAGGGATAATAAATACTAAATATCTAACCCTTCCAGGTGAGAAAAAAATTAAGATAGGTAAAAATAACTGTGGGGAGCATGAACAAAACACTAATTGCGTCATTGTCGTGAAAAAATGAACTAGCCAAGAATCATCCCAAGAACACTGGGACTAAAGCAAAAATTAATGGGATGAGGGGCCTTCATCTTTATGGGGAGAATTCTTGTGCAGTTTCATACCAGCTGTGGACTTGGAACCAGATTCACAAACACACTTACGATGAATTTGTGTCGTAACTGTGATATAATTTCTCTTGAAGCCAGGGAAAGGAGGGCAGTACCTTCCCACAGTTCCTGCATCTCCAAAACAAGTTACGAGACGACAATTGTTGTTGTTGGTTAGATATGTTTTCAGCGGGAAGAACTGGTAAGAAAAAGTGCAAAGTCGTTCATGTCTGTCGTTAATTTTGCAAAAACATATCCAAGTTACGACGGGGGATCGATCCTTGTTTTTCCTTTTCCTTTGTGTGTGTGTGTGTGTGTGTGTGTGTGTGTGTGTGTGTGTGTGTGTGTCGTGTTTTTAAGGTGTTATTAAAAGCTGCCAGTCACTTTCGTCTTAGTGATATATTATGCCTTTTACACCTTCATAGTCATAATATTTTCGGAGCATTTAGAAAAGAAACCCTTCCTAGTCGAGTCATGTTCCTCGTTACGCTTAAACTCTTTCAATCGGGTCACGTCCATCTTCGTTTACTCCTGCCGGACGAAATTATTTAACTCGGCAAAGAGGTCAGGTGCGGGGGAGGTTAATGAGGGCTAATTACTTCATTTAGCTTGGAAAATTTCGACTAAAAAAGTAGACGTAGCAAGAATAATTGAAGAAAGACGTCCTCAGACTGTAGGGTTTATTTAGTGTCTTCTGGGATCGATGAAAAATATGCGGGAAATACAAAGATAGCAAGAAGGAAAATTTAAAGATTCCAGTACCCTCGTGTCCACTATTTGGTCTAAGGGAATGCTTGACCTTGCCCCGTGACCTTGACTTCCGACTGGTTGCTCTCAAAATCAGATCCCTTCATCCTTGCTTTATCCTGAATTTGATTGAAACTGTTTCATTTCACCTTGGCATGTGACCCTGAAATTCGACCTTTGCCTGCGACCTTGAGATTTCATTGATTATTCTCAGAATCGACTTCCCTTATTCCCGCCTTACTTTAATAAACCCTTCCACGAAATTTGGTCGAAATCGGATTAAAGAAGTTTAAGTTTACCCCTCCATGTGACAGTGATCTTTGACCTACTGCTCTCATGAACTTTAGAACAACCCCTTGGCTGACCCTCAACTCGTCCGCCAAGTTTGGTCCAAATCAGATCAAAGGTGTTGTAGTTATTTTGATCACATTTAGACACACGGATCGAACCTATGCCGTACCATGTGACTTTATTTCCTCTGAAAATCAACTCACCCCGTTCTTGCATCTGCTTTAACCCTTCCACAATGTTTAGTTTAAATCGGATAAGAACTGTTCAAGCTGATTTGGCTAGTGGAGTTCTTGATCTAATCTTGTGAGTTTGACCTTTGACCCATTGCTCTCAAAAACACTAAGTCAGCCCTTTGGCTAATCCTCAACCATTCCACCAAGTTTGATTAAAAACGAACGAAAACTTTCTGAGGTATTTTATTCACACACACGCGCACACACACACACACACACACACACACACACACACACACACACACACACACACACACACACACACACACACACAAGCACGCGCGCGCGCGAGTCGAATAAAGCAAAATACCCTGTCTGGCGCCTAGAAAGCAGGTTTAAAAACAGCCGCTTAGAGGACAATAAGGACCAATATGTAAAATAAAGTACAGAGAAAGACGCACCACTTAGTCTTGCGTGTCAGCAAAAACAAAGGGTGAAAGTTTGCCATCGGAATTTCTCTCATCTATCTATCTATTGCCAGACGCCATTATCCCGTAAGGGGTGGCCATTTGACTTTGAGTTATTTGTTTTACGGGGAAGGGCACTAACCCTCCACCAACCCACTTGTTGACACGTAGGGAGCACCAATTTCTCATACTGTCCGAAAATTTCTCATTATTCTTAGTTCTTGGGTTGATGGCCAGGTAAGATGTGAAGAGGTTGCCTGACGTTGATATAAAGTTAGAGTTGGGAGTGGGTGATACGGAAAGGTGTAGTTTGAAGTTTGAAGCAGGGAAAGAGATTGATAAGTGAAGCGTGGAAGTAGGGAAATAGGCTGATAAGCGAGGAGTTGCTCCTGACGAAGTAGGGAAATAGGATGATAAGTGATGTGTAGCTCTGACGAAATAGGAAAATAGGTTAAGTAAAGAGTAGCTCATGACGAAGTAGGGAAACAGGCTTATAAGTGAAGTGTAGCTCATGGCGAAGTAGGAATATAAGTTGATGAGTGAAGTGTGGCTCCTGACGAAGTAGGATAATAAGTTGATAAATGAGTGGGGAGCAACTAAAATGGGGAACAACAACACAAGATGGGTGCTGTACGGGAGGCAAATTGTATGGAGCGGCGGAGAGAGGAGTTGATGCCATCCCGCCCTAATAGAGTGAGGAGAGAATGGGAACTGAGCACTGTCGTTGATGGATCCTGTGATTGTATTAGGGGCCGTATTTCTGGATGGTTTACCGTTCCCCCATGAGACAGCAAGTACCATTTAAGCGTTAGCAATAATTTGTCTTAATAGTTTGTGTCAATGAATGTTGGCCCATCACAGTTCTTCTCTAGCTTGTGTTATTTTATTTTGCGCTGTTTTCCCCGTCCCTTTTTTTTTTTTTGGGGGGGGAGGAATTAGGCCGTGTTTATTTGTAGTGGTGAATTAATACCCTAACGCAGTATGTGCTTTTTATCGCCCGCCTTTAGCAAGGCAACACGGTAAAGTTTTTGTCGGTGTGTGTCTATGTGTATATGTGTATCTATTGCCAAAATATCTCGTCTTTAGATTTGGTTTATAGATAGCTTGTACCTTAGCATATTTAGGCGGGCGATGAACATTCGGGCTGTGAATACATTTTTTTTTATTATTATTTTTATGCATCTAAAGGAATAAAATGTTTGCACTTTTTTCGCACTAACCTGTAGTCGCATCAGCATGAATGATTACTGTTTTTTTTTTTTTTTTTTTTTTTTCAGGAGTCTTAACTTCTTACTTCAGTTAAAAAAAGAAAAAACAGCCATGAAATAATCAGTCTTCACATAATTTTCTCATTTTATAGCTGAAAAGATTGTCCTTGGAGACATGATGGCCTCAGTCCCAGTAACAGAGGAGAATGCGATTTGTCCCGGGATGCAATCAGTTTTCCGATACGCAGAACAGTTTTGTCGTGATTGGCAAAAGACAAACATCGCCCACGAGAGACGGGAAAAAGGTGTATCGTTTTTGTTTCATTCAGCAATCATCTGGCTAATGACTTCAGATGTAATTAGGGTGTGAAGCAGCGTGAGAAGATAATGAAGTATTCGGTATGTTCCTAGCCAATAAACTTTGATCATAAAAGAGGAAAAAATAATGATGATGATGATGATGGAAGAAAAAATCCAATTCAGAGCACTTTTTTAAACCGATCCACTTCCCAGGTTCAAAATCCTGGCGACCATTGTTGAACTCGGTCTACACAAAGTAATATACACTGCAAAATAAGTAAGTACCTAAAAACGTAAATAAATAAATCAATACAGAACTTTTACGGTAGAGCAATTCGTTTCAGATACGGTGAATAGTTTCGATAATTAGGAAAAAATTGAGCGAGAAAAATAGGAAAAGTTGAAAAGCTTTTTATCATTCTCACTTATTATTGTTGTTAAGGTATAAAAGATGAATGATATGTAAAGCTTGATGTATGAAAAAAATGTTCGAATCAGTAATGCTCGACTCTTCCTAATGTGCATAGGCTAATATAGTCATATCAGACAGAGAGAGAGAGAGAGAGAGAGAGAGTCCCTTTTCCCATACCGAGATTAGGTTAGGTTATGGCTTTTGATTTAATAGCATTAGGTTTTTGTTAGGCCATGTTTGTTGATTGTTAGCAGCTCCTACATGTTTTCCAGGATTACGTCGTGTTTTACCCAAACATTTCACTCGACGTGCATTGAAGCCTTGGCAATTTTTTAACGGGAGTTTAAGCCTGTCGGAGAGGCAAAAAAGTCTGTCGCTAATTAACGCCGTTCAATAACACCATATTTTTGCAAGGTAAGCTTAAGCATATTACCATTTTCGTAAATAATCTCGTTCCTGGAAGCTGACCCTTCGATCCGGTGCAGATATATACTATATATATATATACTATATATATATATATATATCTATATATATATATATATATATATATATATAGATAGATAGATAGATAGATATATATATAGATAGATAGATAGATAGATACAGTAGATAGAGTATATATTATAAATAAAAATATATATACTCATAGATAGATAGGTATATATATATATATATATATATATATATATATATATATATATATATGTGTGTGTGTGTGTGTGTGTGTGTGTGTGTAAATCCGTGTATGTATATATATACTTAATATAAATGTAGAGAGAGAGAGAGTGTGTGTGTGTGTGTGTGTGTGTGTGTGTGTGTGTGTGTGTGTGTGTGTGTGTTTACACGTGTACATTCACACTCAGGAACACAACCATAATGTTTCTATCCGGGATAAGACGGGATTAAATGGAGAATGCGTTTGCGAAAGAGATAAAAGATACCGTTAGTTTACAGGTAGTTGTTTTCAGTCATATACTACCAATTGCACGGGTAAGTTTCAGGAGGATGTTTAGTTGGCCTTGATATAATAATGCCCAGATCTATTATGAGCTTCACGTAGGGGATGATCAGTCATTTTGTTCTCCTCTGCAGTACCCGTTAACAAGTATCACCAACAACCCATTTCCCCTCGAATAATTCCTGATGAGACCCGGCCTGTGGAGAGAGGACCAAGATACCAGCGGATGTTAGTGAGGGGGGAAGGGCAGCTCCACGCAGTTTCCCTTTATTGGCACAGTTTCCGAGATTTTTTTTCCCCCTGAAAGTTTTAGGCTGAAGCAATTTCATGACGAACATTTTAGGCAAGACAAGAACGAGACTGACTTTACAAGCAGTTTTGACCCCCGTTATCTAGATACATAGTCATAGACAGAAACATGCAAAGAGTTGCAGTCGTAATCTCTCTCTCTCTCCCTCTCTCTCTCTCTCTCTCTCTCTCCCTCTCTCTCTCTCTCTCTCTCTCTCTCTCTCTCTCTCTCTCTCTCTCTCTCTCTCTCTCTCTCTCACACACACACACACACACACACACACACACACACACGATAATACTACTTGTTTAGGTAAATGGTAAAGAAAATACTAAATATTTTATTAAACTTGTATGTAAATGCTTGGAATAACATATACGATATCATAGTCTGCAAACTAAAGTGTGGAATCGGTAATTCCCTTTGGCCCAGTGACTGTAAGGGCGTTTGTACAGTCAGAGAAACAAGTATCATCCCATTTTTTGTCTGAAGAAAATTTACAACTTACGAGACACAACGAAAATCTGGTCTCAAATAATGCCTGTCTCAGTTGGTTCGACTTTTCCGCTATTGGTTCGTCAGACTTAAGGAAGATATTTGTGTCTTTGCCTGTACTTTGCTTGGTGGGTTGCCTTTCCGTCTTTGCCTGTACTTTGCTTGGTGGGTTGTCTTTCCTGGTAGTCAGTATCTGGCACTGTACTTTCATGCTTTTTTCCATTTGCTGTTGAATATATCGCTAGGAGCCTTTGAACGGTTTGGTATTTTTTTCTTTTCGATCAACGCATACTTTTTTTTTTCGTTTTTTGACCGACCGGAGATTTATATTTTTTACCTTTGTCCACGAAAGCAGACTTTTACCCACGCGAGTATAAGGAGTACCGTAAGTGAATGGATGTAGAATGAGTGAAGATATAGTAGAGTTAGGGCAGCTGTATAGTCGTGATATTACACAAGAGGATGAATTGGAGACATTTCAAAAGTGATTACAGATCATGGTATGCCAGCAAAAGCCATGTTAAATCAGAATACAGAAATCAGCCAAGATACAATACTTGATCATTAATAATTTGTCACAGATAATGAAGGTCAAAATGTCAGTATACAAGTTGTAATGATTAACGAAAAGGTTAAACTGTTGAAAACACAAAGGTTTGGCTAGCTACGTTGAGATGACACAGTGAGCAATAACAAATCCATATGAAGAATTCCAGATGAGTCCAGATACAGAGTACAGTAACATAGGTAAGTATTCCCCTGAAACCTCGCATCTTTCCCCATCTACATTCTTCCCTCTTGTCCTGTCCCCCCTTTCCCCTTCCCGTCATCTCCCTCCTCTCTTCCTCCCATCCCCCACACCGTGTCCCCTTATCTCCCCCTCCTCCCTACAGCCTCTTTCTCCTACACTTTCCCTCACTGCTTCACTCCACCACCGTCCCATAGCCCACTCCCATTTCCCCCAACTTGTAGTCCACTATTTCCCTTTTCCTGTCACTTTATCTCATTCTTCGTCATATCCTACACCTGTGTCTCCTCTTTCACCTGACAATCTTTTCTCACAGCATCCCTCACTTTTCTTCCCTCACATTCTTCCCTTTCATACCCCCTCACCCCTTTCCTCCTCCTCTCACCCCAGCTCTTCTCTCTGCCCCCAATCCTTTCCATACATTTCCAGTCATCTCCTCTTCTCTTTTCGTTAATTCACCATATCCTCTTGCCGTTCCTCTCTTCACCTCTTCCTTCCTTCATTTGATCCTTCCCCTTTCCTTCCCCTCATCCTTTTCCTGTCTTCGACCATCACTCCCTCCTTTCTTTTCTCACCTCCTCATTTCCCCCTCCCCTCTCCACAAAAAGCACGCTCCACTTTATCTCCAACTCCTTCCATGCCTTTTCACTCTCTCTGTCTCGATTTTCCTCTCCCTTCCTCCCCACTAAAACTCTCCATACAACTTTGCCCCCTCCCCCAACCCTCCTCCAACTCCGTCCCTCCGTTTTACTTGTCCTATTTCACCCTCCTCATGCTTTTCACTTTAACTCTCCACATCACTCCACTCTCACTTACTCCCTCCCCCCAACACTCCATTTATCCACTTCCTCTTCCCACACCCCCAGTCACCCTATCTCCACCCATACTGTAACTACTCAATTAAGTCTTTCTCTCTCTTATTTCACTCACCTGATCACTTGGTAGTCACTCAAACCGCTCACTCCCCTTTTACTTACTTCACATTTATTCACTTACTCATTCACTCACTCCCCACTCATTCATTCGTTCACTTAGTCACTCATTCACTAATTCAGTCTCCACTCACTCAGTCACCCACTCCTCATTACTTTGCTAAGTCATTCACGTAGTCTCCGTTCATTCACTTTCTACTCACTTACTCATTACTGTTATTCACTCACTCCTTCACTCAGTCACTCTCTTTCAGCCTTCACTCATTCACTCTCTCATTCAGCCTCCACTCATTGCACCCTCGCTCTCTCTCACCCAACCAGTCAATCCCCAATCACTCACTCTTTTCTCACTTTTCGTTCATTCACTGTCCTCTCATTCTTTCATCCACTCTGCCACTCCCTCCACACACCCTTGGTCACTTTTCAGGGAGTCACTCTAATTCACTCACTCCCCACCCACTCTTTCTCGCTAACTCCCGAGGCACTCATTCACTTGCTCACTCCCTCACTCAGTCATTGACTGTGATTCGGCACTCACTCGCACTCTTGCACTGCTTTAAAATGTGGGCCGACCTGATCGAACAATGTCCAGCCACGTTTAATGACAATTCCTGTGCCGATTTGATGGTTGACTGCTAATTCGGCAACTGATTTTGTCATTCGTCACACCCTTTTCTATAAGACTTTCGAGGGCTATTTGCTGATTATTGTTCATATAGCCTAAGGCCAGGCACGGGAAGGCGAATGGTCACTGTCATCTTAAATATCTCTATGCTCTTGATGGGGAAGTAGACGGTTGATAACTGGGATTATATTTAGACTCTTTACATACCATCTAGCGTAAGTCCAAACACCCGGAAATGTTGGAGAGGCTTTAAAATTTAGAGGTGTTTCCCACTAATACTGCATTTTCTGCTAAAGGATACTTAAAAGAAAATGAAAGAGTTCATGGGTAACTCGGTATTTCGCATGAAAGCATTCCATTTACTGTAAGTCAAGATGTAAATGCTTTTTTTCCATGGAATTAAAGAAATAGTAATGGTAAACTGTAGCCAAGTCGAATATATAAAGATTAACTGAGAAAGAAATAAGACATGCAAAAGAACGGGGAGAAATTAAGAAACTATTTAACAAACTTCATACATAAGTCCTTCTTAGTTTCTCTTGTTATATGGTGTGAAAAGATGACAACGCATACAGTGAAGAGATCCTTAAAACCTTCATGTTAACCATCAACACAACAGATTTTTGTCCAGAATAAACATGAGACATTTAAGGTGGGGCGGGTTTGGGTGGGGAGGGGGGCGGATAGGTAGGTTAGGGTGTTTTAGTGGGTGGGTTGGTGGACACGCAAAATAGCCAGTGTGGGTGAGGTAATTGAGTGGGGTGCGTGGGATGGGTGGGGTGGGTGGCATGAGTGCAGTGGATGGGCAGGACAGGGTGGGCAGGGTGGATAGAGTGTGTGGGTGAGGTGTGTGGCTGTGCACGTGTGGATGGCTTTTGTGGATGGGTTTGTGGGTGTATGGCTTCCCAGAGGACAAGGCAGGAGACAGAATTATTGGACTAGAAGAACGGGTGAATATGTGGATTGATGGGTGGGCTTGTGGGTGGGGGGAGAGACCCGTGGAGTAAGCAGGTCTAGGGCTGGAATAGGTCCATGTGGGAAAGTAGGTTTATGAGGGGAACAGGTCCTTTGGAGGAAATTGTTTGGGAGAGTGTTTCCTAGTGGGCGTAGGTGAAGACAGCAATATTCACTAGTACCTTTTATTTTGATTTTTTCTCTCTCCTGGACCCGTTTTTTCCTCATGGACCTATTTTCCTCATGGACCTATATTCCTCCATGGACCTATTTTCCTCGCGGACCTATTTTCCTCATGAACCTATTTTTCTCATGGACCTATTATTCACCGTTTACCTACTATCCTTCATGAACCTAATTCTGCCAAAGACCTATTTCACTCCTTGGGTTTGTTTTCCCCCTACTGACTTATATTCATGTTCCTATTTTCCTTCGTGTACCTTTTTTCCTGATTGATCTTTTTTTTTTTTTCCATGGACCTGTGTCCTTCCCATGGTTTACGCGCACACACACACACACACACACACACACACACACACACACACACACACACACACACACACACACACACACACACACACACACACACACACACAATTAAGCAACATCAGCGAAGCGCGGGTTCCCATTTTCGCGTAATATGTTAAGCAAATTCACATAAGGGCGGCTTCCCTTGTCCGATAATGGCTAATGTTTGATCTCACCGCTGCTACATGTTAAATTATTCTTGTCTTCATGCAGTATCCAGTGATGGAAGAGTAAATTGAGAAAGGTTAAGAAGGTGGTGTGTGTATTGGGCGCTGATGCATCAACAATTGAACTATGTCTACCAGCTCTAAACATGCATACAAGAAAATAGCGTCAACTGGCGGTCACTAACACTGATTTATTGGGAATCATCAGACCTTCAAGTACTCTATGGAACTTGTATATTATTTCATCAGCTTGAATCACCAAGCCTCGAATCATATTTTGGAACTTATATGTATGAGCGCCTCCAATGCAAAAGGCCTCCCTAAAGCTGAATAATACCTAATGAAGATAGCAGTATTAAAACTTATCATATTTCATGGAAATGAAGGGTTAATATTACGGCCTTGTAATTAAGTACCGTATACGACAAGGCTTCAGGCAGCTGGCGGTGTAAGCTGAGATTGAACATTCTTCTAATTCACTGACGAAAGAGAAGTTATGCTACTCGTTTCCATGAAGGTGCGTGATGTACAGTAATGTTATACTCGCAAAAGATGATAGCGTAATTCTCCTAGGCAAATAAAATCACCTAGCGTTAGCGAAATAAAATACTACTGTTGTCCAAAGTACGAGATAATTACGGTAACAATATTAACACACCCAAGTTTCCTTATTAGCAAGTCACTGAATAAAACTGTCTAGCTTTAGGTGCAATAAAATACCTGGAAAGACGCAAACATAAGAGTTAGAATATGCCTCATAATACTGATGTTACCTTCGTGTGTTATGAGTGAAAAGGATAGACAGGTAAGTGAGGGTAGCATGCAAGGTATGGGGCAGCCGGAGTGCCAGTGATTATTCTCTTTTCACTTTAACTTGGTCTAAAATTGCCATCTCCCCATCTTGAGTGATGAGATGTAACAACAGACTAGCACAAGTATAATGCTAGTCAAGAAGAAGTGCCATGGAAAAGATGTAGAACCGTAGTATTATCTGATTTTGCCCCTGAGCTACGGGATGTATGCTGCGAAAAGACGATAATCTGGGCAAGGTTTAGTGAAAGGAGCATGGTCAACACTGGTGCCGTGAGTCTTAGGCCTGTATTCTTGTCCGGTATAAGGAGGCTGCCTTAGCGGTTTATTTTTGGATGTGGGTGGTTAATATCCTTGTATACATTATTTGTGCAGAGTATGGCAATATCAGAATGAAACAACATACTGGAGGTGATAAGGTGTAATAAACAAAATAAATTGCTTAAAGAGATGTGTTAGGGAGCTCCTGATAACTAGTCTCAGCGAGCTGGGAATCTTTCTGGCACCTTATTTCGAGCTTTGTCTATACCTCCATACACTTCAGTACTGCTCCCTGAGTTCCTTGCATAATTCTAATATTGGTGTAGTATCCATAAATGTCATACAGGAATGTATAGACAGAAATTAACTGGTGAGGAAAAGGTACGGGGGAATTTCTTTAGCTGTGGTTGGTATTCTTGTTGGTCAAGGAAGCTCCCTAATACCTTTTCCCAGGCGATTTATTTTGCTTGTTACTCCTTACTATGTTCTGTGGCATTTAAACCATTGAAATACACATGCAAGTTGATATTAACCAGCCATATCCAAAAATAAATGGCTTATAATTAGATTCTACGTAGCTCTCTTAACCGACGAGAATACAGACATCTCTGCGTCGTATTCTTAGTGGCTTTAGAAATATCATCACACCAGAGTCATAGCGACATATTTTGTACACCGCACTTCTGTAGCAGCCAGTAACAGGAAAGTGAAAACACGTGTATAAATGAAATACTTTAATAAATGGGAAGAAATAGTACCGTGTCTCAAAGCTTTCCGTGAAGAAAACTCGATAACTTCAATACAAAGGGTAGAGATTAATTCTAGTTTTTCTTCGACCAGAGTACGTCATCCTTAATTTCGTTGTTACTCCCTCCTTATGATTGTCTAGGAGGTCACCAGGTTAGTGTGCGGATTAACGAAGGCTGCATCTAGCCACTCAGTTTCGAAAAGTCTCTTATTCTTGTCACCTCCAATCTTAGGAAAAGTTTTTAGTACTGAGAGTTTTATAAAGGGATATTAAAAAAAAAAAAAATCTTATCTTCGCTGAATATATCTGCTTGGAGATTGCAAGAATAAATGAATCTGTACATCATCAGACTGAATGAGCTAACCACTTTACTCTGATAATGTTCTTGATATACAGTATTGCTTCAACAGCAAGTTTGATTGAAATTTAGAGATTTGTGGAACTGGAACCCTTAGACATAGACTTTATTAACCCTTTCGCTGTTTAGGCTTTCTCCATAGTTCAACAGAATCGTCTCTTGGTAGCAAAACTAATCAAGAAAGTACGTCACCGGATTGAAGGGGTTTAAATGGTGTGGGAGTAAGAATGAAATACTCCACTAATTTAAAGGAGAAAGGGAAGAGCAATAATTAGTACACTGAATCCGATTACTTCAGTCTTATTATATACTTGTTACACAGTTTCTTCTGTATATTGTAGATTTCTCGAACAGGAAGGACGAGACAGCCTTGATTAACCCATTTTCACCATTAAGTATCCCCTAAGATGAATAAAATCGTCTGCAGATAAAATAAATACAAAAGAAGTAAATGTACGTCACTGGTCTACAGAGGTTGATGATCAGAGGAGTGACTGAGACAGTAGATTAGAAATCGATTTGTTTTGGCTTCCCATTCCAGTGATCTTCCTGACGAGGCCAAGATACCAGGATTGATTCTCGTGGTTAAGGAAACTCCCTAACATCTTTTCCTAAGCGATTTATTTTCCATATTCCACCTTACTGTCCATCCCAGTGTTATATAAATCATAAAAATATCGCCATACTCTGCATAGAAAACATACAGAAGGATATTAGCCAGCCATATCCAATAACAAATCGCTAAGGAAGAGGTGTTTGGGAACCTTCTTAACGAACAAGATACGAACCCAAGACGGCTTAGATTCGTGAATATCAACTGCGTGAAGGTCATGAAGGCAGACAGTCAATATGAGTCAAGTCTCTGTTTTTCCCCATACCTCAATAAGCAACCATCAAATTTACAATCCTGGTGCAGCTGCCGCTATAGGGAGCGACACGCATCTACAGGTCTATCTGTCTATTGCCAGACGCCTTAATCACATACGGGTTGGCCACAAACAAATCGCCTCCACGTCGCCCTGTCCCCCGCCATTTCACTGCCCTGCTCCCAATTCACACCCCCCTCTCTCATATACCTCTCCACCCCATCTACATGTGTTGTCTCCTAAAGTATTCTCGGCTGGTGGGATGTATAATTATTTCCCTTACTGCCCCATGTGGTTTTTATCAATACACCAGGTAGTAAGTAAAATAAGTCCACATCCAGCCATCAATGGACAGTATTGTAAACACGACCAGGTATGTCCCTCTACCTATGAATGCAGCTGCACCAGTTTAAGATCCAGGAGCCCTCGAAGGCCCCATACCAGCCCGGAAATTGAACTCAGGACCTCTCGATTGCTGTACGAGTGTGCTTCCAATGACACCAGTACAGTTCCCACAGTGATGAAATTGCCACTGATACACGGTGGTTTGTAGTGTTCATTTTGCCTCATCGCTTCAATCTGGCCACGTATTTTCTATTTTATTCTCGGTACCTCAAAGTGATTTTCATTAAACTTGGGAAAAATCTCTTCTATTATAGGTTGCATTTTGTATTTAAGGTTGCTTCTAATTCCACCAGGTTGAGAAGGCTCCCTTAAGCTAATATAATCGTTTGGGATCAAGAACTACGTCATCGGAGTGAAGGGTTAACATCTACATTTTGATGAGATTCTCTAAGCTAACAGTACTCGTTCGTTAGTGTTGTTGTTGTTGTTATTGCTGTTGTTGTTTAACCCTTGTCTGTTTGGCCGAGCAGATTCGTTGACCGCCGTTTCCGTGATCCCGTCCTACAGTTACGGTACCGTCCATACACCGTACAGGGAACCGGCATAGTTGTGATAGATAGCGTCTCATCAAGATCAGACCAGGGTCCTTCCCCAACGTGAGATGAAGGGAAATATGAAGACGCTTGGCACCTGGGTAGACGCCGCAGCTTCTTCACTCTATCTAAGGTTCAGAGCGCCACCATGTGTAGGACCCTCTTCAAAGGTACCTGAAAGTTGTATAATGCCTAAATTAACTCCAATATTAAAAAAAAAAAAAAAGCGCCAATTTTCTTTAACATTTAAACTCAAGCGAGATTTCTTTGTGCTTACCCTTGCTGTCACAAACGCTTTTATTCAGAGCAGAAGTAAATTATTGCCGTGAAGGGTTTAATGAAGGATATATGCAAGCCTTCCATTCCAGCAGGTGTGTCGTATGGAGATAAGGAGGATAAAATAAATGAGTACACTTGGTCATCCAAACCTCTCTCTGACGAGGCACATTTCATCTTGTCATCAAGAATTCCAGACAATTTCATTCACATAAGGATAAATTTTAAGAAGTTGGAGAACTATATCAAGATTTCTATTAACACCTTGATTTCTATAGGCCCCTCCTGATGAATGAAATCCTTTGGTCGTGGTCTATTTAAAATGAAAAGTACTTCCTTGCACTCAAGGGACTACACATTTTTATGTCACCTCGTTACTCATACATCTTAGCCCTTTACCAGGCAATGGGCGAATCTGAGATTTTATTCATTCTACCGAAAGGCATTTTTATTCAATCATGGTCATTCCCTGGCTGGTAAAAATTAAAGCAGTCTCGACTATCCTTTTTCATTGCTGACTGAGGGACATAATTATAATGCTAGAGAAAGACACTCTCACGTGATGGCACTGATATAACCGGGCGGCTCCTGGGTGCCTTTGTTTAATAATAATAGAAAAGAGGAAGGAAAAAGAAAAGCATAAAAAAATAATCCATGCACTTGATTACAGGTGTCTTGCATAAATAATCTGTAACAGTTGGACTTGAACAGCTGTAGGTTGAAGTTTGGGGGGGGAACCACTTTTGGAAAGCGAGTTCCAAAGAGATGCGGTTTGGGGAATAGAAGAATTCTGATAGGCAGAAGTTCTGCAATATGGCAATGTGACAGTCCAGTCATGAGCGCTACCAGATGTCCGTGTAGCAATGGGGAGGGCGTGGAGAGGTGGCATAATGAATTAAACTTCGTCTGAGCATTTGACAGAAAAGTATATGTAAAATAATGCAAGGGAGACAACATTCCTTCTTACTTGCAGCGGAGGTTGTTCATTTGTAACAATAGGGTTGTTAATAATACTAGTTGCTTTGTTCTGAATTTTGTCCAGTTGTTTTAGTGCAACCTCTCCATATCCATTTGACAAGGGTGAGCAATATTCCAGCTGAGAGCGCACGTGACTCTCGTAAATTATAGCCTTTATATAGACTTGCCTCAGCTGTCTCCCTATTTCCACGACGGAGGATGGTAGACTGCAGGAAAAAAGAAACTTCACCCAGCAGTCCACCGGAATCATATTCAGATAAACTTGGGGCCACAACAACAACAATAACAACACTGCAGGATTTGACTGAATTAAGAGCAAGGCTTAGGAGTACTGTCTATCGAATGCATTAAGGCTAATAATGAATAACTTCCATTTTTGTCATATTTTTCACTTATAGTACGACAGTCGAGTGTAATTTACGTCCCGGTTCCCAGTTGTACCCTTGGGTGAGGAGAAACATTAGGGAAGCAAACTTTGTCTAAGAATCTGCAGACCCGGGATACGAACTCAAGCTTTAACAGTTGGGAAGAGAATGTGCTAACCATTACATCACCCTCCTCTCAAATACTGAATTAAATCTTCTGGTTCTCAAAAATTTAATTAACAACTGCACCTACATGAAGGAAAGGGCTAATTACTTTCATTATATTAGCATTTGGTTTCTGAGTCTTTAACGTCTAACTCTCTAGCCTTCCATATTTTTTTCTTATCAATGTTTTCCTTTCGTTTTACCTTATTTCCTGTGGTTACTCATTTTTTTCCGTTGTTTCATCTTTTCCTTCGTTATTTTCATCTTCGTCGTGTCAAGTTTGTACTTTTCTTTGCGTTTCAAGTGTAGTGTGAATTCTTGCCACTATTTTTTGTTGTTCTTCCGTCTTTTTTACATCTTCACTCCATATTTATTTTATTCATGCCATGTGTTTCATTTCTCATTCTCGTAATTAGTTTATCAAATAATTTCGTGTGTATGACACTGATATCGCGTCATTTATTGCATTCTTGTCTGGTGTCTTCATTCTTCCGTTGTCAGTTCCGGTTTTAATCTCTTGGTTCGATGTCTTACACAGTTACTTGTGGCTTCTCCGGTCGCAGTGTCCACCATTACGTTGTGCTGGAAGGAGAATGGAGGGCAAGAGGGAGGAAGGAAGGGCGAGGAAGGAATGTAGTGGGAGGGAGAAAGGAGGGAGGAGGGGAGAAAGGCAGGAGGGGGGAAATATGGAGGATGGCAGAAAGGATGAGTGGAAGGAAAGTGGGATGCAAGAAGGAACGAGGAAAAAAAGAAAAGAAGATAAGATAGGAATAAAAAAAAAAAAAAAAAAGTAGATGAGAAGGCAAAATATGAAAGCGATTTTAAGAGAAGGGTAATGAGGGCAGGAAAGTGGTAAGCAGTGATAGAAAGCAGACGAAAGAATAGGCGTGGAGGGAAACAAGAAATAACGAAAGATGAGAAATGTGGAGAAAGGAAAGGAAGGATGAAACGTGTATAGGGTGGAAGGAAAGAATAAATATGAAAATATAGACAAATAGAATGCAAAGAAGGCGAAGAGAATGACCGCAAGGAGGAGGGACAGAATGAGTCAAGCGAGCAGGGGGCCACGTAGAGAGGGAAAGATGGAAAACGAGGAATGTAATAAGGAGGGATAAGGAAGTGAAAGAAGTAAGAGGAAATGAGAAGACAGTATGGATGAAGAGAACTGCAAGAAGTAGGAAATTATGAGACGAATGAAGGTGTGAACAAGGGCATGCATAAGTGAGGAAGGATAAGTATGAATGAGGAGAAAATAATGAATGAAGGAGGAGAGATACAAAAGAAGAAATCACACGGAAACAACCAACGAAGGGCGAGAAGCAGGACACAGAAAAACGAGGAAATGAAGAAAAGAAAGAGAATGGAAGTCTAATGAAAGAGAGAAGTGAGAGGAAGATGAGAGAGAGGGAGAGGAGGGGCAGAGAGAGGGAGGAAGGGGAAGAGGAGTTAGTTTGCATAGCGGCGGGACGATCACCTGTAAACAAACACAAATAATTAGTGGTCACATCTGTAATTAATTCACGTACCATTTAACAGATTTACTGTATATACTTAAGCCCTATTCTCGTTCGTTGAGGAAGCTCCCTAACACCTTTTCCATAGCGATTTACTTTATTTACACCTTACCGTCCTCTTCTTTGTTAAGTAAATGCTTCAAACATCGCCATACTCTGTATAAATAATGCACAAGAGGATATTAACCAGGCTTATCCAAAAAATAAATCGCTAAGGAAGAAGTGCTAGGGAGCCTCCTTATCTGACGAGAATAGGGTTTTGCCTATGTTCGTATTTACTCACTGCTACATTATCATCATTTAATATATATGCTATCTTACCCTCAGCTATAAACTAAAACAAAGTAAGTATCTTTTCTATATTACACAGAACATCTCGAGAGCATCACGTCACAGATCAACATCACATTATCCTAACATATTCACTACACGAGCACACACTCACTACGACCATTCAAACTCCTCAGCTAATCCACAGCTTCATCCACAGCACACCATTTCACCTGCAAATATCAATACACGTAAGTGCCATTGTTCTCCTCCTCTGCTTTTAACACCAATATATAATGCTTTCCTCTCTCCCGCCGTGTTCATCCTTACGTTATACATTTCATTCTCACTTCAAAGGCAAGCTTAAGTATAATCTCACATTTTTGAGCCTATGTCCAGGTGAGCTTGAGGCAACAACAACTACAACTACTACTACAAATACTACTACTGCTACTATTACTACTGCTGCTGCTACTACTACTACTACTACACTACTACTACTACTACTACTACTACTGCTACTGCTCCTGCTGCTACTTCTACTACTACTACGAAATGGTGATTAAGGAATAAATTCACCTTTTCATTCAACATGCCATCTCCCAAGGAACAGTAACCCTATCAGTCTTTTCCTTCACCCCGTTCTCTCTCTCCATGACAGATTTTTCTTGTATTCGTCCTCAACTCAGATATCCTCCTCGATTTTTTTCTGTCGATTGTTTTTCTTCACACACACACACACACACACACACACACACACACACACACACACACACACACACACACACACACACACACACCACACACACACACACACACACACACACACACACACACACACACACACACACACACACACACACAATTATCCATGACTGTATGTTATCACAGGTGGATTTACACACTCTAAAAACACTGTAAAAACATGAAGAATTTATAAACCCAATATTTACATAGCTCAGAAAACAGTATATGAAAAATGAAAAGGTAATAATGACTAGAAAGGTAACAATATTCGAGTGACTGCGTGTTATTTCCCGGGGCCAGCTTCATATACGGTCTGTATGTAAATTAATATCGCTGCATGTATTTGTAATTCATGTGAAAGGAATGAATTACTGAACCAATAAAGTAGAGCGCGGGTTCGATCGAGCTAGGTCCGAACATAACCGCGTTCGAAGCTAAATAAAACACGAAGCCTGTATTGGGAACTGTACCACGCCATTCCTGTCACCCTACCACAGCTACCACACAACTGTATTTATTACAGCCACAACTACCATACTTTTTCACTTACCCCACCGCAGCTACCTCACTACCCCATTTATTACAACCAGAGCTACCCTGCTATTTCACTCACCCCACCACAACTACCACGCACCTGTACTCACCTCACCACAACAACCACGCCATTGCACTCACCCCACCACAACTACCACACAACTTCATTCACCCTGCCACAACTACCACGCCACTGCACTCATCCCACCACAACTACCACGCCTCTTCACTCACCCCACCAAAATTACCACGCCACTTCACTCACCCCACCACAACTACCACGCCACAGCACTCTCCCCACCACAACTACCACGCCACTCACTCACCCCACCACAACTACCACGCCACAGCACTCACCCCACCACAACTACCACGCCACAGCACTCACCCCACCACAACTACCACGCCACTCACTCACCCCACCACAACTACCACGCCACTTCACTTACCCCACCACAACTACCACGCCACTTCATTCACCCCACCACAACTACCACGCCGCTGCACTCACCCCACAACAACTACCACGCCACAGCACTCTCCCCACCACAACTACCACGCCACTCACTCACCCCACCACAACTACCACGCCACTGCACTCACCCCACCACAACTACCACGCCACAGCACTCACCCTACCACAACTACCACGCCACAGCACTCACCCCACCACAACTACCACGCCACTCACTCACCCCACCACAACTACCACGCCACTTCACTTACCCCACCACAACTACCACGCCACTTCATTCACCCCACCACAACTACCACGCCGCTGCACTCACCCCATCACAACTACCACGCCACTCACTCACCCCACACAACGGCCACACTACTCCATATACTCCAAACAAAACTACCATACTGTTTCACTCACCCCACCACAACTACCACACTACCACAAAGAGTATACCATATCACTCACCACACCACTACTACCACACAGTTTACTACAATCAAAACTACCATACAATTGTACACACCCTAACTACAACTACCACAAACGCCACATATTCCAGCCACATCTACCAGTCTACTCCACTCATTCTAACCACACAGCTACTGTATCATGTCACTCCATTAATCACAAATACCACATCACACCACTTCGCATCACTCCACTTACGCCAACCAGTGTGGCCAAAGAACACACCACACTACTCCACACACACCAACCACACCACACTGCTCCACACCACACTGCTCCACACACACCAACCACATCACACTACTCCACACACACCAACCACACCACACTACTCCACACACACCTACCACACCACACACTTCACACACACCAACCACACCACACTACTCCACACACACCAACCACACCACACTGCTCCACACACACCAACCACACCACTCTACTCCACACACACCAACCACACCACTCTACTCCACACACACCAACCACACCACACTACTCCACACACTCCCACCAGAACTACTGCACTCCACTACTTTGCGCATTCTATTCATAACTACCACACCGTCCTACTTCTCACACTATAACCACAACTCCCATACCATTCCACGTATTGTGAACCAAACTGCCACAACAAACAACTTCCTTCACTTCACCTACAGCTTCCATACCGCACCACAACTCCAACCACAACTACCACACCGCAACCATTCCACACACCTTCATCCACAGCACACTATTTCACCTGCAATTATCAAGACACCTAAATACCATTACACCCATACCTACCACACCACACCATTCCACCTGCTACCACCACAACCATCATTCCAACCAAACCTACCACAATCATCAGAAGGAACCCAACTAAACCTCTTCTGGTCACTTGAGGTAACTTTTCTGTGTGTCTGGAGAGAGAGAGAGAGAGAGAGAGAGAGAGAGAGAGAGAGAGAGAGAGAGAGAGGGGGGGGGGACAAGAAGCAGTGAAGACAATAAGAACGCTAGGGAGGGAAAGAGAAGAAGAAGAGAAAGAAAGTGAAAGAGGGATGGATGAAGGAAGAGACAGGATAAGGAGGGAAGGATGGAGGAAGAGAGAGGATGTGAAGGAGGGAAGGGTGGAGGAAGAGGGAGATGTGAAGAAGGGAAGGATGGAGGAAGAGAAAGGATGTGAAGGAGGGAAGGATGGAGGAAGAGAAAGGAAGTGAAGGAGAGAAGGATGGAGGAAGAGACTGGGCAGAAAAATGACAAAAAAAAGAGTGCAGAGGAAAGAAGAAAATTAGTGAAGTTCGTTTGTCTTAATTCATCAGAGATCTTCGTCTTTTTGCAGGTTGTTTTATGTAGCTCAGTGGCCGAATATTGCAATACTGCACTTCTTCATGACTAGCATTGCATTTTAGTATTTTAGTATTAAGCTCTTGTTGCAGCTAAAAATTGAGAGAGAGAGACAGACAGACAGACAGACAGAGAGAGAGACAGAGAGACAGAGACAGAGAGAAAGAGAGAGAGAGAGAGAGAGAGAGAGAGATGACAGTTTTAGATCAATTATTCCTCTCATGGTAGGGGTATTGCTTGCGTTTTTTTCTAGCTTAAGCAAAACGATATTATTTAGAGAGTGAGTCTTAGGAGCCTGATAGTGTTAATGATAATACCGTTAACTCTCACAAGGTCCTGTCTAACGCCAGACAGGTTGAAGTAAGGGGGGAAAGGTAGATTTTGAATGGATATGGAAGAAGTGCAGATTGGCCTGGGAGGAAGGTAGAGTCCCGGAGGAGTTGAAGTCTGGTCTAATACTTCCTCTATACAATGGAACAGGGGAAAAAAAATAAGTGTGTGGTAATCATATGGGTAATTTTCTTCTTTGTGTAATAAGAAATATATATGTTAGGATACTTGTTGACAGGGTTAGGGAGATAATAAAGGAACAATTGGTGAGGAGCAAGGGGGCTTTAGGTAGGGCACGGGATATGTTGATCAGAAATTCCTTCCAAGATGTTTGATAGAAATGTATTGAGAAAAGGGAAAGAAGTTGTATACTGCTTTCATTTATTAGACAGACGAACAGACGAAATCCGGGAACGGGCGAAGGATGATGACTGAGGGGAAGAAGAGTGAAGAAAATAAGAAGAAATAAGGAAAGTGTTGATTTTCATTAACTGTGTCTGTCTCGTACACTCACTGTGACCTGCATTAAATTGGTTGGCGGGGAGATTTGCCAAGGGACGAGTATCAACTGCTGAGTCGGGTAAAAGAGGAGAAAGGAAGTGGAAAGGAAGGTGTGTCATAAGGAAGGAAAATAAGGTTCCTGTGACTTACTCTCAGCTGAATATAATCGGCAGATATTAAATCTAGGTGGAATGAAATACCAGAGTTGTCCTGACCACGAGAGGGTAAACAGCGAAAATATTGGCATTTTCAGGTCCCTATACTCATTCTCAAGTGAGCAAACTCGCCTGGCGTTTGCTGGAATACAACAGGATTAAAAGACTACAGAAGCCAACTGCATCATGGATGCAAAGAACGGTTTCCTGTAGTGTAGGTTTCCCGTATGAAGAGAATCGAGCCCCACAGAGCTTTCCCGAAGTACTCTAGGTTACTCGAGATGTATGGGGTCGGTATTGCCAAAAACAATCACCCCAGAACGTAGGAAGAGGATCCAGCACCATTACACTAGGTTACTAAAAAATTAAACGGTCAGTATTGCCAAAAACAGTCACCCAAAAACGTATTCTCAGCAACTAACGTCTTGCTGCCTTTCTTGCTTCTCTTTCCTCCAACTCAGAAGACGTTCTCATGAATATATAGGAACTTTCACATTTTAGTGTCATCGTAGTGTTTGCGTCGGAGTCAAGAGAATAACTTTCAGAGTTCGTGTTGAGAAATCCAGAGACGCCGCAGGACCCTTTTTTTTTTTTTTTTTTTTTTTTTTTTTTTTTCCCCGCTGATAGCAGTTTTAGAGGAACAACAATTTTAGATAAGTACGTTAAAGATCAAACTCTTTCCACGCATTAATTAGCGCAAATGTAGTTCAGTCAGAAATGGAGTAGTAATAGTCCTCGTTGAAAGAACAAAGATTAGCCTAGCATCCTTGTTCAGTACCAACTAAGTTTTGTCAGGAGTTATTTGCTTATTTTAAAAGGGTTGCAGTAGTCAACTCGAGGAATATGTAAGAGATTGCAGTAGTGTAAAAAAGCACTGACTATCAATACACTTTTTTAAACCACATACCGTTAGAGGAAATTGCAACTCTCAGTCCCCGAATTAATATTCTCATGGAATTTCATTTCAGCTTCAATGAAATTTCAGGCCTGAGCTCCACCTCTCCAGAGTAATAGACCTGATAATTATATGTGTCATCTCCCCTTCCATTTTCTAGGATTATGATAATTCCGCTTTTACCATCGTCCAACTTTTTTTTTCTGGCCACTCAGATCTTAATACCAAACAACATATACTTCTTTCTCTTCTCAATATCAGGTTTTTAATAGGCCGTAGAGCTGGTGGTAGGGGAGAGAAGAGGGTTAACCACCATCTAAGGCGTGATAGAATGAGGACACCCCTGGACATACTGGAGATTCCATAGCGATACCCACAGCAATTTAATATGAGTTAAGTAAAGCCATAATCACACTGAAAAGCCATTAAGCCGCCAGTAAGAACGGAAAGCTCCCAGTCTGGTGGCAAGCAAAGGCAGAGAAGCAGTGAAGAGCAAAATGAAATGGCCTTGCTACCGCTCAACCTGACACTCCAGCATAATCTCAGGTCAATCCCCCCTCCCCCACCGCGTATTATCTGCTGGCGTAATCAGATTTTACTTCTCCAACAGATAATCCTCGTGCCAAAGTTATTTTAGCGTAGAACCCCTTATGGCTATCAGCTCGTACCGTTTCAACTCCTGAAGATGATATTTCAGGAGAAGGAGCACATGTGGACACTAGCTTTGCCAGTTCGATAAAGGAAGGAAACCTTAAACGTTTATCTTCACACACACACACACACACACACACACACACACACACGCACGCACGCACGCACGCACGCACGCACGCACGCACGCACGCACGCACGCACGCACACACACACACACACACACACACACACACACACACACACACACACACACACACACACACACACACACACACACACACACACACACACACACACACACACACACACACACACACACACACACACACACACACAACGATAAATAGATCTACTTTTACGCTCCCTCCGCAGGATAGGAAAGGAAAACACGTTAATTTGCAGACATCATTACTCAGTCTCACCGCTGAGGACGTGGACAGTGATGGCGGCAGGTACGGCACGCGAGGGGCTGCAGGTGTAGGTGCCGCTGTGGTGCACCTGGGCGTTCCTCAGTGTCAGGGTGGATACGGTGGTGTTGTTGTGCTCCTGCCACACGCTCACCTCTACCTCACCCACCTCCTGCCTCGCCATCTGCAAGGGTCAGGGGAGTTGAGAGAGAGAGAGAGAGAGAGAGAGAGAGAGAGAGAGAGAAAGAGAGAGAGAGAGAGAGAGAGAGAAAGAGAGAGAGAGAGATGGATATATTTCTGGATTTGCAAGGAGACAAGTTCTCAAAATATCTACATTGCATTATTTCACCCCAGACAAACGCAGAGCCGGCCATGAAGTTTGAGGCATACATTAAAAATCACTAAAAGAAAGAAACATATATTCATACATAAGGGCATGGTATTGAGACGAACACTTACCCAATTAACCTGTTCACTGAAATGACGTGATCATGTTTTATTTATGTTACACCTGGTTGGCTTTATTGAACTAATCTGAGAGTTTTCAGAATAAAGCGATCTGGTAAACCCTCCACTTCTACATTGAATAAAATGGTCTAGAAACAGCAAAATAAAGACGATAAACAGATAGACAGATATTCAGACGGACATCATATATTTAGAGGCAGGTAAACCAATAAAGAGTATTCAGGTAGACATTGATAATTAATGACAAACGAAAACAGACAGGTAGACAAACAAACAGAGATAGAACGTTGGACTAAATAATCGAGTCACAAAAGTCCCATTGAAAGAAAAAAAAAATAGATGGATAGACGTAGATAGATTGATAAATAAATAGACTGACAAATAGACAGATAGAAATATATGTAGATAGACAGAGATAGGGAGAAGAAGTGGAGGAGGAGGAGGAGCAGAAGAAGAAAACTCATCCATCCTCCTCTCCCCCACACACCCACCCTTAGCTCCCTCCCCACACACACACGCACTTAGCTTCCCCCCCCCACACACACACTCAGATCTCCCACACACATACGCACTCAGCTCCCCACCCCACACACACACACTCAGCTCCCCCCAACTCACCCACCTTCAGCTCCCCCCACACACACCCTCTGCTCCTTTGCTTTCCACACATTTTAATACCCCCTCCTTTACATTCATCCTGTGTTTCCCCTGTCCACTCTCTACATCCCCACTCACCTTCTCCTCTTCCTCCTCTGCGTCCCACCACTCCACTCTCTCAACTAGAATCCTTTCCATCCCTCACCATCTCTTTCTTTCCCCCTAACTACAGAATTTTTCCTCTAACGTGACAAAGTTCCTTAAGTAGTTCGATTTGTGGCTACGTGTATTCAGAGTGGAGAGTCACTATAATCAGTAACCAAGGAGACCCATTCCTACCTCCCATCTAAGGGTCATGGAATTTCATGTTACCACGACTTAAAGTTCAAGTATCACCTTCTGTTCGTGGTACCATAGGACGTACTCGGCCGGTGCTGGTGCGTGGACCATTCTGCAAGTGAGGTGCAAGTTCGAGCCACGGTCCAGGTACAGCTCATGCCCCGCGGTGATCACGGCCCGGGGCTCTGGGGAATGGAAGGAATCGCTGGAGGGCCACAATCGGATTAACTGGGGATTGCTGAGGAAGACTTGCGAATTTCATATTAAGTTTTGGGATCTCTTTGGTGGAGCTGGGAATAAATTGGTAAAAAATAGTATGTTATTACAAGAATTAAGACAAAAAAAAAATAGTGTTAGTGGCAGAGATCAGTGAAGAGAACTGATAGAGTCTTGGGTGACTGTGGGAGATGTGGTTATTATTCGACCTCAAAACTTAGGCATTTAAGGTAGATGGGGATAGGTGATTTTTTTTTTCCAAGACGTTCGTTGATTGGGCAGACATATTATGAAGTAATGTTTTTAAAAATGGGTACTGGTTAGTGAGAGAGGGAGAGAGAGAGAGGCAGTATTTTCAACGAGGTTTGTTGGGAAGTTTGGGATTAATGGAAAAAAATGGAGATTTGTACGTGTGAAACTGGAGATTTTTTGGAAAGTTTCGTCGAACTTCAGATTAGGGCAATTTGGATTTGCTTGGGATTATTTGAGGTCACTAGACGGAATTTTCGGTTGCTAGAACGAACTGTGATTGCTGTTTAAACTTAGCGGTCAATGGGGGTAGGCTAGAGGAAATTTGGATTTAGTGAAGGTATCTGGGAATCTAATGAGTTACTTGATAGGCGCTGGAGTAAGAGAATATTTAAGGGTTTCTGTGTGAGACTTTGGCTACGGGGTCTGAGAGGTGGAATGTTGAAGGATTTTTCTCGAGAATTTTAATGTTACTAAGGAAAATTTGGGGTTCCTGGGGTGATAATGTGAGGTTCCTGGGGAGATAATGTGGGGTTCCTGGGGAGGTAATGTGGGGTTCCTGGGGTGATAATGTGGGGTTCCTGGGGAGATAATGTGGGGTTCCTAGGGTGATAATGTGGGGTTCCTGGGGAGATAATGTGGGGTTCTTGGGGAGATAATGTGGGGTTCCTGGGGAGACAATGTGGGGTTAATGGGGTGATAATGTGGGGTTCCTGGGGATATAATGTGAGGTTACTGGGGAGATAATGTGGGGGTTACTGGGGAGATACTGTGGGGTTCCTGGGGTGATAATGTGGGGTTACTGGGGAGATAATGTGGGGTTCCTGGGGAGATAATGTGCGGTTACTGGGGAGACTATTGGTTGCTGAAGAAGCTAGAGTTACTGGGTGTGAACTAGCGTTACTGGGGTGATGTGGGATTACGTGGGGTGATCAGAAGTTAAATGAGGGATGACATGGGGAGTTATGGTGAAGAATCTACGACGGCTCAACAGAACTGGACCACTTGAAGAAAACTGAGTATTATGTGAATATTGAGGATGAAGTAAAAGTGGTAGAGGAAAAAGATTATCAACGAAGAAATTAGTCTATGTGTGGAGGGAATGGGGAGAAAAAACTGGGGCCTTCGTTTACTTACAAAGGAAAATTTTTTGGTTACTGGGGTAGGTTGGGTGGGGGGATGGTTTTGAGACAGAGGCCCGTATCCTCGTAGGGCATGGAGGTTCCCTAACACCTCTTCCTTAGCGATTTTTTGTGGATATGGCTGGTAATTGTCCTTTAATAAGTGTCTGTGTGGAATATGACAACGCTTGAAGAATTTCTATAACAGAATAAGACAGTATGATAAGCAAAATAAATCGATTAGGAAAAGGTGTTAGCGAGCTTCCTTAACAGACAAGAATTTCGGCCAAAGTAGCACCTTCAACTCGAGGACGTTTTTTTTTTTTTTTTTTTTTTTTTTTTCCGGATCTTCTGGATTGGAGAGATTGCTTATAGTCTTCATTTTCCTTTCCACTACAAGATTTTTTTTTTTTTTTTAAGAACTCTAATAAATCCCCCAGAGGTAGTTTGAACGAAAAAAAATCCTAATCACACTGAGAAGGATTAGCTTAGAAAACAGGGGGGATTATTTTTGAAGAGTTTTTGACACACTGGCTAGAAAATTCGGGAGTTAATAGGAGAAAATATACATTCACAGAACGAGACTCTATTTTATATCCGAGAATTAGAACCCTGATCGCCAGTCGTCGTCCTGCGCGCAACAGATGCCGCACACAGCTTCACATGTCACTGGCTAAGGTATCTACCGTTTATACTGAATACATGTTAGGGGTGTCTTTCAGGCCTGATGTGATGGTAGGAGAGGGGGTGGATTTATGACAAGTCGATGGGATGTGTGGATGGTCACCTAAAAGTTATATGACAAAATTCAGAAGCCCAAGTAGCTGTTCATAAAAGAAATACTAGAAAGGATGATTGTGTGAAGGTGCATTTGCTTAAAGGAACCTCAGACTGGAGATTGCCAAGGGAAAAGAACTCGGCAGTGTTGTGGTTTTGTTGACGTCAAGCTGTTATTGAATCCAGCTATGATTAAATTACATACCTATCTGATCGTTTTTTCTTTCTTCCTTTCACCTGTCGCTGTCTTCTCTTTCTCTCTCTCTCTCTCTCTCTCTCTCTCTCTCTCTCTCTCTCTCTCTCTCTCTCTCTCTCTCTCAAAATATCTTCACCTGCTGTCAGTACCGTAGTAGAGACCCGACTTCACGGCTTCATCTGCGACCCTTTCAACATATTACATTTTTCCTGCCACAGTGCCCAATTCTCTTGTAATATTCGCTCTTACTTACAAGCCATTTCGAGAAGAATCAGATTCCTACTAGTTAAACTTTTCATGTGCGTTCTAGTAACCTTAAAATGTAATGGAAATTCGTATCTTCTTTAATGATTAAAATATATAACATTTGCCACGGTTGAGCCCGAAGAATTCTTTAAATCTTGCCGTAGTTTGATAAAGCTCGGTCTGAATGGTTTCCCAATCTCTTTCAATTCAGATGCCCAGCTTGCATCTAAGGATGTCAACTCGTATCCAAAATTAGTATGTACATAAAAACCCCTACCTACCTACCTACCTACACACACACACACACACACACACACACACACACACACACACACACACACACACACACACATATATATATATATATATATATATATATATATATATATATATATATATATATATGTGTGTGTGTGTGTGTGTGTGTGTGTGTGTGTGTGTGTGTGTGTACAGAGACAGACAGACAGACAGAGAGGGAGAGAGAAAGAATGTAAAGACCCGGTAAGACTAAGTCCTGGAATCGCGATGAGCTCGATAGACAGAGGAAGCAGTTCCGAAGAATGTTATTTTCTTGTACGAGGAGTAATTTTTTTCAAGTCAGATCATCTCCACGAAGTTGGGGGCTTTCTTGAGGAAATGACAGTGAGATTTTTTTTATCATCGAAATAGTCCAGAAAATTTGAATTCATATGAAAAACTCCATGAATAGCCTATGAGACTAAAACTTTTCAGTCCTAGCCCATTCAGTACGATTGCATTTTCTTTTTTATTGTCTTCCACCAGATGACCTAATTCAGGCAAGAAACCCTCTCAGAATGAAGGGATGTTGATGGCATTTCTTTCTAACCTCCCTGATTCGAAATACCATAGGCCTACCTGTGCTGAAGAAAATCATCTAGAGGTAGCAACAGAATTTACAGCATAAGACATTGCACTGAAGGGCTTCATAATTGGAAAGTTATGAGGAGACGGTGACTGATAATAATGTGTGTCTACAAGCTAGTAAACAACCACACAGTAATGACTTCTCGGCAGGTAACTCATTCACAAGCAGACAAAGGTGAAGTACAAGACGAAACTTAATAACGCAATTGTTCTAACCAAAGGAAGCGTTTTTATTCCGTTCATTTCAATTGATGTCAGAGTGTTGTTAGACTGAAGGATCAGTCTAACTAGTAACCAAGGAGAACTCGTTCCTGTCTCATAACGAGGCTCATGAAATTATAGGCAACCACGACCTAGTATTTTTTTTTTTTAATGCAAGGAAGAAGGAACCAAAGGCCATGAGCCCACAATAAGAGTTCCCTCCAAGAGAAAAACAAAATACAAGAGAGAGACAAATTCAAGATCCATTTATTTCGAGATGCCTGGACACACTGCGTTTGAAAGACTGGAGATCATAGGGCAGCAGGAAATACAGACAGAGGGAGACAGTTCCAGAGTTGACCTGTTGCATAAATGAAGGACTGGGAATAACGGTTAACTCTTGCATTAGAGAGTTGGACAGAAAAGAGATGAGAGTTTGCTGCTAGACGGGTGCTACGCGCCCGTCGTAGAGGTGGAGGAATGCATGCAGACAGTTCAGAGGAGCAGTGACCATTAAAGTAGCGATAGAAAAGAGATAAAGATGCAACAGTGCGGCGAAGCGACAGAGGTTGAAGGGAGTCAGTAAGAGGAGGAGAGTTAATGAGACGAAAAGCCTTTGACTCCACCCTATTGAGAAGAGCTGTGTGTGGGAAGCCTCCCCACACATGAGAGTTGTACTCCACACAGGGGCGGATAAAACCCCTGTATAGAGTCAACAATTGTGCTGGGGTAAAAAAAAAACGGAGTCGGCTTAGCACACCCAATCTCTTGGAAGCAGATTTTACAAGAGATGTAATATGATCTTTCCAAGATAAGTCCCGAGTAAATGAAACCCCAAGCATGTTCAAGGATGATGCAGGATTAAGCTGAATATTATTAAACATTAGTGGGTATACCTCTGGAAGATTTTGACAGGTTGATAGGTGTAAGCACTGAGTCTTTGATGCATTATAAACAACAAGATTATTTTTACCCCAGTCAGAGATACGAGCCAAGTCAGACATTAGGTGTGCCATAGCCTCATCCCTTGTTTGTTGAAGTAACTGCTGAGATGGGCGTTGCGGGAACCGAATGGAAAGGTGAAGGGTGGAGTCATAAGCGTATGAGTGGATAGGGTTAGATGTACAGCTTAGAAGGTCATTGATGAATAGAAGGAAGAGAGTTGGTGATAGGACAGAGCCCTGAGGAACACCACTGTTGATAGATCTAGAAGAACGATGACCGTCTACAACAGCGGCTATAGAATGACCAGAAATGAAGCTAGCGATGAAGGCACAGATAGAGGGATAGAAACCGTAAGAGGGCAGTTTGGAAATTAAAGATTTATGCCAGACTCGATCGAAAGCCTTTGAGATGTCAAGTGCAATGGCAAAGCTTTTGCCAAAGTCCCGAAAGGAGGATGACCAGGAGTCTGAAAGGTAGGTGAGAAGATCGCCAGTGGAGCGTCCCTGACGGAACTCGTACTGACGATCAGAAAGAAGGTTGTGATAGGAAAGTTGCCTTAAAATTTTTCTATTGAGAATTGACTCGAAAACTTTTGAAATACAGGACGTTAAAGCAGTTGGACGATAGTTGGATGGTTGGGAGTGGTCACCCTTCTTTTGGACTGGCTGAATGAGAGCAAACTTCCAGCAAGAAGGAAAGGTACAAGTTGACAGACATAGGCGAAAGAGTTTGCCTAGGCAGGGTGTAAGCACAGAAGCACAGTTCTTGAGAACAACAGGAGGGACTGTAGCACCAGTCGAGCAGGGCAGTACTCCCGAGGTGGATGGAAAGCTGATGACAGGGAGTGCTGGAGCTCCCGTTTCATCAGCCCTCAGGACTAGTTCCTGACCATCCCCCTTTGCTGAACTTTTTCAGTGTCTCAGTTACACAGAGAGTAGGCCAGCATGCTCTCCAATACAAATTTCTCTAACTATCTACACCAAACTACATCCACAGTACACACTACACTTCCTTTTCCAAAAATCAAAAAACAAACCATGGCGTCTCATCACCCAGCCTCAGAGTCCCCGGGGGGGGGGACCACAAATGCCCCCATCTTCCGCCCCTCTCCCGGTGACGACACGGGGTGCCTGGAACCACTGTCTGACTCTCTTCTTCTTCATTTCTGCAACATTCGCGGCCTTTCCTCTAACTTTCGCTCTGTTGAGCACCACCTCTCTTACTCTAAACCTCACCTTCTCTTTCTAACTGAGACTCAGCTGTCTGAGGCAACTGACAGCAAACCCTTTTCTGTATCCTCCTACTTTCTCTATACTCATTTCAAAGCCAAAGGTGGCTGTTGTGTATATATATATATATATATGCAACGACTTATCTTGCTCTTGTGTTCCTGAACTTGATTCTTCTGAATTCTCTGCACTCTGGCTTCGGCTTTCCTGTCATTCTCTGACTAAATATATCTGTGCTGTTTACTTATCCCCTAATTCTACTGACTATCAAAAATTCTTCGACTATCTTACTTCTACGATGGAACACATTCTATCCATTTCTCCTTTCTCTGAAATCTCTGTTCTAGGAGATTTCAATGTTCACCACCACCTTTGGCTCTCCTCTCCTTTCACTGATCCACCTGGTGAACAAGCCTACATCTTTTCTATCCTTAATGACCTAGAGCAGCTTGTACAGCACCCTACCCGTATCCCAGACCGCCTTGGAGAGAGCTCCAACATACTTGTCCTTTTCCTTACAACTAATCCTTCTGCTTACACTGTTAATCTTTTCTCTCCGTTGGGCTCCTCCAATCACAACCTTATCACCTTAACCTGTCCTATCACTCTGGTACGGCCTGTGGACCCTCCAGGGAAACGTCGCCTGTAGCATTTTGGAGCCGCGGATTGGGAGGCCCTCAGGCAGTACTTCTTTGATTTTCCCTGGAATGATTATTGCTTCCATGGCCGGGAGCCATCTAAGTGTGCCTTGCACATTAGGGAGGTTATTCTCTCGGGCATGGAAGCATACATTCCTTTCTCATATCCTTTGACTAATAGAAGAAAGCCTTGGTTTAATCACACTTGTTCTAATGCTGTCCACAACAAGGAGAAGGCCTACAAAAGGTACCGGAGCCAACCCACCCCTGAATCACTTCATCTTTACGTTTCTGTCCGGAATCGTGCTAAGTCTGCTCTTCGCTCTGCCAAAAATAATTTCATCCGTACTAAATGCTCTCAACTCTCCAACTCGAATTCTTCCCACTCCTTCTGGCACCTTGCCAAAAACCTTTCTAACAACTTTACCTCATCATCCTTCCCTCCTCTTTTCTACTCTGATGGTTCTGTAGCTATTTCTTCTACGGATAAAGCAGATCTCTTCGCACAGACTTTCTCCTCCAATTCTACCTTAGACGATTCCGGTGCTGTTCCTCCATCACTTCCCGCCTCTGACTTCCTCATGGCTGACTTTAAAATTTCTTCAGCTGATGTATTTTCTGCCATCACTGGCCTCAATACTAACAAGGCATATGGCCTGCGGGAGTGGTCCAGCTTCGTCAGGTGAAAATAAACTGACTATAGCATGTTTTATTGACCTGACAGAGCCATTTGATAAAACGGATTCCAATAATTGATATACAGTGATGGGGTGTTTTTGCCATTTGGTTAAGTATTCATCTTTCAATAAACTAGGGATAGCAAGAATCTACAGTATAAGAAAGAAGAAGGAACACTGAGAGAATGCAAGACCTCCAAACCTGAAATTCATCAAAGGACTGAACATTTAATTAATCCCTGTGATCTTGACTTTCGACCATTTTCTCTTAACACAGAATTACTTCATTCCTGACATTCCCTTAACTGCCTTACCTACTTTGGTCGAAATCGGATCAAAACTGTTTGGGTTGACCTTGTTATGTGAACATGACATTAACCTTTCCCTGTCTGACCGTGACAAGTGACTGACTGTTCTCAAAATCGGGTCCTTTTCAGCCTTGTTCTACCCTGAACCCTTCCACGATGTTTGGTTTAAATCTGATAAAAAACTAAGATGACCTTGCCGTGTGCCTTTAATCTTTGACGGACTACTAAAAATATATATATATATATATATATATATATATATATATATATATATAAAATAACATCTTCGTTGACCAGCAAGCCTTCCCGTAATTTCAATATAAACTAAATTAAAATTGTTCTAATTATTTTCTTCACACACACATATACGGATCGACCTTTGACCTTGACCTGTGACCATGACCTTTGATTATCTTTATTCCCAAAATTTCTTCGTTTTTGTCATATCCTCAGCCTTTCATTAAGTTTGGTGTAAATTGGATAAAAACAATTTAAGTTGCTCTTGCTAGGTCAGACTATGACCCATTCGTAGGGCCTTGACCTTTGACCTATTGTCTTCAAATGCAGCTGGTTTCTCCCTGGATACTCCCATCTTTCCACCACCTGGGGTTCACACACACACACACACACACACACACACACACACACACACACACACACACACACACACACACACACAACACACACACACACACACACACACACACACACACACACACACACACACACACACACACACACACACACACACACACACACACACACACGTTGAACAAAACATAGTACTTGCTGCACGCGTGAGGGTTAATACGCCATCATACTCAAGGAATTGAATACGGGATTTCTTTCGTAATGCAGTGATCATAAAGGAAGGACTCTGCACTCAGTGGCAAGCCAATTGGTTCCCTGTAACTCAGAAAACAATTTACTACCATGAATGGTTACAGTGAGTCAAATGATGTCTGGCGGTTTAGTAGGTTAAGGAGCTCCGGACTGAGCCTGTAAAGGCTTTTATCCGAGGGGTGGTTGGAGTGTACAGGTCACATAATGGGATTTGGGGGCGAGTGAGGCTGGTCACTCGCCTTAAATGTTGAGACTGAATAACCTAACTCCGGGATTCTACGCTCCTGATGGGGGATAAACGGACTGGATGATTGATGGATGCATGGATCGATGATTGTGTTCAGCAACTGCATAACTTGTGAGGAGAAATACTTTAATGATCTTGTAATATATTAATTGTCTTTGCTGCTTCTTGAACTTGATATTTCGTTTGCCCTAATCACGAGAAAGAGAGAGAGAGAGAGAGAGAGGAGGGGGAGGAGGAGGAGGAGGAGGAAAGTAGTGTTTACCAACATTTTATAAGTGGTATGTTGATACATGGCCAAACAGATCATGAGTACGATTGGAAAGTGGATGTTGCGGGAGGAGGCGCATCCCCCGACCTTTATCCCATCCCAGAAAATATCCACAGGTTTTCAAGACACAAGCATACTGGTGGGTGTTGGTTAGTAGTTGGTGTATGCAAAGGGTGTTGGCATAATCGTGTGAGTGGATGGGCATAGGCAGCACATCATGTACAGTACTTTATCGATCATGATTTATTTTAAAGTAACAGTATCTCTGGCCATGTGGAGAAGATGAATGAGAGACTGACTAGGAGAGTGTATGCAAGTGAGGTGGAGGGGGGGGGAAAGGGGAGGGGGAGCAAAGTGTGAGATGGAGGGATGGAGAGGAGAGATATATAGAGAGGGGGATGTAAGCTGGAAGGAGGACAGCCAAATAGCAGAGTACAGGGCGACGTGGAGGCGATTTGTTTGTAACCACTCCTTATGGGATTAAGGTGTCTGACAGTAGACAGATAGATATATGTGTATGTTTCTTCGGCCTTTGGGGGGGGGGGTAACGAAGAGAACTACGTCCAGTTAACATGAATGTAAACACATCCGTAACATTTATCAATCTCACACTGTTCATGGAGCTGCGCTTACACGTAATGTCTGTAACTTTGATAACTGGGGCAAAGTTGGGCATTGCTGCTAGACTAAACTATGTCGATATTAAAGCACTTCAAAATTATAAACTAAAAGGGAGCAAAAATTAATCGCTAAGGAATCGACGAGTACACAGCTCAAAGAACTATGCTCCTTTCACCCCAACTTGACCCAGATATCCGGCCTTTTGCAGCTTATTTGATGTAGATCATTGACAGAAGAAGACAGTACAACGGCACTAGATACTTTCTATAGCGCGTCTTCGTGACTAGCATCATAATCTAGTGCTAATCTATTGCCACAACTCAACATACACGATAAAGAGGTGTGAGTTTTTGGCCAAGATAGAGGGAAAAGAGTGTAGAAGGGCAGGAGGTACCAGAACGACGCGCCAGCACCACATTGCCCCCTTGCTCCTCGTAAAATTTCCTATAAAATATCCTTGAGGCAGTTTCCCCTGCAAGGTGTTTCTGCTCCCTATTTTCCCGTCTGAGACCAAGGGGGATGCGGCTGCGTGGGAGAACTTTCTTTTGCACAATTTTTTTTGCTTCTGTGATTAAAGAAATACGTTTGCTGTTCATATCTTCAATAAAATGGCTTCTTGATTCTCATTTTTCTTTTTCAGTTCATTTGTGGGGGAAGCGTCTCAGGTTATTCTTTCAGTATCACAGCTTCTTATTAAGTTCTTTTCTCTTGCTACCGTTAAACGATCGAATTCCGTTCCAGAGAGATCATCGACCATGAAGGAGTTACTTTTACGATGGATCACCCCACGCTGACCGTAAGGTATGTGTGGTCTGTATAACTTTATCAGTTACTCCTTGCCCACCACTTACCTCACTTCATCTTTCTCCTCTTCCTCCTCCTCCTCCTCATTTATTATTCGTTCTTCTTCTCTCTCCTCCTCCCCCCCCCTCCTCATTTCACCTTTCTTCTTTGCTTCCTTCTTTCTTTTCTTCTCCCTTTTTCTTGCTTTTTTTCCTCTCTGTTCCCTTCCGAATTTATCTGTCCTTATCTTTTTCGCTCTTTTGCTCCTCTATCGTATTTCCTTTTCCTCTCACCATTTTCTCTATCCATTCTCTTTGTTTTTATTTTTCCTCCTCATTCCTTATCATTTCCTCTTTCTCAGTCATTATTTTCCCTCTCATCCTTTTCCCTCTTCCTTCTCCATTTTTATTTCCTCGTAACTTCTTCTTTCTCATTTCCATTCTCCTTCTTGACGTCCCATTTTCTCTTTTGTTTCCTTTTCCACGTATTCCTTCTTCCTTCTCCTTTCTCCTCTTTTCCCCTGTTTTCCTCTTTCTTCTTTCTTCCTTCTCGCTTCAGTTTTCCTTCTCTGCTTCCTTCTTCTCCTCTTCCTCCTTCCTTGCTCCTACATTGCCTTCCCTCTGCTCCGTCACTCTCGCCTTCTTCCTTTCATCAAGTATTCTCTGCATTCTTCTGAGTTTTCTTCTTCTTTCTCTGTTCCACCTCCTCCTCCTCCTCCTCCTCCTCCTCCTCCTCCTCCTCCTCCTCCTCCTCTTCCTTTTCCTCTTCCTCCTCCATCCCGTGCTCATCCTCACTCTAGCTATTGTTGTTATGTTGTTAATGTTACTGTCTTTTCATCTTCTTGATCCTGTTGTTGTTGTGTGTTTTTTTCTTACTGAAAAACGAAAATGCCAAAGGCTGGAAACCAGCATTTGTTTCTTTTCCCTGGAAAAGCAGTTGCTGTTAATGTTATTGTCGTCTTTATCCTCTTTACAGTGCCATTTCTGTTGCTTTCTTATTATTGAAGGAGAAGAACCAAAGGCTGAAAGACTGCAAAAGTTGCTCTTCCCTGAAAAATTTAACAATAAAGGGGCAAAATCAAGATTCGTTCATTTCAAGATGCTGGGCACAGTGTATTAAGACTGGAGGTCATAGGCAAAGAAAATACTCGTACAGATGGAAGAAGATCTGATAATGACAGAGAGGTGGAGAGTGGGAAAATAAATAGCGTAGCTGCTAATGCTACAACTCCTGAGACTAATGGAGGTAGGGTAAATGAGGTGAGGTCATGTCAGCTGGCGAGTCAGATAGACATGATCTCACCTCAGGTACAGGCAGATAAACAGGGAATATCTGGGAATGGAGATAGTCATATCATTGCATATTAAGAGTACGGCCATCTTTACTGAGGATTTCAGTGATTAAACAAGGCTAATTATTGTGTCTAATAGCCATACTGGTTCCTGTTGTACTATGATAATTATGTGTACAAATGCGTGAAGTATTCAAAGTGAGATGAGTTAAATACTTATGCAACTGCCAAAGTTTCTGACATGATTCAGATTAACACAATCATGGTTTAAACCCTCATTACAAGGACCTTATTATCACCCACCTTTACAAGGCGGAATGATAATGTTTTTGCCCGCCTGTGTGTGTGTGTGTGTGTGTGTGTGTGTGTGTGTGTGTGTCTGTCTGTCTGTCTGTCTGTCTGTCTGTCTGTCTGTTCCCATTATATCTCATGAACGGCTTGAGCTATCAACATGAAACCTCCAGGGTATTAAGATACGGCCAAAATCTCGGACGAGTTCGAAAATGGGCACTCGGGGTCAATGTCAAGGTCGGCAAAATGGCTGCCAAAGGTCAACTAGTTTTTGTCGCCCACATTTAGCACCATTATATCTCATGAATAGCGTGAGCTATCAACATGAAACCTTCATGGTATCAAGATATGGTCAAAATATTGGACTAGGCCAACAGCATATTCAGGGAGGCTTTCTTTCATTGGAGAAGTATTGCTGCCAAACGAGGCCTGTAAATTGTGAAAAATCACTTAATAAAATGAGGGAAGAAGTTCTGATACGTGTTAAAATTCAGGTACATGCAATGCAGATCAGTAAATTGGATGTTGAATCTTAAGCTTCCTTGTATGTCGAAAAATCCACTGAGAGATATACGAATAAACCTATTTATTTTGGCTTAGTATATAGACCGCCCAAGCTAGGTGAGGAAAGCAGTAAAGTACTGTACGGCAAAGTTAACTAAGTCACTAAAACACAAGGGTGGCATTATTTTAGAGGTCTTTAATAACCGAAACATTGATAATTCGTGTGCAGACAAACAAGGGTACATGTTGTCAAAACATGGAGACAGTGCACTTTTAGCTCAAACAAGAAATACGTCGACGCGTGGTAATAATCTAATAAAGTCAAGCTGTGTATGTGTGTGTCTGTCTGTGCGTTTGTTCGTTTCTTTCAGAAGAACGGTAATATCTATCGATCTAATTCTTTTTTGCATTAGGTCGGGGTGAGTCCAGGGAGTGTCAGAATAACGGGGGAAAAAAAAAAAAAAAAAAAGGTCGCGCACGAGCGCGACGACACGAAATTGTCAGAAATCCCGACATGAGAAAATATGCGAAAAACACTTTTTCGACATTTTGGTCAGAATTGGTCATTGTGGGCTCAATAACGGTATCGAAACAAAGATCATGGTATTAGCAAACATTTTGGGATGGAAAGACTGTTAGTTGGTCCGGCAAATTTTTGCGGGCAAGCACTAGTCAAAATATAAACGGATATGAAATCGCGATGACGGTACCGAATATTTTTACCTACTACGGCGATGCACGAAAATCATCCAAAAAAAAAAAAGCAAACAAGACTATGTGGCAAAGATTTCTCGTGAAGCAAAGCCAAATCCACAAATATTTTTGCATTATACTGTATAAGGAACAGCAAAAATGTAAAAGATGTCATAGGCCCTGTATTACATTCAGAAAGCAATCTCGTTCATGCTAACCAAACAACAGCAACATTTTTGAACGACTTCTTCCCCGGTGGTTTCATAAACGAAAACAGGATAAACACTGCCAACACAAAATCGGTTGTCTCAGAAACAGATGGGAAATCGTCAATCAAGTAAATGACAGGACATGATAAATTAAAATATCTTCAGGCATCGACCCATATAAAGCAGCGGGTTTGGTCCAGATATTTCCTCGTGTACCCTGTGAATCCTGTAGACAGTTAGCCTTTCCTTTAGCTAAAATTTTCATTAAATCCTTAAATGAATGCAGAGTACTCAACTACTAATTAATGGAAAGTCAATAATATATCGCCTATCTTTAAAATTAGATAAAAAACGGAGTACATGTTACAGTCCAGTTAGCCTCAAGTCAATATTAAGCACGATTAAAAAAAAAAAAATCTTAGTAACAAAATTCCCACATTCCCTGACAATCATTGCAGTATAAATTATAATGACGGGTTCCGTAATAAAAGATCATGTCTGAATGGTACTGCAACTAGAAATAATGTTAAGAAACTCAGAAGTAAAAATGCGGCAACAATGTAGGAAAAAATACTTTAATATTCTCGTATTGGAGGAATGGACTAAGCTGCCACCAACAGAAGTTAGTGCAAAAATTATTAATACATATAAAATCCAGTTGGGCAATGGGCCATAACTAATTCACTGTTGTTTATTTCTAGGTTGAATTGAATTTTGACGACAGGCAGAGGATTGCTTGCGTACAAAAATATTCCGCGATTCTGGATCAATATTCACCAAGAAATTCATGTCGATAACGATAAACCTTACTGAGAGCAACCGGAGATATATATTCAGTAATAAGTTAGCCTCGATTTCGAAGCACACTGAATGAATTATCCCTCACAAGAGAAACGCATATAATAAACATAAACTGACACAGAGTACTGAATACTTTAATGAGTATTTTGAAATATACTGATTATTAAAACACACACACACACACACACACACACACACACACACACACACACACACACACACACACACACATATAACAAATACGATATCGATTCAGAAATATCACCAAATGATAAGTCAACCCTTCAAATATTTTTTCACTATAGAAGGAGTCGGAAATGTTTAAAAGGGAGCTTACGGCGTTTCTTTAACATTAACAGCAACCTTCTCATGATAACCAAGCAAAGTATTTCATCAGTGCTAAATAAATCCTTTAAAAGTTATTTCACAAGAAAGAGTAATACAAACTTACCCACCCCACAGTCAGTCCTCATATGATCAGAGGATGAAAAATCTCCGACGAAGTGACACGAGAAGTATTGATATTTCCTGGTAGATTGGACCCTAATAAATCACCGTATAAACACCATTTTCTTACAGAGTGCTCCAAGAAAATTAGCTTTTCCAGTGACTGTTTTTTTTCAACAAACAATAGACGGAATGTAGAGTACTTAGCTAGTGGAAGTGCGCTAATATATATATATATATATATATATATATATATATATATATATATATATATATATATTATAGATGGATAGATTAATAGATAGATATTAAACGTCACAGTCTCTCTCTCTCTCTCTCTCTCTCTCTCTCTCTCTCTCTCTCTCTCTCTCACGCACGCACGCACGCACGCACGCACGCACGCACGCACGCACGCACGCACGCACACACACACACACACACACACACACACACACACACACACACACACACACACACACACACACACACACACACACACACACACACACACACACACACACACACACACACACACACACACACACACACACACCTACCGAGGACCGTGAGAGAGACCAGATGTGTAGTGGTGGGTTTGGTGTTGATCTGACACTCGTAGACGCTGGTGTCATTCAGCCGGGGGGACCTGTGGGAAGATGTGTGTGTCAGAACTCCAATTTCCCATCTTACTGGCACTTGTTTCTTACCTGCCTATTATTGCTTGTGACACCTTAGTATTTTCCAGTTTGCTGTTTATCCAGTTTGTGTTGGAATTAAGAATACGTAACATAGGCATACACGACAATAGCAGTGCGTTAGAACCAAGATATATCTGTAATGAAGCAGTGTTGGAAAGCCTCCTTAGCTATTGAGAATACGAATCTAATTGCTCACCTCTCAGAGTGCACCTGAGTCGTCAACCACTTCTATAGGAAAGAGTATAAAGGTACATAATTATTATACGAGAGTTCACGTTGCTGATTTCGTCCTTTGATAAATAATTCTTGCATGCAGGTCGATTGGAAGGGTAAAACAAGTAAAGAGACTGAGTCAAGAAGCATAATATGTTTTACAGAAGCTATTTTCGACATACTTAACTAGAAAGCCATGCCAGGGGAAAAATAACATGCTTAAAATTTTATACAGCAACGCTCGAATGTTTTGCAAGAGATCACAAAGTAGCAAAATCACGTGATGATAATTTGATATCATTTGGCTGACTGTAAGTACCAAAATGTATGAATGAAAAAGATTCTTTTTTTTTTTTTGTGTGTGCAGATTATGATGCCTTGAAACTAATTTAGATGATGCACAAGTAATCAGAGGTTTGTCTTAGATAAGAAAGTTGCACCTGGAGTATCGAACAATGGAAGTAATAACAGCTCAAGTAATCAAGGTAAAATGTGAAATCTGTGCAGAGGATTAAGCTAGAGTAACAATATAAAGGTAGGGAGATACCAAGCATTACGCGAAAGGTAGTAAGGAAAGCACTAAAAGCAATAAAGCTGGGTAAGGAAAGAAGGAAGTGAGGATGTTATCAATACCGTATCGTATTGAATGGCTAGAGAATCTACCTAAAGGACTGTTTAGGCAGTACACTCACAGTAATAGGCAGTACACTTGAATAAGCCATAAAGCAACAAAGAAAACATGATATTCGAAAGAGTTCGGCACTAAACTATTTTAAACCTATCAGCCAAGCAGTTAAATCAGCCTTTCAGCATGCCATTCAAAAGATTATATGATTCAATTAAAAATAAAGCACCTATGAGAGCATGTGTGGGGAGGCTTCCCACATACAGCTCTTCTTAATAGGGTGGAGTCAAAGGCTTTTCGTCTCATTAACTCTCCTCTACTCCCTTCAACCTCTGTCTCTTCGTCGCACTGTTGCATCTTTATCTCTTTTTTATCGCTACCTCAACGGTCACTGCTGCTCTGAACTGTCTGCATGCTTTCCTCCTCCTCTACGACGGGCGCGTAGCACCCGTCTAGCAGCAAACTCTCATCCCTTTTCTGTCCAACTCTCTAATGCAAGAGTTAACCGTTACTCCCAGTCTTTCATTTATGCAACAGGTCAACTCTGGAACTGTCTCCCTCTGTCTGTATTTCCTGCTTCCTATGATCGCCAGTCTTTCAAACGCAGTGTGTCAAGGCATTTCGAAATGATCGGATCTTGAATTTGGCTCTCTCTTGTATTTTGTTTTTCTCTTGGAAGGAACAATAATTGCGGGCTCATGGTCTTTGGTTCCTTCTTCCTCTCATAAAAAAAAAAGTTGTATGATAAAATGTTGCTTACATAAGAGTTATAGAAATCTACTTTTGAGAAAACTATCCAACTTTAATATTTTTAGGCTGCCCGAGTTCGCAAATCTTATCTTCTTACTGATATTGAGAAAAAAGGTGCAAACAAGTGTTCATGAGGCCCAGTATAAAAATTATGATGTAATTATTGAACGAGTGGGAATGATACTCAGTAGCCTACTAGCCAGTCCTCTTGAATTTCCAATGGTTTCATCCTAATACAGCATCTAGGCAGAGAGTCTGGCTGGAAAGATTATGACGACTAACGAATGATACAGTCTGTAGATTTTTACACGATTCGTCTCCAGCTTATACTCTCTCTCTCTCTCTCTCTCTCTCTCTCTCTCTCTCTCTCTCTCTCTCTCTCTCTCTCTCATTAAAAAAAAAAATCCTTATGACGTTGCAAAGTATGTTCTTCTTAACGATATTGAAGGACACTGAAAATAAAAAGAATGGTTTAGTCTTCTCTCAGACCCCTGCCCACCTGTCAATACCTGTCACTCACGCAACACCTGCCAATTATACCTGGGTTTGTCCTTTGTTCAGATTTGTTTTGATTTTTCGCCTCTGATCTTCAGTTATATTTTAGAAGAATCTCTCTCTCTCTCTCTCTCTCTCTCTCTCTCTCTCTCTCTCTCTCTCTCTCTCTCTCTCTCTCTCACCTGATCTTAAGGAGCCACTCGTTGCTGCCCTCGTCGTGGTGAATCTCAAACCTGTCATCGTTAGTGAAGAGGAAGCGACCCACTGTTAACACGTGGATGTCCTTGTGCCTCACCCATGACACCTGTGGGAATAGATAGATAGATAGATAAATAGAGGAAGATAGACAGATAGATAGATAGAGAGATAGACAGGTAGATAGAGAGAGAGAGAGAGATTAATGTAGGTAGAGATTAGAGAAGAGAGAAGGTGAGAGACTAGAGATGATAAAGAGAGTAGAGGGAGCTTTTAGTTAAGTGGATAGTGTAGCCCTAAGGAAAGTATTGGATAAAGAGGTTAATTGAAGAGAATAGAAGAGAGGGAGAAGAGGTAGTGAGTATATGAGTGAGAGAGAGTGGCTGAGAGGAGGGGAAGGAAGAGAATAAAAAAAGATAGGAGAACTGTAAATGAAGAGTGAACTAAGGAGAGAGAGAGAGAAGGGGGAGGGCAGGGAGAGTGAGTAAGGGGGCGCCAATATAAGGGAAGAATAGTAAGGTAGAGTGACGATGTGTGGAGAGAGCTGGTGAGGAAAAAGGAAGGAAATGGGCAATAATGAAGATAAAAACGAGAGATGAGGAAAGGAAATAAGTGAATTAAGGAGACAAGGAGGAAGTCAGGAGAGAGGAAATCCGAGGAGGTAAAAGAAAAAGTGAAGGGATAGGAAAGTTATTGATGTGAAGGACAGTATATTTTTGGCACATTTGATAAATAGGAAGACTACAATATGAATCCTTAACCCCTTCATTCCGGCGATTTTTTAAGTCATATTCTAGCTACCTTCAGACGGTTTTATTCACCCTGGGAAGATATATTCGTTTGTGATGGACTTGATGGAAACTAAATAATTCCGTCACTACTAAAAAATTTTTTCTAAAGTTAAGAAAATTGTGTGGAGATTGCAAGAAAAAACTATAAAAAAAACTTGTCATCGGATTCAAAAGGCATAATACATCTCAACCCCTGAGGGACTATTAGAGTCAAATTTTTCTAGACAAAACTACACACAAAGACAAGGAAAAACAGAGCTTGTGTCGTTCCTGCCGAGGGGATTTCTTTTAGCCTGCTCCCCACCCTTACTGTGAATGTGGATGTTATGTCATTCTGACTTCCCAGTGTTTTTGACCTGTCGTGTGTCATGGTTCTCCAATTTTCTTCTGTTTACCATGGTGGGTTCCACATGTGCCTCTTGCTGGGTTTTAGTTGTTTGCTGTTAGTGTTTTTGTTGGGGGTGGATGTAGGAGGGGAGCTTTATCCACTTTACTGATGTAGTTGTCTTGTGTCAGCAACTCCTCAGTTATTTGGCTAGGTTGTTTGTTTCCTCCTGTTTCTTGTTTTCTTGACCCTTCCTAGCAGCTCCCCTGCATGTTGGTGAGGGCTGCAGTGGGTCAGCTTTTCTTCCTCCCTGCTCAGCTACTGACAGCTGGTGCACTGGGGAAACCTGCGTCTCATGTCACCCACCTTTCCCATCTCTGCTCCTATGCTGTGGGCTGCAATGATGGTGTGGCAAAAAAGGAGCGTTTTATACTAAGTGGCTACATGATGAGTTTAATTTCTTAGCCGCACATCACGTGTATTTCCTCTACGACAGTATCATTTCTGGTTGGCATTCCCCTGTCACCGCCAGTCTTGTTGTCTCAGTGGAGTCAGTCTCCCAGATTCAGTTCCTGTTTTGTTCCTACTTGTACACCATACCTTTCCTCTCTGCTTCTCCCATGCCTTTCCACGAGCCCTTCTGTCTGCTTTCTCTGCTCCTTCCCTCCCTTGTCAGCGGTTCTCTCTCGCTCAGTTTAGGGGGGAGATGAGGCAGATGCAGAGCTGGACGTCCGTTGATGGGGTCAAGGACGCTTGGTAGGGTTTGTCTGGGCTGGGAATGGAAACGCAACGGGTGTGCTGGTCATATGCAGGTGGTTCGCAGCTGTGTTGTCTTTTTTTTTCTTTACAAGACAGACGAGGTGTAGTTTCACCTCATAGTGCCCAGGGCAACGTAGCCATTTTCCGTATCTTACACCGTTTGCTCTTGAGAAACTGGGTCATGCATGCCTCTTGCTGGCTTCCTTCCAAGAGCAACAAATTCCGTTCATGTTCTTTGCTTTCCGTGACTTTAGCCACTTTCTGAGACGACAAATTTCAGCCGGCTTCACACACATTTTGTTTGGCCTCTCTCCCTCAGCTAGTTAACCTCTCTGCGTCAGGCTCAGAGAACAGTACAGTCTGGTTATTTAAACAGGAGGGGAGAGTCTCGGTTTCTGTTTTTTTTTTTTTTTACGGAAGATGAACACTGGACGGAAAAACAATTTAGATATACCTGTATATCTAAAAAAAAAAATAAAGTCCATACACACTACAGATGTCCTCCACTCAGAAACGATATGTAGCACTTGGACTGTAACTTCCATGGGTTGAAGACTGGGTAAAACTAATCGAGGGAAGCGAATTCCAAAGAGAAGCCATTTGGGTAATAAAAGAATATTCGTAGGCGGTTCTGCAATATGGCAGTGTGACAGTCAAGTAATGGGCGCTACCAGATGGCTGTGCAGCACGGGGGAAGGCGTGGAGTGGTGGCACAGTGAAAGTAATATTATCTGAGGATTTGTCGTAAAAATATCTGTAAAATATTGCTAGGGAGGCAACATTCCATCTCACTTGTAGGGGAGGTAGCTCATCGGTAATTACCGGGTTATTAAGTATTCACATTGCTGTGTCTTGAATTTTGTTCGGTTTTAGTGCAGCCTCCTCACATCTTCTCCACAAGGGTGAGCAATGTCCAGTTTGAGTGCGCACCTGACTCGTGAATGATAGCTAACTTCTCGTCAGTGAAGAAGTTATGGACTCTGTACAATAATCCAAGTTTCTCTGAGGCGGTTTTTAGCAAGTGATCTAACGTGAGAGGTTCAGTTGATGGTACTGTTATGCGAAACACAATTTCGATACTATTAGAGATAGGAATATTGGTTGCACAATCTGCCTATTCATGGCACACTGAAATCTTGAGTGTTAGACTTAGGTACCAAGAATTTGCCTTGTTTCCCGTACTGTGTTCAAGGACCCAAGCAGGCTCAGTTTGGCTATCAGTATCTTTTTTTTTTTTTTTTTTTTTTTTTTTTTCAAATGGGTGATAATAATGAAGCGAACAATATGTTCTTCATCCTATGCGATATTGTGCCATAAGAAAATATCATTGGTGAAAAGTATAAAATCTATCTATCTATCTATCTATTGCCAGACGCCTCAGTCCCATACGGGGTGGCCACAAACAAATCGCCTCCACGTCGCCCTGTCCCCCGCCATTTCACTGCCCTGCTCCCAACTCACACCCCCCTCTCTCATATACCTCTCCACTCCATCCCTCCATCTCATCCTCGTATAAAATACGAAAGTACAATGTGCCTTGAAACTACCACATGCCATGAAATGAAAATGAAAGTCAAAATGAAGAATGCATGATAAGTGATTAAGGTATTGAGGGAAAATCATTAAGTCCTACTATGTGATATTAACTATCTGTTACTGGGAAAAATATAACAGTATAGCTTGTGCAGTAATGAAGTTTTGCTCAACTAGCGGCGAAAGTTACACCTCTTCACTGTCTGCATTACAAGTGGATGCTACATTTCTGAGTTTTCTTGTTGTGTGTGATGTCTCTGACCATTGACTAAGGATTGATATTGTTTATCAGAGGCTCATATACCCCTCCTTTTTTTTTCTGGGGTCAGCCACGGATGTGATATCCCCAGAACAGAAGGGTTAACTTGGAGGGGATTTTCACGTCAAGGAAAACCTGGGCCACTACTCCCCCCAGATCAATATTTATGCTTCCGACAGTAATTTCAGTTAATGGAAGAATATCATTGCAGATTATGTATTTCCAGCTGTGGTAGTAGCATTATACCGCCGAAATCAGTACACTACAGCTGACAGTAAACAAGTCGTAATCGCAATTTCATCATTGTTGCAGCCCTCGACGTGAGAAGTGATAATATTCTGAGGATTTGCCTGTGAGGCCTCCATGATGAGTGATATGCCCGTATTAAAATATAACGATATCAACCTCAGTAATTTCCAGTGCGCAACATAAAATAGTATCAGTCTTGCAAACTAAAATGTTTTAAAGCATATTCATCTCTATTCAGTTCTGCCAAAATCTTCTGGCCTGGCCTGCGTCATGGCACTAACTAGTACATTGGGCTACCAATTAATCGGAAGAGAACCCAATCTCTTCCACCCGGTGACCACAGGCAGGATCAGTCGTGGAACTTCACGGTTTCCAGTGACTCACCCTACTACTGCACCTACTGATGTGTTACACGCAACCCAGCAGCTGGAGTAGAGACAGATTCAGAAATAAGGTGTTCATCTTTTCATTCAGCATCCTAGTGACATCTTTAAAGCAGCTGTGATACAACATATGTGTTTATGGATACTGCACCATACCTCAGCTGTTGCGGTATTATTAGCAGCAAAGATGAAAGCTACTCGAGCATACCAACCATACAGAACCAGCATAGGCCGAAATGCTCATTTCCACAGCCATCAGCTGCATATGTCGATTATTATTTTGGTCAGCTGTACATGCCACGTTCTGTTTTTCCCACGTGCCCCTGTCCTGCATGATGGGAGATCTGAAGTAGGTCATCACTAGTGTTTCCTGCTCCATGGACGTCCTCAAGGTGCGATGTAGCCATACAGTACGTCGAATGGCGATAAAATAGAGGATTTGAAAGTGAAAACCACATCTCCGGTGCCAGTGAACACCTCCCTCCCTCCATCAGCTCCCATACCAATTCAGTGGGCTGGCATGGATACTGAATATCCATGAGTGACGATCAGCTTTAGTTCTAACATCTCTATGCGGGATTAAGCAGCCCTTATTAGCGGAGGTACACCACAAGCGGTACTCCTGTTTCCCTTTTTTTGGAGTGTGGCGTAGAATCGTTTATTTTAGTACTGACGGTCTTTATTCTTGTAAGAGCTTATTGGGGATTTGTTATATGGCCTTACGCTAGATAGGTGGCTTTTCTTAATTCATAGCATTCTCTCTCTCTCTCTCTCTCTCTCTCTCTCTGGCATGTTCGTTAGTTAGTTAAAAAGATAGATAAATAGCGGTAGAGAATGATAGATAGGTAAATAAAGAGAGAGAGAGAGAGAGAGAGAGAAAGAAAGATAGATACGTAAATAGAGAGAGAGAGAGAGAGAGAGAGAGAGAGAGGATGAGTGTGGTCTCAGACTACAAAGAATTTTCTATGCATAGAAAATTTACATATTTTCAGTGCATAGGAAGAGAGCAAGGGGGAAGAAAAGGTTAAAGAGAGCAGGGAAAAGAGAAGAGGGGAGAAAGGGGGAGGGACGGAGGGAGAGAAGAGACTGGGGAGAGTAGGAAGGGAGAAGAAGAGAAAGAGAGGAGGAAGAGAAGATGGGGAGATAGATAGTGGGGAGAGTAAGAGGGGAGAAGAAGAGAATGAGAGGAGGAAAAGATGGGGAGATGGAAAGTGGGAGGTGGAAATGTGGGAGAAAAAGAATGGGAGAGGGAAGAGAAGAAAGAAATAGGATAGAGAAGACTAGGGAGTAGGAGAGACGGAGAGGGAAGAAGGGAGGAGAAGAGAAGGGAGAAAAAGAGAAGAGGAGGGATGAGAAGAGTGAATGGGAGGAGGAACAGAAGAAGCACGAGGGAAGAGAAAGAAAGGTGGAAGAGGGAAGTGGGAGTAAGAGAGACATGGAGGGAAGGGAAAGGGAGAGTGCTGGAGGGAAGAAAGAGAAGAGAGGGAAACGATAGATGGAGGAGATTGACTGTAGGAGGGAGGAAGTGTAAGGAGAAAGAATGCCCTGTTATAATGGAGCAAAAATACGGGTGAAACAGGGAAATTTTAAAACTGGAAAAAACAGCATGTAAGCCTAGAACAGAAAAAGGGGAAGGGGGACAGTACGAGGCAGGGAAGGAGAGGAGTAAGTGAAGAGGAGGAGGGTAGGACGGGCTGGAGGGAAAGACTGAGTAGGAAGAAGGAGGAGGTGGAGAGAGGGAGGGAGGGAGGGAGGGAGATGAGGAGAATAGGAAAGCAGGGGGTGAAGCGAAGCATTGGGTGAAAGGAAGGAGGGAGTGGCGGGAAGGAGGTGGGGGAAGGAGGGGGCGGACGAGTACTAAAGTGGTACAGATGAAAGTAGACAGTGACAAAAATCTTCTTTTGGTATGAAAACCTCAGTAAGACTTTTTTTTTAACAAAGCATAGGGGTAAAGGGTGGGCAGAAACTGTAGTTAGCCCTTGTAAATAGCGATTTGCTTTTCTGTTTAATTCTCCATAATCGATACTAACATAAAAGAAAAAGTATATATATGAGATATGCATTACTTAGATGGATTTGGTTTAATGTGAGAATAAAAGTTAAATAGTACACTCCAAGATATTTTGTTACGTATGCTTACAATTCAACCAAAAGCTTCATTGTTTTCATTTAACCAGAAATCACTTTTTATCTCATTTCACGCTTTATTTTTGTTTTCATTTCTTTCTTTCATTTTATATCGTTTTATTTTACATCTCCCTTTTCTTTATTCCACGTTATATTAATCCAGCCTCTTTCTGTCTCTTTTTCTCTCTGTTCCTTCTTTCCTCTTCCGATTTCTCCCTCCGTCTTTCCTTTTCTCCTCTCCTGTCATCTGTGCTATATTCTTCTCCCTCATTCATTCCTGCCTCGTCTCTCTCTCTCTCTCTCTCTCTCTCTCTCTCTCTCTCTCTCTCTCTATCTGTCTATGTCTGTCTGTCTCCCTGTCTGTCTATCCATCCATCCATCCATCCATCCATCCATCCATCTATCTCTCCATATATCTATCTTTCTATCCACCCTGCACCACTTACCGATCGCTGGCCCAGGTTATTGACAACGCAGGGCATGAAAGCCGTAGTCCCAACGTAGGCCTCCACCTCAGACGGCGTGGCAGGGTCTATGTAGGGGGCCGTAGCTGACACTCTGCTGGCGTAGGACGTCTCGAAGGGCCTGGGGGCGTCTCCTGAAGAAGGTGCCGAGGGAGGAGGACTGGAAGGACGAGTTTGGCCATCGTTTTTTCCCCCCTCTCCACTCACAGCTGAAAGGGAAGGAGATAAAGATGTTAACTGATACTCTGGAATGGAAGTGAAGGAATTGGTTTGGTCTCGTTTACTCTCTCCCGTCCACGCACAGCTGAAAAGGAGGAAGAAGTGGTGGTTAGACGAAAGAAAATTAAAGCAGCGATGCCAAGAAGCCGGAGAATTGTGCCATTTTGTGCGTATTGTTTTGTTTATAAGAGAAGACAGATACGGTATCATTTTGGTTATGGTGGGATTGGTTCAGTATTATTGCAATTGTTGTTCGTAGTTCGTGGTGGTGGTGATGACTGATGTTATTGACTGTAGTGATTTCATATACACTCGTGTGTGTGTGTGTGTCCGTGGTTGTGTGTGTGTGTGTGTGTGTGTGTGTGTGTGTGTGTGTGTATGTGTGTGTGTGTGTGTGTGTGTGTGTATAGATAGATAGATAGATATGTACCCGGTATTGGTGATACGTTGTGTAGGTGGAGGATGATGGACTTACTGAAAGCAATGATGGTGATGATTAATATATCGGTGCCTTCATAGAGGCCTTTGTCGTTGCTACGGATGGTTTAGCCGAGTGTGAAGTGGTCGTAACTGGGGTTGAAGTCAGAGTATTTAGTGTGTGTGTGTGTCAGGGCTTTAATAGGTCTCTGTGTGTCTTGTGAGTGTCCAGAGGAAAGGATGAAGGTGAGATAAGAAAGAAGATTATAGATGTCAGGGTGTGGGAGGTGGCAGGAGTAAAGATTTATAACTGTGATGCGCAGAGGTTGTTGAAAGGGATGGAGACTCGCGTATTGAGGGGAGGGACGTGAGGGTTGCAGGGATACGTCTTCAGAATTTGTGGCTGTATCGCATAAAGCTTGTTGAGAGGAATGGAGGACATGCTATTGAGATTAGGGGCGTGATGGTTGCAGAGTGTTCGTGCTTGCATTTTCTTAAAACTTACCATTAGAAAGGGGTTGGGAATGTTGATTATCGTGAAGGGCCTGATGTAGCTTGTTTTAAGATAGATTTAACTGCCTAGGGTAGGCTGGTCACATGATAAGCCGAAATCAGAGTGTGAATCTGCTTCGACGCTGCTTTATAACTGCTGACTGCGCGATATGCATTATGGGTGTAAACTTGTGGAGCGGGAGATTCTGCTACCTCCGCGTCCTCGAGACATTCTCTGGTTTCCGTAAGAATATGGCCAGTTTTGACGGCGTACAGCACCTGAGTCGAAGCCCGTGCAAGAGGTGACCATCTCCAAGGAGTAGAGGTGGACGCTCAGGGAAACTTTGTATCTATGGCCATGCATTATAATCGTGCCAGTATCTGCCACGCCACTACTGTATACCCATTTACGTGTTTGCAGTGCACGGTACAACTGCTACAAGGATATTTTAACGAAAGACCTTTACAAGCATCGAGTGTCTGTAAAATTTGTTCCAAAGCTGTTGATTGAGGAACAAAACTTATCACCGTTGACAAGTGTTTGAGAATCTGAGAAGTAGTCTAAAAAACGATCTCAGTTTCATCACCTTTGTTATTGCCGGTAATAAGTCATAGGTATTCGATCATGACAGTGATATGAAAATAATTCCTCACCTTTTATGTCCAGAATTATTACTTATGTCCCGGGCAAAAGATACGCTTGTCCTTGAACATGTCTCTCCCGCCACTGGTGTAAGGTATAGAGAAATGGCCTGTTGCTGCGATAGGTTACTATTACTACACTGTCCTCGCCTCACTACAGCCCACTGCCTTCATACACTCACCTGCAATCGAAGATGTCTTGGATTTGTTTTTCTTCGAATCTTGTATCATGTGTGTCTTTCTTTTTGTTACTTATGGTTCAGAAACGTGGGAGCTATCAGATCTTTAGAATGTAAACTTGCGATTGCCCAGACAGAAAAGGAAAACATTACATCAGCTTTCACATACTGTATAGACAAAACCAGGACTTCCTAGATTAGGCAACAGACAAAATAGATGGAAGGATGTGAGCAGTTTATGGTTTTCGTAATACAGATAACAGGTGAACAATCAGGGTAACCTAGTCGCAGCCCTGAGTTAGAGTGAAATGAAGACGTGGAAGAGGAAAACGGAACCTTGAATACCAAGGACCACTTGTATTGAAGATATTCTTAACTTTTTCAGATATAGTAAAGTTTCAGATATTCTCAAGATTTAGTTCATGAATTACTTTCCAAAACAGACCATGCAAGTAAGTGTGTTTTACAGATTATTATATCGCTCGCATTTAAAACTCCAGGTTACAGGATCCATTATAGAACCATTAACATATTGTGATATAAATGTGGCTGAATATTAGATAAGAGTTATTTATATACTCTTTGCGTATATTTCTTCGCTTTGCAATGCAGGGTAAAGTTGTGATGAAAGTCCTAACTATGTTTCTGTGTCCATCTTTATTCATCCATTTATTTATTTACTAATATAAGAGAACTGTGATCATTTTATTAGTTAGCATTAAGAGGAAACAAGACATTGGAAGCCTGTATGAAGTCAACAAGAGAACGATGGAGAAATGGAAAGGGGAAAGAGATAACGAAGAATAGGGGAAAGAGAGGAGGATACTAAGTGACGAAACTGATAACAAGTGGAAACATTGCATAAACAGAAGATGGGAGGGGGAAAGCAACAGGAGGAAAATGTATGAAAAAAGGGAGGAAGAGGAGGGGACAGGAGGGACTAGAAGAGTATGAGAGTAAAATGATACCTAAAAAAAATGAAGATGAAAACTCAGGAATAATTGGGAGAGAGAGAGAAAGAGAGAGAGAGAGAGGCGTAAGAGAAATAAAGAAGAATGGGATTAAAACTTTTGACATTCCCATCACTTCAGTCTCTCTCTCTCTCTCTCTCTCATCGATAAATTACGGCCAATCTCCAGTCATATGTATCAGTCTTGCCTCTCTCATTCTCTCACCTTCCACACCTCTTCCTTTTCCTCCGTCCTTTGCCTCTCTCGCCTTTCCTGCTCTTTCCTTTTTCTGGCCTTTTTTTTTCCCGCGTCCTTCCCAGCTTATCCCTCTTTGATGCTGTCTTGGTTTCCTGCCTTCTTTCTCACACCCTTGTCTCCACTTTCATCTCTCTCTCTCTCTCTCTCTCTCTCTCTCTCTCTCTCTCTCTCTCTCTCATTAGCAGTTAATGGGGTGTGAGCAAGGGAAGAAAAAAGGTAATGGATGCTCGACTAATGGAAGGCAAAGTGAGGGAGTTGGTAAATGGGTGGTTGGCAGGGTGAGTGAAGATGTAGTTGGTGATGTAAAGAGAGAGAGAGAGAGAGAGAGAGAGAGCGACCCTTAATATCCTCTTGGCCATTACGAGGAGCGATTATAATTGAGATACTTCCTGAGTCACAAACACAATCTGGCGGTGAGATTAGTGAAATAAGAGAACAGCCAACGTAAATATTGTTTCTGTTCCTTTAATTCCTTCTTATTCCTTTTATTGCTAAAGTATCCCCTGATTATTACAATCTTCTGGCGGCAGACTGAGTGTAATGTGAAAATCTTTACAATTTGTGGGGAGCACTTATCCAGATAGATGGTGATGCATTTATCTGCCGAGCGTGACTCGTTCTCTTTCAAAGTATCATCTTATTGTAACAAGAATTAGATCTTTAGTGTGTCTGTCGTTATCAGGAAAAGTAACGCTCTTCCTGAAGCACACTTACAGAACACCATTATTTGTCAGCCAAATTGTCATAATAGGTACAAACTGTGGAAGTAATGGTTATTCCTTCACGGGTCTTCCTAAGCTGAATTAAATACTCTCGCGGTACTAAGAATATAGAATTACAGGTAGCAGGAAGGGCACTCAGAGCACAATACACGCGCCCACCAGCTGTTCTAAAGGCTGACAATTTCACTTTGCCCTGTGACCTTTACCTTCGCCGATTGCTCTCAATATCGAATCTCTTCATCCTTGCTTTATCCTAAACCCTGCCCTTAAAGTTTGGTCGAAATCAGATCGAACTGTATAAGCTGACCTTGCCACCTTTGCCATGTGACTTTGACATTTGACCATTCCCTGTGACCTTGGAATTTAGCTTACTAATTTCGAAGTAAATCCTTTGTTTTTTCCTTCCCTTTCACCCTCCTCAGTTCAATTTAAATCCTTCATTCACGCCTTCCTGTGCACCCTTCCCCAAAGTTTGATTTCAATTAGACAAAAATTATTTAAATTGACACTGCTTTATGACCTTTATCTTTGATCTGTTCTAAAAAATATCGCTCCTCCCCTTTGGTTGACCCTCAACACTTCAGCTAAGATTAGTCGAAATCAGATGAAAAGCATTTTAGGTAATTTGGTCATTCACAGACGTGCAAGATGATATTTTGGAATTTGACCTTGCGCTTTGACCATGGCATTTGACCTTGCCCTTTGACCATGGCACTTGACCTGTCCTTGTGACCTGGACCTTAGACTGATCATTCTGAAAATCATTTTTTTTTTTTTCTGGCCATATCTTCAACCCATCTACAAAATTTGGTCATACCTGGATAAAACTGTTTAAGTTGACCTTGCGTTTTACGTAGACTTTTGACCCATTGCTAACCACCACACATAAATCTGTGCAGCATGTGAGGTGGTGTGTGAGGCGAATGGAAGACGTAAGAGGGTGCAGGGAACACCATGATGGAATGAAGAAGTGAGACAAGCTGTGGCGCAAAAGAACATGCATATAGTGAGTGAATGGGAAGCAGAGGCATGGAGGAAGTTGAAATATAGGATGGAGAGTTATATGTAGAAAAGGGGAGAGAGATGAAAAGATCAGTAAGAGAGAGTAAGAAGAGAGTGGATGAGAAGTTTGGATAGAATTTGATGCAAAGTGAAGGAAATGTAAGACAATTTTCTTGAAGGAAGGCAAGAAAGTAAAAGAGGTTGACAGAGAAAGTAATAGGGGAGTGAAAGATAAAAATGGCAGATTGCTGGTTGAGAAGGGGGAAAAAGTGAGCAGATGGAGAGAACACTTTTAGGAATTATTAACACAGACAATGAGAGTAACTCTAGTTTAAGTGGCTGGGGAATGACTGGGAAAAAGAGGGATATTAGTAGGGAGGAAGAGATCATCAGGATGGAAGTAGTGGAAGCAGTGAAGAAAATCAGAATAGGAAAAGCCCCGGGAATTGATGGATTGTAGTAGTAGTTGTTCCCTAGGCAGTCTGGCCGAACAGCCCGGGTTGATGGATTGTGTGGTGTAATGCTGAGACACGGAGGAGAAATAGTAGCAGAATGGATAAAGATGAAATGCAGATTGGCCTGGGAGGAAAGTAGTGTCCCGGAGGATTGGAAGTCAGATATAATTACTCCTGTGTACAAAGGAATAGGGGAAAAAGAAGTGTATGTTGATCATAGGGGCATATGTCTTCTTAGCGTAATAGGAAAAATATACGGTAGGGTAATTGTTGACAGAGTAAGGCAAATAGCAGAGGAATTAGTTGGAGAACAAAGATGTTTAGGAAGAGAAGTGGTTGTGTAGATCAGATATACATCCTAAGGTGTTTAGTGGGAGAGTTTCTAGAAAAGGGAAAGACGTTGTATGCTGCCTTCATGGATTTGGTAAAAGCATACGACAGCTAGGACAGAAATGTGGAAAATATTAAAAGAATGTTGAGTAAATGGGAAGCTGTTGAATGCCGAGAAGAGTATGTATGAGGGCACTAGGGGTGCAGTGCATGAGCATGGTGAACTGACTGAATTTATCTGAATGTTGGATTGAAACAGGGATGTGTCATGTCTCCATAGCTTTTCAATTTGTATATAGATTGAGAAGGCAGGGCAGTGGATGTTGGAGCGGCCCTAATGAGATAAGGTGGCGTTTGGAAACTTCCAGTGCTGTTGTTTGCAGATGGTAGTCTGTTGGCAAGTGAAGACGAAGGGGAATTGCAAGGTTTGGTGAATGAATTTGGGAGAGTGGGTAAGAAACGTAATCAAAAGGTGAATATAGGGAAGAGTAAAGTTATGGTCTTGGAGAGAAATGAAGTCACTGAATGCACAGTAAGACAGGATATTGAGGATATGGAAAATGTGGGTGCATTTAAATACTTCGTTAGTGTGATGAGCAAGAATGGAAGTTTTGAGGATGAAGTACTTGAAAGGGTACAGCAGGAAAGAAAGGTTGCTGGTTCCTTGAAAGCAGTGATAAGAATCAGGGAAGTGAGCATGGTTGTAATAAAGTCGCTGCATGACATACTGTGATCTCAACTCCAATGTATGGAAGCGAACCTTAGACTTTGTTGAAAGGACACAAGTCAAGAGTGAGAGCAGTGGAAATGAGTTATTTGAGAGAAGCATGTGGAGATATATGGAGCAACAGACTGACAAACATGGAAGTGAAGAAGGGTTGTGGTGCGGATATGCATGTAATAGAAAGCGTTAGGAGAAATACATTGAGGTGGTTTGGCCATGTGGAGAGGATGGAGCGTGAGAGACTAATCAGGAGAGTGTGTGTGAATGAGGTGGAGGAGGAGAGAGGGAGAGAGACACCGAAGATGAAATGGAGGGATGGAGCTGTGAGGTATATGAGAGAGGGGAGGTGTAAGATGGGGAGAGGGCAGCGAAATGGCAGGGACAGGGCGACATGGAGGTGATTTATTTTTAGGGGATTAGGCTTCTGTCTGTACATAGATAAATCGCTCATAAGGGACGAACTTTGAACTTGCCCTATGACCCTGATCGTTGACTAAATGTTCTCAATATAGATTCACTTCGTTCTTGCATTAACGTGACCCATTTCACCAAGTTTGATCTAAATCGGACCAAAACCGTTTTAAGGTCATTGTGCTAGGTCAACGCTTTGCATGGCCCTGTGACCTTGCCCTCTGACCCATTGCCATCAAAAACAGTTTCTTTCGTCAATGAATAATCCTCAAACCATCCACCAAGTTTGAAAGGAGATGTAAAGACTCTCAAATTACACTCAGTTCACTGCTCGAAGATCTTAGTCAACAGAGCATAACCTTTAGCAACGAAAGGAATGAGAAAGGTGTAAAGAAATAGTAAGCTGTCTGTTCTTTTATTTTGTTATTCTCTCCGCCAGACTGTTTTTGTGGCTCAAGGGATCTCATATATATATATATATATATATATATATATATATATATATATATATTTATATATATATATATATATATATATATATTCTCTCTCTCTCTCTCTCTCTCTCTCTCTCTCTCTCTCTCTCACACACACACACACACACACACACACACACACACACACACACACACACACACACACTTACCCAATATAAGCAGCAGAACTCGAGCTGGCACCATGGCTGGCGACGACATCTGGGAACCCTGCAAAAGTAAACAATTATCAGGAGAGAGAGAGAGAGAGAGAGAGAGAGAGCATTAACAGTGAAGAAGCATTCCACACTGATTTCGTTCATTTAACCCTGTAGATAAAGGAAGCAGTATGATCCAGTTAATATTAAACTGACATTATGAGTGTAGGAACATTACTGACCTTTCAACGAAGCCATATTGCCTTATATTTTTGAAAGTGTGTCTGTGTGTTTGTTATGGAATTTAAAGAACTATCTGGAGGGGTTTATAGAGGAGAATTTAGTGGAAAAGTTAATGGTGTGGTTTAGAGGTGCTCTCGTGGCGCCCCTGATGGCCAAAAATAGAACTACAGTAATTAGAACTAATGAAATCAACGTGTGGAAATATGGTGGCCGATCACCGTAGAGTTTTAACTTTTCCTACAGGTGGTTGGGTTGGGGTGGGAGGATTGGTGGGGTGGGGCAGGGGTTCAAGGTGGGTGGACAGGGTGGGTGCGGTGGATGGGTCGGTGTGGAGTTGAGTGGGGCAGTATGGATGGGTGAACGTCAGTGAGTGGTTGGGCAGGGTGGGTGTGGGGCAGGATGAGGAAATATTGGTGTGTGAGTGGATTGGCAGAGGGAGTGGGTAGCACGGTGAATTAACGGGCAGGGTGTGTGGGTGGGTGAATGGGCGGGCATGGTGGGTGATAAGTGGGGAACTAGCTTCGTGGGGAGTAGATCCGTGGTGGGAAAAATGTCGATGGGGAATATATCTTTGGGGAAACGGGGCCAAGGAGCATCAGAAGTCCAAAGGGTAAACTGGAACCCTGGAAATCGTCTCTTCCAGGGGGGTTCCAGGCAGTGTCAATATACACGGACATAATTATTTACCAGAGCAACGCCAGGTAACCCCTCTGTTTTACTGTACTTGCATTTTCGATTATCTCCAAACATTTTCTATTTGCTGCCTCAAAAAAGATATCGATAACGGATGGGACTGATAAGAAATTTCGTCAACCTGTTCACCGAAAAGAGAGTGGTAATCATATGGTGTCGTCGTCATTATAGTAAAACAGTAAAAAAGGTTGAGAAAAAATGGGGAAGTGATGAAACGAGGAGTAATAGGAAGGAATAAAAGGAAGAGAAGAGGTCATTGAGATGGGAGTGGTACATATTGGTCTTGTCTCCAAATGGGACGCTTTACAGTTAGTACATTCGCCTTTTTGTATTATGTTTTTGTTGCCATTGTGTTCTTACGTTATGGTCTTTCTCGTGCTCTTGTTTGGCTATGATTTTGTTTATTTTTGTCACGGTTCCTATGTTGTTTTTATGATGTTATTGCTTTATTGTGTTATTATTGATATTCCAGTCATGGTGGTGGTGCCGGGAGCATCTGTAGGTTAACCCCGTGGAATGTGGACGTAAGAGCCATTCCAACTTGGCTCATTCAGAAACTTTCGTGTGAGATTATGTTGAAAAAATGTATGTGTTGTTAGAGTGGAGTGCATGAAGGAAGGAGTGCATTTGGCAGTGAGAGGCGACAATGCAATGTTGGTAGAGTAGGTACTTGTGTCAGTTCTAAGCCTCACTAGAGCATCTGTGATATACTGTGATAGTGTAGTAAGTCAGGTGTTGTGAGAAAGGATTGTATGGGGTGTTTTGTGTGCTGTGGTGTGAGGCGTGGCATTTCAGTGATGGCACAGTGAGGCCTATTCTTGGCTGAAGGAAAGTCTGTGTTTTGGGAACAAGATAAGAGTGTGTTATGAGAATATAGTGCATGAGAGAGACAGAGAGAGAGAGGAAGTGTGTGTGTGTGTGTGTGTGTGTGTGTGTGTGTGTGTGTGTGTGTGTGTGTGTGTGTGTGTGTGTTTGCATAAGAAAAATACAGACAAATACTGCAGATCGAAATACCTAGTAACTTCACATAGTGTCATCAGTGAACTGCAAAGATCACGTGTATGTAAACACTATGAATATCGTAATCTTTAAAAAAAATATATGTTACCTTTACCGCATTATGCATTTCATTTATTGACTTCGTATTGCTTCAGTTGTGATCACTAGGCAAGGGAAGGATTGGTGACAGTGCGAGGATGTGTAACTCAGACGACATTCAAAGGGTCGATCGCTTAAATGTGCTAATATCTTTCTGCCTCTTAAGTCCGGTGATATCTTTTTGTAGTTATTCTTCCAGCTGACAGATTGATTTTTTTCTGTTTGGGAGTGGAGTCTAGTAATGAAGCGATTGTTGACAGCCGTATCGATCCTTCCAGTTCGAAAAATCTCCCCAACTAAATAAAATTGCCTGAGGGGAAACAAAAATAAAACAGAAAATACGTCGTCGGATTTAAGAGGCTAAAAAACGCAAATTTAAATAGAAAGGGCGCTTAGAGAACACAACCACGCTTTTCCCGAATTTTGATCTTGCTCCGTGAAATTGGCCTTCCACTCATTTACTCCAGACTCGAATTCCTTTTTATTGTCCCTACATATAATGGGAATTCCAGGTTTGATCCTCCTTGGGTAGGGCAATCGTGAAACATATCCTGCACCGCACCCAGAATTCAGACCCCAATCTCTAATCGTTCTGCACCAAATCGAATAACTTCTTCCCACACGAATAATATATGGGCTAGTTTTGACCCAAACTGGATCACTCATGCAGTGGATATTTTGTTATACACGTCAATCGACATATACTGTACAAAGAAATCGAGTTAATTACAGCAGCCTTGCATTTAGCTTCGCGAAGAAGGAGGCGGTGGCTGAATCGGTAGAGAGACGGCCTGCAGTCCTAATGGACCCAGGTTCGAATCCCGGCTGGGGCAGGGAACAGTTTAAGGATTTGAATTTCCTAAAAGCAGACTTTCCTGATCTACATGATGACCCGCCGACATGTCTTAAAAATACCCCCGCTAATACCAATACACCAATCCTGTGTAAAACAGCCCTAGCATGTATTCAATATGGATGGTGGGTGTTAGCGCCGAAGTGGTGACATGTGGAGGTGTAGGAGGACTACTGAGCCTTGGGATAGGTCACTGCCCCTGAGAAATAGGCCCTGAAGCCTTTGCCCAGAGTCGGACACGTAACAAAAAAAAAAAATACCGCATACCTTTATATAGCTGGCATAACCATTAGCTGGTACCCTCATCATCATCCAGACTTCCTTTCCCACCCTAGGGTGGTATGGGGTAGGGTCAAGAGAGTCAGGAAAAAAATATTAGATGAGATACTACCAGCGTTTGCCCATTCGAATAGAACACACTCCCATTCACTCACTATTCAGTCCCCCGGAATCCTCGTTTCACCTGATAGGCACGACTTATTCCACACACAGCCTTACACCCACCTTTCCAACAGAGTCAGTCTAACAACTGTCAAGTATAAAGAGATGCCAACCCGTGGTAATACACTCCTCCACACAAAATTCATCCAGCTAAATTGTCAGTTCCTTCCCTCATCAGCTTCCATACCTCTCTTCTTCACACATTCATTTACCACATCTATCCACCTTATTCTAGTCTTATCACGCCTCCTTCCACCTTAAAGCTCCCTCAGATATACCCTGTTCACCACTCTATTCACATCCAATATCTCCACATGACCATGCAATCTAAGAACACTCTGTTCGTCTCTGGTGTCCACAGACTTCCTAACTCTGCATCTTCATTGAATCACATAATTCTTCATCCTATCCATTCTCCGCATTCCACACACATTCCTCAACAATCCCATCTCCGCTGCTCTGACTCCTAGCTTCTCATTTTCTTGCCACATCACAGTCTTATACTCGTCCGTTAGAGGCTGTAAAACTTCTTCATGCAAGCCTCTCGCAGCCGCCACACTCAGACGTCGGTTTCTTATCAAGATCTTTATTGCACCAGCCACTTTCCCTGTTCCACTTTACTTTTTTTTGCTTATTTACCTCTCTCTTCTATCATTGCGCCCAGGTACTTAAACGATTTCACCAGCTCAGATCTCATTCTTTTCGGCCAAATTAATTAATATTATGTATAGTCCAGGGTCATTCATGTCTAAATTCGTCGACTCAGGTTTAGCTAGATCCATTCAGGGCCTTCCTTCCTATTTGAGTCTAGACATTTCAGTTATGACCTACTGAAGTAAGTTCATATCCAGTTAGGTTTTTTCAAGCAGCTTCAGGTCCATTCACATCTATTCATGCTAATCTAGATCTGTTTTAGCCCCACTGTAATTGATTCTCTTTAAAGGTTGGGTTGAAACAGGGATGTGTCATGTCTCCATGGTTGTTCAATCTGTACATGGATGGGGTAATAAAAGAGATATAAGGTAGGGCAGTGGATGTTGGAGTGGCCCTAGTGAGAGTAGTGTTTGGAAACTCCCTGTACTGTTGTTTGCAGATGATACTGTGTTGTTAAGTGAAGACGAAGGGGAGCTGCAAAGCTTGGTGGATGAGTTTGGGAGAGTGTGTAAGAAACGGAACCTAAAGGTGAATGTATGGAAGAGTAAAGTGATGGTCTTTGAGAAAGGTGAAATCAGTGAATGTACAGTGAGGTTGGATGGTGAGGAAATGGAAAATGTGAGTACGTTTAAGTACTTGAGTAGTGTGATAAGTAAGGATGGAATTTTGGAGGATGAAGTGCTTGAAAGGGTACGAGAAGGAAGAAAGGTTGCTGGTTCTTTGAAAGCAGTGATAAGAAACAGGGAAGTGAGCATGGAAGTGAAAAAGTTACTACATGGCAGTATTGTGATACCAACTCTACCGTATGGAAGTGAAGCTTGGACGTTGTTTGAAGGACACAAGTCAAGAGTGAGAGCAGTGGAAATGAGTTATTTAAGAGGAGCCTATGGAGTCACATGGAGAGACAGGCTGACAAATGAGGATATAAAGGAGCGTTGTGGTGTGAATGTGGATGTGATAGGAAGCGTTAGGAGGAACACACTGAGGTGGTTTGGTCATGTGGAGAGGATGGAGGGTGAGAAACTGACGAGGAGAGTGTATGTGAGTGAGGTGGAGGGGGGGAGAGGGAGGGGGAGGCCGAGGATGAGATGAAGGGATGGAGTGGAAAGGTATATGAGAGAGGGGGGGGGGGTGAGTGAGTTGGGAGCAGGGCAGTGAAATGGCGGGGGACAGGGCAACGTGGAGGCGATTTGTTTGTGGCCACCCCGTACGGGATTAAGGCGTCTGGCGATAGATAGATAGATAGTAACTGATTCTTGTTAAATTCAGACCCAAATCGATACATATTTTAGCCGATAGTGTTCCTAAAATATTGCTTGTGATGCAGTATAATTGATGACCAAATGACAGAGATTTGCTCGTAAAACACTTGGTGAGAAAAAAATTGCCTTCAGGTTAAGATGATGTTGAGCGCATCCGTGACAAGTGCGATGCAATCCATAGTGAGGCGGATTCCTAACTGGAAGGTTCATAAATAAATATGCACGAGTTAAAGTACGCATGTGATCGTAGCTTGTAGAATGTATCTGACCAGAATACAAATAATACAGTCCCTCTCAAAGTAAATCTTATTCAGAGTCGATCGTAGACAGGCTAATTGCTTATACGATCTTAAGTTCATGTCAGGTCCATCACATCGACGTGAATCGCGCTCTGAAAGCATTTGGGGGGAAAAATCAGTGCTGATGATGCAGTGGTTCTTTAGATATGACAGGTCGGGTCGTAAGTCTTATCAGGTGTGAAGTCCATCCGATCGATTTATGTTAGTACAAACTGCTTCACATCATGTATGTAAAGATGTATGCTAAATAATCAGACTTATCAATGGATTGGCTAGTATGCTAATAAAGGTTTTCATACCGGGTCGGATGGTAAAGGACCAGTGAACGGTGTGGGCTGCGATAGTGGAGGAGGCTGTAGTATGTGTAACCTGTGATGATGTGTGTTGTATGTAGCCCAGTGAGGTGTAAATCAAGTACGTGGAGCAAAAAGGTGGGTGAGATGGGCAGAGAGCGATGGATGGGATGGGCTGTGATGATGGTGGGTGGTGAGGTAGGCCGGGACGAGCGTTTTATGAACAGAGTTTGGGAGTTGGAGGAGGAGGAGGGGGGATTTTATGGCCAGAGGGCCGGGCTGCTTAAGCTCAGAGGAGGTAAAGCATCCCAGTCAGGAATGCAAGGTAAAAGCTACTTAGACCATCAACGAGATAAGCTTATTTTATATGACTGTCTAGTATAATATTCAATGTACTGTGATATGTTCTTTCTATGAAATATATGGAAAACCAACTCTAGTAAGACTGCTAGCAACAAAATACAGTCGCACAAACGTTAAACTAAGTGTTGCCTGGGTAGACCCTGAAATGCAAAATTTGTCTTTTTAGTTAACTTGTACCTTCGAAAAAAAAGAGGCCAGTCACGGTTGGACCTATTTTTTTTTTTTTTTTTTTCCATTAAGTACTGCTTGTGTCCACAGTAACAGTGCTAGGGCTCGAAAACGAACGATATTTTTGGCAGCGTTATTCTGTTGACCAGTCTGTTCATGATGTGAAGAAACGACTGAAGATATGAAGCGGCAGAAAAGTGGTTCCACATTCTTACATTCAGTTTGCATATTTACAAATGCACTTGACCTACCACTGTGGTGCCAAAGAGATGACGTTCGTTGTTCAAACCCAAAAAGTAACAATTGTCATTCTTATATATTCAGACTGTGGATCCATTTTGTCCAGTTTTCTTGGAATGTAAAAGTGGCATCAAACCACTGACGAATAAGCAGACGTGCTCGGCAGCAGCACATACGGAAAAAGAAATTTTTGACTAGTAAATATATGTCATTTCACAAAGACTGTGGCTAATACAACTGGCATCAGCCACAAAGCTCAGCTCGCAGTTTAAATAAAAATATAAGGACCGGTTTCATCAGAAAGACCTGTAAGCTGATTAAGAAAAAGTTCATTACCATTATCCAAGGAAACCGTGTTTCTTAGGTTACGTAATCTCATCAGACACATGTAGTATGAGGATACATCAATGTTTCATGCAAATGATGAGCACTGTCGGGTAGATAAACTGTTACCTATAAGATATTTCGCTTGCAGAACCTTTGTGGGAACATATGAATAGTCAGAAGATCGACATAAGTTTTCAGCAGACATTTTCCCATTACCATTCAACGAACCTTGAGTCCAAGTGTCCCGAGTTCAAGACCCGCCCTGACCGTGTTGTTGGTATGGGGAAGGTGAGCTCTCCATTGTCAAGTGTAGCTCAAGGTGCGCTGTGGTGGAAGACCCACAAGAGGTCGAAGCTAGAAAGACTAAATAAATGCGGCCTGTTCCCTTTTGCCTACACATCACTCCAACCTCAGTGATGCATGGTAGTGTGTCTGCGCCCATCCGGAGCAGCCAGGGTTAGCCCTGTTGACCCCCTTTGGTTAGGATCCTACATTAATGACGTGTGTATATCCACCCCCTAGTTGCAGTGAATAAATAAGAAACTTAGTTTTATTATCATTTTACACACACACACACACACACACACACACACACACACACGCACGCACGCACGCACGCACGCACGCACGCACGCACGCACGCACGCACGCACGCACGCACGCACGCACACACACACACACACACACACACACACACACACACACACACACACACACACACACACACACACACACACACACACACACACACACACACACACACACACGTAGCTAAAACATAACACCCGTTCTCTCTTCGCGAACGGGAGTGCAATAAATGAAGGAGAGGAAGAGGGCACGGTAGGGGGAAAGGAAGAGTAGGAGTGAGGGAGGGAGGAAGAGAAGAAAGACATCGTAAGTGGGAAACAAGGAAGGAGATATGGAGGAAAAAAGCGAGAGTTTTCCCATCTTGCTGTTTAGCCCTCCTTACTAAGCAGGAAGGGAGGGAGGGAAGGAGATAAAAGGACGAGAGACGAAGCTCTTGGAAGGAGGTGAGAAAGTTGGAAGAAAGGAAAAGAGGAGAGAAAAAGGAGTAGGGAGAGAGGGATACAACTTGAGGTCATACATAACGATGAAGGACAAAGGAAGAGAGAGAGAGAGAGACTTTTTTTTTTCTCATCGCCAGACGGTTTTAATTTTCACCTAAGAAGCCTCGCACAAGTCTAATGCTCAGACATACCATTTCCTAACTCCATTACTACTAGAGTCTTCTCAGGCATAAACAACTCGTCTGTTAATAGCAAAAAGAAACTATAAACTATATACTCGGTTTGAAGGGGTTACTGCCTTTTCAGTGCACTATTCCCCACACACAGAAGTCTAAGAAAGCAACAACATTAACATAGATTGTTCTTCCTTACCCTCCGGACTCTGCATGTTATCTTTGTGTTCTGGTGAGTAAAACCATTAATCGCGCATTATATTAACATTTTACCTCTCTTTGTATAATCCTTTTAACATATTTAGATGATAAGCTTCCCAATATCGTACAGTGTCAGTGGCTGATTAAATATATAAGTACGTAAGGGAGCGAGTTCTAATGTACTGCTTTTCTCGAACATATTTCATCCAGTCTTCAGTTATGCATGAACAGAAGAGTTAAGGATCAGCCAAGGAATATACTCGTGGTGTTTAGAGCAAAAGTACATAGATGAGGATCATATGCGAGGGTCAACTCAAAGCGTCATGATCCGATTTAGACGAAATTATGGAGGAAGGACTAAAAGTAAGGTAAGAACAAAAGGAGTTGATTTTGAAAGCAATCAGAACTCAAGGGACACAGGACGAGGTCAGTGTTCGACGCACGAGTGTCTGTGTGTGAAGAAAATCCCTGAAATATTTCTGATCTGATTTAGATTCAGCTCGACAGAAGGCTTGAGGGTAGGCCGAAAGGTTGACGTATTATTTTTGAGGACAGTAATGGCAAATGGTCAAGGTCACATGGCATGGTCAGCTTAAATAGTTTTCATTGGACAAAGGCCAAACGTGGTGGAATGGTGAGAGGTCAGCAAAGGATGAATGGATTCGATGTTCAGGAAAAGCAGTTAAAGGTCAGGGTCAAATGATATGGTCAAAGTTCTGCCTCTGTGAGGTATAGTATACTAGTGACCTTAACGTTTGTTAGCATCTCTTGTGCATGCCTGCGTTAGTTTATTTTTTTAATAAGGAATAAATGTGCATTAGTATTTACTTCCCGGTTGAGGCCTCAACGGATTTTATTAAATGGCAAAGACAGTAACTACCGCCAGTGCCCATGTTTCGGGTGCCAATGTTTCATATATATATATATATATATATATATATATATATATATATATATATATATATATATATATATATATATATAATGTTTATTTAAACACTCCACATCTTAAAACCTGCGAAACTTCTCCATCCCAAGAAAATTAAGCACAAAAAACGAAAGAAAAGGCCAGATTTGAAAATCAGTCATTTCGTGATGCCTTCGTACGTTGCATTCAAAAGACTGGATATCATAAACAGTGAGAAAGAAAACAGAGAATGACATTTCCAGAGATAACCAACTGCATGCATCAAAGGCTGATATTACAGAGGAGATAAGAGGGTGTTCATCTGTGTGCCTTTGCTCTCCCTGTTATAGTCCGTGATGCACACACATAGTGGTTTTGCCCTCGTTTGAACTGATTTATAGGTGCATCTTGTGAAGCTTGTTGTGGGAACTCCAATTCATTAGGAACTCTTGGTAAAGAATAATTGCCTAGAATATTTCATGCTTACAGGAGGAGTCTTAGTTCCAGTCACTTTTTCTGTACTAGTAGCTCTAAGGTAAAGAATATGTTGCTTTATAACTGAGTCCTTTGAGTACTTCTGCCGCACCCATACTGTAGCCAGCAACAGTTTATCCCCAGCTGTGTCACTGACCCACTCCCTTACTCACTCACATACTGTATTACTGTAACTTTTAAAGATAGGGATGTAGGACTTATATGGTGTGTGTGTGTGTGTGTGTGTGTGTGTGTGTGTGTGTGTGTGTGTGTGTGTGTGTGTGTGTGTTTACAGTGACGAACACACACACACACACACACACACACACACACACACACACACACACACACACACACACACACACACACACACACACACACACACACACACACACACACACACTCAAAGAACCAAACTTAAATCTGCAAATACATTAACATCGTCAGTGTGAAGACGCCACGAAAATTTTATTTTTTCTAACACCTTACAGTTTTTCATCACCCCGGTAGAGTTTTTCCATTGTGAAGAGCAAGTCCATCCGAAAGCATGTAACTATCACTCCTCGTCTGTGTTTGTCCATTGGTATTATTTTCAAGCGGTAGAGCCACTTGTGGATGGACATTGGTAGTTAAAGTCTTATTGATGGAGAACTGCCAGTCCGTTTTATTTCTCCTCCATGATATAAACGATAACCGATGTTCCCAGTTCTTCACGCATGCAACAAGTCCTGTCTGCAGATGCCTTCCACAGTCGGCATTTCCTCCTACCTATGATCAGCAGTTTTATAAACTTAAAGTGACCACACATTTCGAAGCGTACTGATCTTGAATTTAAGATTCTTGTATATAGTTTTTCGTACAAAATATCGCTTATCCGTTTATTGCCTTTGTTCCTTCATTCCCTGCATTATATATATATATATATATATATATATATATATATATATATATATATATATATATATATATATATATATATATATATATATATATTGTTGTAAGGGAGGTGAATGCAAGAGTTTTAGGTGGTCTGAGTCTGGTAAATGTTGATGGAGGAGAGTGGAATCTGAAGCAGCTGCTGTTTGCAGATGATACTGCACTGGTGACTGTTTCAGAGGAGAGATTGAAACAGTTGGTAGAGGAGTTTGGAAGGGTGTGTGAAAGGAGGAAATTGAAAGTAAATGAGAATAAGAGTAAAGTGATGAAGTGTACGAGGTTGATAGATGGTAGGGGGATGAATATAGTTTTGAATGGTGAGTTGCTTGAGGAGGTAGATTGTTTTAAATATCTAGGGTCACATGTTGCTGTGGATGGAAGAATAGATGCAGAAGTGAAGTTTAGAATAAATGAAGTAGGAAAGGTGCTGGGAGGAATGAAAAAAGTGTTTAAATGTCGTTCGCTTAGAATGGATGTAAAGAGAAGGCTGTATGAGGGTGTTGTGGTACCGACTGCGTTATATGGGGCTGAAACATGGAATATGGGTGTAGCAGAGAGGAAAAGTTTGAATGTAATGGAGATGAGATGTCTGAGGAGTATGTGTGGAGTGACGCGTATGGATCGAGTGCGAAATGATGAAGTGCGAAGGAGAACTGGAGTTGTTCGGGAGATGGCTGGTAGAGTTGAGCAGAGGGTGTTGCAATGGTTTGGGCATATGGAGAGAATGGATAATGAGCGATTGGTGAAAAATATAACTAGATCTGATGTGAGAGGTGTAAGACTGAGAGGAAGACCACGAATAGGATGGATGGACAGTGTGAAGAGAGCGCTGGATGCGAGAGGGATGTCTGTTGAGCAAGGAAGAGTGGCTGTGCGTGACAGAAATAAATGGAGAGAAATTGTGAATGAATAAGTGATGACGCAGCCCTGAGGGGATATTCTCCCGCATTTGGTCTGATCAGCTAGTCAGGTCAGGTGCGGGTAAGGGGATGGGTCTGTTATGATGTGGCAGGGGTAAACCAGTTCTGCTGTCGGGCCCTGCTGTGGATGTCACTGCTTGCATTGCGCAGTTGACCCTTGTGCGGTGTGATGCGGTGAGGATCTGTCCGTTCTCCCCTTTGGGGCTAAGATGCGAATGAATGTGTATGAATGGATGAGTAAATGGAGAGTGAGTCGTCCTGTCTCGGCTACCTCCCTTTCCTTGGGGGAAGCAGCCTAGGTATATAGATATATATATATATATATATATATATATATATATATATATATATATATATATATGGTGTGTGTGTGTGTACAGTGATGTACACACTGTGGTACAGTGGTAGAGTGTGCGTTTCGTACACGGGTGAACCAGGGTTCGCGCCCCGCCAGGGTAATAAACTTTGGGAGTGTTCACCCGCCCACGTACTACATTGGCGGACACAAGGGGTGCTGTGGTTGAACCAGTGTCGCTTACTGTAAAGTAGGCTTGCACCCAGTCGGCTTGCGCTGGCCGATTACACTTGGTTCACGGACTACACACACATCCAAAGCCACTCCAACACTACAATTACACTTACAAGTACATCTCACCCTACATGCAATCTCTACTAGACAGCCTAAGCCACTTGGTAGAGATACATTGGCTGTATCGTCCCGACTTCGGTCGGGATAGGCCGGTCCTGCAGTGGATACTCAAAACGGCTGATGATGATATATATATATATATATATATATATATATATATATATATATATATATATATATATAGCATGCACCCTGTTACCCGGCCAAGTACGCGAAATCAGCATGAACCACCCTCATGCAATCACATTCACCCACCCACTTGCTGTATGTATTGGTCGACAGGAAAACGGTTTAAACCTGTCGACAATTAGGCTCACCTGATTGATGGCTTGTTTTAGACGCTTTATTTCTTGTCTGTTATAGCCAGTGATAGCGAGTCATCCCCTAGTGAGCCATTTTATTGTAGATTGCTCTGTTCCATACACGCCTGTAATCCTCAGGGATGCTCTGACTTCTGAGATTCAGAATCCTTTAATATCATACATCTAAACTCTTTGTCTCGCCATTCCTATAGGCCTTACTTATTTCCATCTGCGAAGATTTTTTATCACAAGTATCTTATTTCCCTTTTTATTCCACATGGCCAAATAGCTTTAGCACTCTCGGTCTGTTTCCCTGTCTTTATCTTGTACGCGCAGTGCTATTTCTTGTCCTATAAAATCATCATCTTTTCATATGTACTGTAGATCTTAGGCATTTCGTATCCAGTATATATTTCCACCATACCTTCATATATATCTTTGCCTACACAGACTAGGCTTCTTCCTTCCATTCACTACTCACCGCCAATAATGCTAATGCCTCTTTTCTTGCTATGTAAACCACTAAATACCTGCATTTAATTTCAGCCAGATTTTCCTCATTTTAACCTACTTTTTAATCGATGACCAGTCCCTTTATATGTCAAATCCCATTGCTCTTCCTCACTCCCACTCTTAGGTCTCTCTTCTCACATACTAATTTAAGGGAATTTGTTATTGAATCTCTCGGAATGAAGGAATAGAATTTTCGGCAATATACTGTATCCACTCCCCCATATGGCAAATAATTCCTATATCAGTAGAAGTCCTGCTGTGTCCACTGATATTTGCTCTTTTTTTTTTTCTTTAATATCGGCTAAATAAATAAATCCTGAGCTTCACATAATTTAGCCAGAGTCCTTGGCCACTTTGTTATAGCCATTGCCGTCGGTGTGACCTGCAGTAAAAGAAGGAAAATAAATGAGAAAGGTAAGAGTGTGTGAATTAATGGAAGAGGTCAGGGAGGAGAAAATGAGGAGGGGTGAAGGAAAGACAAAGGAGAGAGAGAGAGAGAGAGAGAGAGAGAGAGAGAGAGAGAGAGACAGACAGACAGACAGACAGACAGACAGACAGACAGACAGACAGACACACACACACACACACACACACACACACACACACACACACACACACACACACACACACACACACACACACACACACACACACACACACACACACACACACACACACACACACACACAGAGGGGGGGGAAAATAGATGACCGTTGAGAGATAAATATGTGAGAAGAGATGGCTGAGAAAGAAAACAGGAAAGAAGAAAGTATATCAGAGGGACAGAAGAATCTATGGAGCGGACGGAAATGAGAGAGAGAGAGAGAAGAAGAGGAGAACGGAAGAGGAATAGCTTGATATCAGAGGAAAGAAAGGGAGGAATGGAGGGAATGGCGCTAAAGAGAAGGAAGGAAGGAAGGAGAACTGAGAACCAGCTCAATGGTCATGCATGAGAGAAAAAGAGATAAAAATTAACGGCAAAGAAGAAGAGAAAGAATGAAAAAGGATTGAGGTGCATAAGAGGGAGGGAAGGAAGGAAGGAAGAGATGGAGGGAGAAAGGAAGGAAGAAATGGAAGAAGGAAGGAAGAACTAAAGGAAGGATGGAAGGAAGGAAGGGATAGAGGAAGGAAGGAAGAGATGAAGGGAGGAAGGAAAGAAGAAATGAAAAGATAGAGAAAGGAAGGAAGGAAGGGATAGAGGAAGGAAGAGGAGAGAGGAAGGAAGGAAACCTGAATGCAGAAGGGTGAGTGAATAAATGAAGGAAGAAATAAACCAAGCCATTAAGAGGGAAAATGGAGGAAGAATTGCAGAGTTGGTGGTTGTTGTTGTGTGAGTCTTATGCTAATTCTCTCTCTCTCTCTCTCTCTGCGTAAACACAAACCCAAATCCACTTAAATAAATAACAAACTTCACCCATATTTTCACGACGTCTGTAAAAATTTGGGCAATGTTACAATGGATTTTGTCTTTCAGTTCCATAACTTTTTTTTTTTTTTTTTTATGTGACCGACTCTGGGCATAGGCTTCACAGCCTGCTTTCAAGGCCCAGTAGTCCTCCTACGTACCGCACACCTCTACATGTCACCACTTCGGCGCTAACACCCACCGTCCATATTGAATACATGCTAGGGCTGTCTCATACAGGACTGGTGTATTGGTATTAGCGGGGGTATTTTTACGACATGTCGGCGGGCCTTCTGGTAGATCAGTAAAGTCTGATTTTATGAAATTCAAATCCTTAAACTGTTCCCTGCCTCAGCGGGATTTGAACCCGGGTCTGTCAGAACTGCAGGCCAACTCTCTACCGATTGAGCCACCGCCTCCCCACTGATATACCTAGAAAAAAAAAGTAATACATAGTTAAGATAAATCCTGTCGCTCCCTTGCCTTTCGTCCATAAAAATACTAACAAATATAATGAGGGAAGTTTTATCTATTAGTGTCAGATGGGTTTAAAAATAGTCATACAGTTTTAGGCATTCCCGACTGCCATCCACGTGATTTTAATAATTAATAACTTGGAGCGCAGTGAATTATTTTTACTCTCATAATTCTATCTATCTATATACCTAGGCTGCTTCCCCCAAGGAAAGGGAGGTAGCCGAGACAGGACGACACACTCCCCATTTACTCATCCATTCAAACACATTCATTCGCATCTCATAATTAACTAAGCTAAATATTGCTCAAGTGAATGTCGCTCTCTAGTGGTTATGCAGACACAAAGATCAGCCTCAGTTACAGGATCACCCTTGGTTCAAAATTCCAGATACGCGTAACAGATATATATTTTTATTCTTTTCATGAAACGCTGTGAATATCCGAAAAATTTCCTGTGACCTTCTGGGAGTCAGTATAACCCAGGTTGAAAATTTTTTATACCTGTTTTCTGTTCTTGTTCTTACCTCCCATTTCTCTCACTATCTCTCCATTTGAAATCCCATTCTCACTTGGCCATGAATCTTGTCAAATTGATTCAAAACGCAAGTCGGTAAAATCATTAACTCACCCACTATGGGAAGTCAAAGTTGAATTAAATAGTTTTACCTTCGGAGTGGATTTGTTATACAAGCACTATTACATCATTCTGAAGGATCTGATTCTCTTTCGATTCCCGTGAGTGCCAGGGATATCTTCTGTGATGAATGAAAAATGAAATAACTTGACGGTGGCAAAAAAGTAGCTATTCTGAACACACGTAGTAAATAATATGGCTACGTCTCAGGAAGTTACTTTAGTGGAGGAAAATACAAGTGACTAAAGCGTTACCTCTATTATTTTTTCTGGATTTTCTCCCATCCCATCTGTCAGAGGGAACGACGGTGATGATGATGATGATGATGATGATGATGATGATGATGATGATGATGATGATGATGATGATGATGATGATGATGGTGGTGGTGGTTGTGGTGGTGGTGGTCTTTCATCTGTTTTTTCTTTTTATTCCTTTTTATATTTTCACTCAACACTCCCAGACCCCTGTGATCTAATATTAGCTGAATATAATCTTCAGGCATTAGCTGGAAGAAGACACTACATTTTTCCGACCGTGAGATTTTAATGTCAACAGTATTAACACTCTCAGCGTACCACTATTGCTCTTTTACCTTAACTTGGCCCAGATTTCCTCATTTTGCAGCTTATTTCACATACCTCAGTGTCAGAAAATGTTAAAGCTCTACATCCTTGCCATTGCACATCTTCGTGACTAGCATCGTACTCTCGCACTTATCTCTTGTTACACCTGAGCACTGGAGAGGAGAGAATTCAATTTTAGGCTTAGTTAGAATAAAAAAAGTAAAGGTAATAATATCTGAGTCCTTCCAGTCATATGAAGAAGCATTTTCGTATTTTATAGGCTACATAATATATTGTTTCATATATACGTGACTTTTAAGTTTGATTATTCATAACGTTTTTATATCTTTTCTAGCCCACTCATATCTTCCTCATACTCTTCCTCATTTCAAACAGTTCGCCTGATTCAGCCCCACCACGAACTTTCTCCCTCACTCGCTCACGTTCTGGCACTTTCAGTATCTCATATCCTTACACCCACACTCGTAATCTCACACCCTCATTGGAACTTTCACACAAATACCCTCAAACCCGCTCCCCAAAGACACACTCAGACTCTTACGGCTGCCTAATTAAAACTAAGATAAATGAGCAAAATGTAAGTATGACCGTAATTTTTGACCGTCATTTATCGAGCACATGCAACTGTTGAATGTAATCAGCCTGCGTTCCACATTATATAGCGTAGTCAGCAACGAAACACATACGGGTATTTTGACCTGTTCTTTTATCATCATAGGCGTCCTTATTTATCATTCGTTAAAGGGATTGCTTATACCCTCTCGTTCTCAGTTGTAATAATATGACTGTTACACTTTCCCACTGTTAGCCTTCTCTCTTACCCCCTCACCTTCTCACACCTTCACAGTGCAACAACAGCCAATAGGACGGGCACACACTGAGACGGAGGGCAGGCTGGCACAAGGAAGACGCAGGGCAGGACAGGGCGGAAGAGGGTACGATGCTGCAAGGCGCACATTGTGTATATTAGTTACAGAAAAAATGTCCACCAGAGAGCACCAGTATTCAACAAATGTCTCATATTCTTTCCTATTAAGATTATACTTACGCTGAATATATAAATAGATAGATAGATAGAAAGATAGAGATATAGATAGATGGACAGATAGATAGATATGTATAGATACTAATCCTTTCATGATCAGGACAGCTGTAATATTTTAATCCATTCTTTCGGTCTCATTTCTTTTCTAATCCCTTCTATTTTTTCACCATTTCCCCCCATCTCTCAAGCTGCCACTCTGTCTGTTTTGCTGTTTGTGGTAGGTACAGGTGGTAGGTACAGATGCACTCCATTCATTCACTGGATACGGTGCTGACATCAGGTAAATCTACACTGAGTGACAAGATAAACAGCATACTAACCCACGCAACCATTTATTACGTATACCCAAATGATGGCTTGTGGTTAACTGGGTATATATATATATTTTTTTTTAACAACAAAACAGAGGAAGGAAAAACAAATAAAAGAAAAAATAATCCATACACTAGATTACTGATATGTTCTAACCTGGATGGAAAAAATGGGTGATAGAGATAGCTTACTTGTAACCTCTCTCTCTCTCTCTCTCTCTCTCTCTCTCTCTCTCTCTCTCTCTCCTCCTCCTCCTCCTCCTCCTCCTCCTCCTCCTCCTCCTCCTCCTCCTCCTCCTCCTCCTCCTCCTCCTCCTCCCCCCTAATACCGATACCTTCTCATTCCAACTTCATTCTATTTCCTCTCTTCCTCCTCCTGTCTCTTCCATCCACTGTCTATCCTCTTTCTCTCGCCTTCCATCCTCTTCTCCCTTCCGTTCCTCATCTCCTTTCCACTTCCCTCCCCCTTGCTTCTCTCTTCTCTCTTTCTCTGCCGTTTGATCCTCTCCATCCATACCCCCCGTCCCCTCTTCTCGCTCACCTTTGTCTGTCTCTTTCCCTTCCCTTCCCTTCCTCATTCCTCGTCTCATTTCCATTTACCATTCACACTCCTCCCTCTCTCTCTCTCTCTCTCTCTCTCTCTCTCTCTCTCTCTCTCTCTCTCTCTGTCTCAGAAGCACCTGAACCTGAACTGAGTAGTTTAGTTGACTGTGATGGTGACTGGTTGACGTCTGTATGAGAGAGAGAGAGAGAGAGAGAGAGAGAGAGAGAGAGAGAATGAAGGTGCTTCCAGTAAGTGCTAATTTACCTTTGAAACTTTAATCGTAAAGCGCGCGCGCGTACTAACTCACCTGATTTTTATAAGCGGAGATGCGCTCATATATGCACACATACGTACACGACTTTCATACACACACACACACACACACACACACACACACACACACACACACACACACACAAATGAGGAAGTCAGGGAAGAGAAAACAAATAAAGAAGACGACAGGAATAATTGTGATGAGAAAGGAGGAGGAAGAGAAAGAGAGATGTGAAGAAGAGGGAGAAAGGGAGACAAGAATAAAGAGAAGATGGGGATTGATGGAAGCATAAGAAGGAAGGGAGGAGAGTAGGAAGTTGGAAAGAATTCGATTGATGGAGGTGGTAGAGAGAGAGAGAGAGAGAGAGAGAGACCACACGGACCTTCCTGTCTTATCTAGGTAGGCAGGCCTTAATAATAACACTAATACTTGCAATGAAAATAATGACGTAGAAGAATTACTGAAGAACAGACCTAGAGTGGAATTAAAGGCTCTCCCGCACCCACCTGACCCTCTGACTATAAACAAGAAAGGAAAAATTATTGAACGGAATAACTAGAACGCCTAAAATAACATCACTAAAGGGTTGTCTTTTTTCTTTTTCCAAGATATACAGCTTATACTGTGTGATTCATTTTTTTTTATTTTTGTGCCACATACTCTCACAAAATTAACTTTACCAGGTGTATATTTATTAGCCTAGGATCATTCCATCATGTTATTAATGCAGTCAGTACAGGGACTCAACATGTTTACATCCATCATAATCAATATCAGCTCGAAGGACACAGCTGATCATGAAAACACAATTTATTAGGACGTTCAGTCAGAAAGGTATCGTTGTTGACCAGTGCAGTTGTCCAGGTGCTCGTGGTCCAAGGTAGCATTTGAAGATGATAGATGGCTGTCCAGTTTGTATGAAACATGTCCATGCTTATACAGTTAACTAGTGATATTGAGGGATTTGTTGTACCTGGTGCTGAGGTGGCTGGAAGGAAAATAGGTGCAAGAGGCAAATAGATTGGGGAAAAATATATATGGAAATAAAAGTCTATAGGGAAAATACAGGTCCGGAAGAGATACGTAGGTCAGTGGGAGAGACAGGTCCATGGGAAAAATAGATTCATGGGGGAAGTATGTCTACGGGGAATGTAGGTTCACGATAAATATAGGTCCATGGGGGAAAAATGGTCCAAAGGCGGTAATAGGTCTATGGAGAAAAATGGATGGGGGTGAAAGTAGGTCAATGTGGGGAAAGTGACTGGGGAGACGACCTTTAGGGAATGTAGCAGGAGGCGTTTTACGTGATAGTACCTACTGATAGTTTTTAAGATTTAAATATTTATGACACAGTAAATAGGCTTCCAGGTACTATACGGCACTGTTTTATAAATTATTAAGCTTACATATATACATTGATCAAATTTCGCCTTGCGGGTACTATCTCCTCACGAAGCAACAGATTAAACAGCCAAATTAAACAATGACATTATCTTCTAAATTGTGCACGAGTTCTGTTGTAGGATATACCTCTCCTGTTTATTATCATCCTACTTGGCTTTCTTATAATTTTGATCTTTTTGACTTGTGGAGTACAGGTGATGTCTCTGTTTTTAAGTAGTGAGTAAAAACTAATTAGAGCTGAAGATATTTGTAAACGTCAGGTGCTTACTGTTTTTTCGTTAATGAGAGATCCAGTGTGTGTGTGTTTTGTTTTTTTTACATACCCAGAGTATTATTTTCCGTTGTCTTTATTACATGCTTTCGTTTGTTTATATACCCGCAATTTATTAATCTCTTTCTCGTTTCAGTTCCATTTCACTTAAAAATCTTACTATTGCTGCAACCACACAATTACATTCAGATTTAGGGAGAGTTTTGGTGCTAGAGAGGTTAATATAATCTTGGGCTTGTTCGCTATTAAAGGTCTTGTCTAAATTAAATAAAATCATCAGTTTAGAGGCTAGAATAAAGGGAAAGATAAATAGGACTGTCAGGCCAACCATTCGTCATCATCATGTTCTGAGATTAATTCCTCCTGATTCCCACCTTTTTTGTATTGTTTATATATTTTGCTTTTATCTGTTGTTTGATCCTTTGTATGACTGTACCACCTATTTTTATTACATCACGTGGTTTTTATTACATATTGGGATATACAGATATTTCTCTTCCTGGTTCATATATTGGTTTGTACCGTTATTTCATTCTGCATCTGTATGTTTTATCATGAATAGGTTCCTAATCCAAAACACCTATTCTCTGTCCAGCTTAGTCTGCGTGTTAGAATTTTGGGATCTTCATTACATTGTTTACTTGTTGAATGGGATACTAGTTTCAAAACGCAGTGCAGTAGGCTCACCCGACTAATTACTCGTTTACTGAATTATTGGAGATGTTATTTTCATGTAAAATGATGCCCGACTTTAGTAATGGTTATTAAAAATAGCAACAAATTCAGATTTTTTTTTTTTTACAAGTAGTTCGTCACAAAGGGATTTCAGACTTGTTGATATTTTATTGAAACTAACACACAAGAACTCCAAAGCACTATGCAAACATCTTGAAAGTGAGCTCCGTGTCATCCGAAGCGAACATTAATTTTGATTCCGAATTTCCTAATGGCAACTGCAACTGGCAGGGAATGTTGTAATAGATCAAGGTATAACCACATCATTGTAGACTTCAGTATACAATGGCCAAGAGCAGCAGCTCTTAGGAACATAGAAGTCGTCACTGCTTTACAGATTATGAGTAAGGGGTTTTGCCCTGTGGGTGTCAACAGGGAAGTCTTAAGTGACAGGGGGTCGAAACTCACTTCGTATATTGAAGTATTGCAGATTGTTATTTATCCGAGGCCTGAGGAGTGCAACCTACCACCATATGTGCAACAGATTGTGTGAGAGGTTTACTACGACTCACAAAATGTTGAAGCGTATGTCCACAGTTCATAAACCCTCATAAACCCTCTTCCTTTTGCTTACATAGAGATCCGACGCCACTCACTGATGTTCTCTCCTTCGAACTGGTGTATTGAAGGTCAGTTAGTGGACCACTTAAATTCCTTCGTGAGCCATGGGACGCTGAAGAACCCAAGCCTGAAGTCAAGACCACATTCATGTACGTTCTTGACCTGGCTGACCATCTCCAGTCGACTTGCGAGTTACCTAAGAAAGAACTGACCAAGGAGTATGAAGTTGAGGACGCCTAATCTTCGGAAATTCAACCCAAGTGACAAATTTTTAGTGCTGCTACTCACTACCCAGAACACATTAGTGGCACAGTGGCAGGGTCCAATTGATGTAGCGGAGCGTGTTTCGGATCTTAAATACATAGGTCAGAGGTTCCGCATCAATATGTCGAAGGCCTATCACCAGTCTAACACTGAGGAAACTGGCATATATTTGGCAGATGACTGAGTTCAAACTTCTGAGGAAATGGGGCAGCTGCGGTAATTCCAGCTTACGTCCAGGATGACAAGCCTTTAACAGTTCAGTCCCAACAGGAAGATGCAGAGGATGTTCATGTGAATACTGACTACAAAATGCCATCAGGTCCATGCTTCACGACGATGCCGATGTTTTCGCTGACAAACTTTTAGCTTGCAAAGGTCGGGTGTCGACATGGAGTTTTTCCCCTAGCTTGCAGTTCTCGTAGCAAATACAGGGTGTTTACGCTCGCTTATACAGATTTTTCCTTCTGTAGCAGGATAGTAGACACACTACAATGTGAATCTTGTGTGCCTGATTATGGATGTCTTGGGTCAAATTTTCCGTAACAAAACTCCTTTTAAAAGGAGCGTATTGTCACGAGTTCGTGCGATGAATGATAATGAATATCTAAACAGTATTGATGTAAATTATTAATACTGACATTTTTCAGTGACTTTCAAACACTTCCGCTGAAGTAATGGGCAATACAGTAAAATCGTGAGTTTTAGGGCTAGTTTCATTAGGACTGTGTATGAAATACTACATCCGACCTGTACTCAGTGAACGGAAATAATAAAGGGGTTTTGTTCGGACGAACTAGAGGCAGACAACACCGCTACTTACCTCCTCTCTCCTCCTTCACACCCTACGCTGAATAGTCTTTGTTCAAGCAGCACACAGTGTATATATGATTTGTCTGCCCCCGAGAGCAATTCTCGTACCAGACGGCCAGTGTTCAAGCATTATCAGACATGCTTGGATTTCACGTCATTCTGCTGTTTTCCTGTTTATTCACGAAGTCCTCCAATATGTTATCTTTTTGTAGTTTTGTAAGTTAAGCTTCCTTAGGCCAGCTGTGAAGTTTTAGGTGCTGTTTTGAATTTCATTTTGTAAGTGTAAAGACAATACTCCCCAAAATGTGTGCAGATGGTTAGACCAACGAGATTAAGCCAGGATTCTGCATGACTGCATTATGTGTGGACGAATGGCTGTTTCATATCCGTGCCTGTGCTGGTAATAGTTCTCTTTCATGCCTTTTATTTCCATATTTCATAGATCCTACCTCACCCCATTCTTGGGTTGAGAATATATGTCAGGATGTTGATAAAACTGAGTATTTTATTTAATTCTGATAAAACAAACAAACAAACAAAAAGAATATAGGTCAGGATGATAAACCTGACGATTATATTGAATTCTGATAATTTCAAACTTCAGTAATGTTTTCCTAGCTAGGGTCTGTCGTAGGCACTCGTTTACACGGATCCCCGCCAATGCCACCATTACTGCTGATAGTGTTATTGATATTGCCATCAATCCAGACTTATAGCCATGGCACTATTAACCTGACAAAGTTCCAATAAGCACAATACATTCTCTCTCTCTCTCTCTCTCTCTCTCTCTCTCTCTCTCTCTCTCTCTCTCTATATATATATATATATATATATATATATATATATATATAGATAGATAGATAGATAGATAGATAGATATATTACACACACACACACACACACACACACACACACACACACACACACACACACACACACACACACACACACACACACACCTCTTTCCCTCCTCACTCATCTCTGGTCGTTTCTCCGTTTATCACCATTCCTACTAATAATTCTCTTGTCTCTCTTCTTTAATCATTCCTTATATGTCATTACTTCACTGTCATTGACCCTGCTTTCCCTTTCTCCATTTTCCCACTTTTTCGTGTCCTTTCCACCCCTTCTCTTTAGTGCCCATTACCTCTTCCCTCGATTTCGCCTCTCCTGTCTTTATTCCTCATTCCTTCGTTTCCTCTTTCTCATTTCGTAGCGTACCTAACATCATTATCCTCGTCTATCTGTTCCCTCTTTGTTTATCACCACTGTCATTCTGATTATGATCACCTTGTCTCCCTCCTCCCCTGAGAGAGACTTGTCATTATTCTCGCGTTATGTAATTACCTCTCTCTCTCTCTCTCTCTCTCTCTCTCTCTCTCTCTCTCTCTCTCTCTCTCTCTCTCTCTCTCTCTCTCTCTCTCTCTCTCTCTCTCTCTCTCTCTCTCTCATTTCCATATAGTATCATTTCCTTCACTCACTTCCACTCTGTATAAGCCATCGTCTATCTTTTCCACTTTGTAACTGTTTACCTTTCTGTGTCTTTTCCCTGTCTGCCTCAGTTTCACTTTTTTTTTTTTCAAACCCCATTCCTAATTCTTTCTCGAACGTATCAGTTTTCCTTTCGTTCTCCTTTTTCTCTTCCAATATGCCCACCTCTTCAAACCCTATCTTGAATAATCAGCATTTTTATCACGTCTTATTCCTTATTTCGCCCCTTGTTCGGCTGAGAGGCGTTAACTTTATACACATGGGCGTCTAAATACACTTTTGCCTCTAAATAAACTCACCCATTTCGTCTGCAGCTTTACTCCTGTCTAAACCACTCTTACTTGTGCCTCTGTCTTGTCATTTTCCTTTGGTTTACTTACATTAACCATGAGAATGTATGTGAATCACTTACTCCACTATCCATCAAAGTCTGCACATGCCTCCCTACCGTCTAATAACTCTTCAAAGCATTCATCCATTTTTTTTAACACGACGCATATGTAGCACAGACTATAAGACTTCTCTGTTATATCTACCATGTGCTTTTTCCAGATTAATAGGTATCTTAAACTTTTGCTCATACTTTTTCTATTATCTGTGTTACTGTAAGTTTTTAATCTGCACATCCTCTGCAACTTCTGAAGCCACGTTTTAAGTACTTATCACGTACTTTGACGCCTATCTTATTCTCCTAGCAATAGCCTTCCTTGAGCAATACCGTACCTTATCCACAACACTCAGGAGACTTACTGCAAGACATTCTTTGCTCTCAAGCTAGTCACATCTGCTCTTTTATATGGGCATAGTCACAGCCTTCTTCCACTTCACAACACTCAGCAAACTAACAGCATGATATTTATTGCACTCACGTTTGTCACACTTGCTACATGGATAGTTTCAACCTTCGTCCACTCCACTCTACTGCTTCAACTCCTTTCGGACAAGTACTTTGACATATTTCCCATAACCAGATCACTGTGTTCTCCATTGCATACAGTCGTTGTGCCTGTCCCACTGCCATCCACTGCTTCAGCCGTTTCACAGTCTACTCCAGTCTGTCTTGTGTTGATTTCAGGCACATTTGTGAATACCTACTTCAATTGTGTTCACCACCACTTGATTTTGGCAGTTCAGTCTTTTTCTTTTGTTTTATATTTCCTTTTCCTTTTTTCTTATCTATCTTTTTTCTCTTCATTTTTTTCCATTATCTTTTTAACAGCGCACCCTCAAGAATTTATGTCCTTCAGGTGTTGTCAGAAGGTTGCTTAAACGTGAGCGATTATGTAGGGTCAGGGAGGGGTCCTTTTGCAATGCTTTCCTGTACTTAAACTATTATAAGTTATGTCAGTCTGTTAATATGGTGGCCAGACCTCTTAGAAAAAAAATGAAGATATGTGTGGTCATTATATACATTAATCTGTTCATCTCTCTCTCTCTCTCTCTCTCTCTCTCTCTCTCTCTCTCTCTCTCTCTCTCTCTCTCTCTCTCTCTCTCTCTCGTTGATTACTGAGATTATAATCGCCAATTTTCGGCTTGCCCATCCAGTGTGTCCAATTTTTTACGCGACGTGAAAAGGAGTCGATAATTAGATTTTGCGTGGGAGGAGAGAAACTAATGATAATGATAATGATGATGGTAATGAGGAGGAGGAGGAGGAGAAGGAGGAGGAGGAGGAGGAGGAGGAGGGGGAGGAGCAGGAGGAAAGGGAGGAGAAGCAGGACGATGATCATAAAAAGGGGGTGGTGGTGGTGGTGGTGGTGATGATGATGATGATGATGATGATGATGATGATGATGGGAGGAAAGGACGGAAAATATAGAGGCAAGAAACTAAGGGGAAGTGACACGCAAGGAAAAGGGAAACGAAAAATGAAAATCAAGGCAGTCGGTATATCACGCACACACACACACACACACACACACACACACACACACACACACACACACACACACACACACACACACACACACACACACACACACACACACACACACACACACACACACACACACACAGTCACAAACCAGGTGTAGATATGTCCAGAGTCTAAATATATTGTTATCTACGAGTACCTTTTTTACATAAAGTGTCCTGACCATTTAATTGTGTACGAAATAACAGGGCACTTTTTCTGCCCAATGTTTAACACTCTCACATATCACTGTCATTGGCCTGATACCCTCGCTCTATAATTATCTAGTTTATGTTAGCCTGGTTGACACAGAGTTATTCTAAGTTAGGTTACCCTTGATTATAACTGTCTACGTAGCTATAGTTCATTTACTTGATCTTTGTCCAACTTCGTCCTTTTGCAGCATTTTTTCCGTGGCTTAGTAGCAGAAAAAGACAATACTACATCTCTTCATCATTTTCATAATTTTTCTTCGTGACTAGCACCATATTCAAACCTTAATCTCTTATTGCTGATCTCTTATTATCTATTAATCTCTTATAATTCAAGAAGGAGAGAGGGAAATTTTAGCCCAAGTTGAAGTGATCAGAGTACTGTGTTGAACTTTTGGTAGTTTATATTTAGGGTAATGATTAGGTTTGGCTACTTTTAGTTAGGTGTGAACAGTGGTAGATCATGTCAAGCTGGGTTAATTTAGGTCGATACAGGTTTTACAGAGGCGATAAAGATTTAGATTATTGTTAGCAAGTTAATAATATATTGAAGGGAATACTAGTCAAGCCTCATAATTATTTCCTAACTACAGTCAACTTGGGCAGGTTTTTTCCCCCCCGAAACGTTAAGGTTAAGAGAGAATAGGTTAGTCTAGTAGTTTTTTTTATCTATAATAGATCTGACAAGTGCTCGTGGGCCCTTCGGGCACTCTCGCACTTGCTCCCGCGGAGCCCTAACATACCAAGAGAGAGAGAGAGAGAGAGTGTGTGTGTGTGTGTGTGTGTGTGTGTGTGTGTGTGTGTGTGTGTGTGTGTGTGTGTGTGTACTGTACCTTTGACTACCCCAGCTTGTTTCTTCTTTTATTACCTGTTTCATAAATTTTGTGGTTTCTTTATCCAGGCTACTTTTGGGGGTGTATAGGGGAGTGTGTGTGTGCATGTATATTAGATATTTTGTGTTGTGGTGTATGTGTGGGTGTCATGCTTGTTGGTGTGTGAATGTTTGCCTGTGCGTATGTGTGTGGGGGGAAAGGGATGGATGTAGATGTCATGCTTTGTGTGTGTGTGTGTGTGTGTGTGTGTGTGTGTGTGTATGTGTGTGTGTATGTGTGTGTGTGTGTATTCACGGGCGGGTGGTAGGTTTTTGCGTGTAAGAACCTATGGGTGCGTGTGTCACAATGCGGAATAGTTCTTAGCTACTATGTAGAGGAGGTCCAGGTTCCGATGACGTCACGCTACATACCGTATTGGGACGCGGACCCGGGCACGGAAACTCTTGTGAGACTTGTGGTGCAAAGTTAATCGCAAATCCCCGCTATACTTCGTAGTGGTCGCGAACTCGGGTCGTAATAATACTGATTTTGTTCTTTCATTCTTTCTTTCATCAGTCATACCTTCAAAACGAAAAGTCGTACACGAGCCTGTCACTCAACAAGACGCTCAGTAGCAACCGACGATAATTCCTAAGTATTTAGAGCAGCATTTGAGCTGCAGCACTCGAGTTTACAGCCTGAAACACATTCTATACCACTCAGGCGTCTTCACAGGTGTGTAAAAGTCCACGGATTCGTGTTCCCCCATTCCATGTATGACCATTGGAGGGAAAAGTGGTCCATGGTGGAAGACAGAATCATAGTGGAAAATAGGTCAGTGGGAATAGTTGGTTTATGGGGGAAAATGTGTGTTTGTGGAAAAACAGATCTATGGAAAAATACGTCCACGGGGAGAAAAGCTCCAAAGTGATAATAGGTCAGTGGGTAAGACAGACATATGAAGGAACATGCCACAAGCACATACTTTATCCATTCGAAATGCTTTGGATTTCGAACACAGACCCTGGGTTAAGGCAAACCTGCTTGCGTCCTTCTTAATACTGACCCACTGTGAATCCTATTTATGAATAATGCAATGAGGCGTGCTGTTAATTTCTGTAGAAACTTATGAGAATGAAATACTATAATGGTGGAGTGCCAATATTAAAACCGCTCAACGCATTGAACGAGATCAATCGTTCGACAAGATCTTAACTCAGCTTTATTAAGAACTCATGCTTCCGTCAATTTTTCATTTTTGTCTGTGCATACTTCATTATTTTATTCAGTTTCTGGTGAGTCTTAGGGTCACCATTAACCCTGTCTTTGCTGCATCATTCATCTTGTTTTATTTTGCCTTCCACCATAAGTTTGCTCGCTTTAGGGGGAGAGCAGGAGTCTCGGAGTGTTAACAACCTCGTCCTCTATTATAAATGGTGGGTAATAGTTCCTCGTCCCATCATCACTATTATCCCGGGCCTGGTCCACTGCAGTGCCAAGAATACCCTCCCATTAGCTTTCCAGTCTGGTTAAACAGGATTTGGGAAGGGAGCTGACGTGGTACTGGTGAGGACTCAAGATCTGGAAGTTACCCCAGCAGAGATTCGAACCCAGAGCACGGAATTACCAGCACTGCGAGAGAGGACTCCACAAACCGAGGCGCCGCACAAGAACTCTTACAGGATAGAGCGTGAGAATAGTAATTAAATCTTTGACATCCATCGTGTTCCCGTATATATATATATATATATATATATATATATATATATATATATATATATATACACTGTATATATATATATATATATATATATATATATATATATATATATATATATATATTCTTTTTGGTGATATTCATGTCGGATATTGGTTACTATTAAACCCATTTATTTATTTATTTATTTATTTACCCGTATTTGTTAATTTATATATTTAACAAAAGCCTGATTGTAGAGAGCAACACAATATTTTCTTTTACATCCATTAATTTCCATATATGAACCCTGTTGGTGGATATTTCTGCCGGTTATTGATTACTATTATGCCAAGTTATTTTGTTTTAATACGAAATGAAAAAAAGAAAAGACCGGGACTCTCCAAAAGTTGTCCGCTGCAAAGAAAGATGAACGGAAGTGACTGAAAACCAAGACTGATTCATTTTCAGATGTTTAGTCACATTATAGCAAAAGAACGATAGATCACAGGCAGAGGCAATGGAGAAGTCACTGGAGATGTTACCTGCATAGTTCACCTGTTGTGTATACGTGAAAAACTGAGAACACTACTTAAATCTTGTATTAGACAGAAGTAGAGAATAGGGTTGAGCCAGAAGAGCGTAGGGACTTGTCGTAGTGGGAAAGGGATGCAGGAAAAGATGAGAGAGAGAGAGCAGCAGCAGCTTTGTGTTATTGAAGAAAGGGGGTAATTATGTGGAAGGCAGTAACGAGATGAAAGATTTTTAATACAACCCATCCCCTCTTCTCTTCCTACTCCTCTTCTTCCATCCCAATACTCACCCTTCCCACGTTCCCTTCCCAGCCTTCCAATTTCGTGTTTCCCTTCCTCTCTCCCATCCTCGTACCTTCCCTCCTCCCTCCACTGCTTGCTTCCCTCCTCTCTGCTAGTCTGCTATTAACGAGATGGCGTTCGTGACTGATGGGTGAATGTCTCCCTGTTTTTCCTCTCTCTCTCTCTCTCTCTCTCTCTCTCTCACACACACACACACACACACACACACACACACACACACACACACACACACACACACACACACACACACACACACACACACACACACACACACACACACACACACACACACACACACACACACACACACTTATAATCACTTCTATTCTGGCTCAATATTTCCCTTTAAATCAATCAAGCATTCAGTCATAGCTTTAAACTCGCTCACTCTCACACTATACCCTCTCACTCACATTCACATTCAGTCACTCATACTCCCATAGGCTTTTACTCATTCCTACACTCTCAACCTCACTCACAGACTCACTCACTCTCTCTCACTTAGACTTCCTCACTTACCTATGCTCTCTCGTTTCCTCCGTCACACTAACAGCCTGACACTCATCCTAACATTCGTCGCCGTAGATCTATTTTGATGATTTAGGGGAATAATTATAAAACAAAAAGGTGCTTAGATGTAGAGAGAAGAGAAGGCGGCAGAGGGAACTGAGGTGATACTGCCACTTATACAGAAAATTTGACGAAATGGGCAAAATCAAGAATAAGGACGAAAAAAAAGAAACACACTCACAATTGTTTACAAATAGCTAAATCAGACACCATTTCATCATCTCACTGGCGCCCATTTTAAAAGCTTAATTTGCTACGTCGGATCAACTTACACTTTCCTATAATATTGTCTGCAACTTCAACTCCCTCAATGTGAAGACTGTAAGTATTTGGAGAGTAAATGAAGGCTTACCTTCTATTTTTTCCAGGATTACTCGAATTGTATGTCGAGAGGGATTGTTACATTGCATATTCCCCCAACTCAATTGCAAGAGAGGGTTTATACTCCCATCCCCCAGGCCCGTGCAATCATTCACTCAACATCTCGCTCACCTGCGCTTATTCCCACTCATTGTCACACGCTCTTTTACTAACGTATTTCCACAGTTGAAATTTTACTTAGTCATTTTAATACAATTACCCACTGTCTTAGGTTTCCGACTCACTTACTGACCCTTCTCTCATGCCTACTTTCATATTATCATATATGTTCTTATATTCATCACCATATCTCTCATTTTCATTCTCTAACTCATATATTCATTATCACACTTATTTTTGGATTTTTACCCATTCTCTCACACTTGCTCACTCACTCACTCACTTATAACAAGAACATTCGACGACCGCATGACCTACGCCGCAGCGGAGGTTGAAGATTTGGGTATGGAGAGCAAAGGAGTGGGTGGAATGGGTTGGAAATTTGGTGAACCCTGGGGGTCTGGGTAACAAACTTTACTGAAATGGGTGTTGTAGGATTATTTGTTTGAATGCAGAGGAAGACATATTAATATACTCTACAAGAATGAAGGTGTCAATAAGGAAAGAAATAGACTTGAGGACAAAGGAATGGGTGGATTGAAATGGAATTGTGACAGACGGTGGGGAAGGAAAAGGAGAGTATGCCCTGTGAAAATGGGATCTGTATATGATGTCAGTGCAGTGATCGTTTATTTCAGTTTTCTCCAACAGCAAGAACCAGATAAATTCGCGTTCCTCTCATGTGCTTGTCCTTCTAACACAGAAGAAACACTCACGTCAATACCAGCATATCAGTTCTTCAGGAAATACCTTTGTAGTGTGTGGAAGAACGGTGGGTACAGTACTTCATTCACTTTAACTTGGTCCAAATTTTCGTCCTTTTGTAGCTTATTCCCACAGTTCAATAGCAGAAGAACACAATACTAAGCCCTACATGCTTTCCAGAGCACTTATTCGTGATTAGCACCATGTTTATCTTTTAATCTCTTCTTATAGCTCAACACTCAGGATGGAGAGATGGTAATTTCAGGCCAAGTTAAAGTGAATAGATTATACTTCCCAAGAAATCGGCGTTTGTATCGGTCCACATTAGATCCACTGCAGGGTTGGGTTTTCTAAGGGAGAGTTAAACCTAGAAATAAGTCATCCCTATGCTTGCGAAGTACGGATGAAGAAGAGGTGTCTGTAGGGAATGATGCACGTGATATTTGATGTGTTGTAGAGGCTGTTTCTGTTGTCATAGTCTATAAATGCTGTCGGCAGAACCAGCAAGTTGAAAACATAGGCAGACACATGAAAGGACATACTACCAGCACAAATCTAAATGTCCGACTCGGCTTGGGTTCGAATCCTAGAACTAAAGCACGCGCACACATCGCTACCCCAGTGCCCAAGTGGTGGCATAAAGAAAATTTTTGTGCATAGAACAGACAGTCTCACTTCAGATCAAGAGAACTACACGTCTACTTTATGCTTATTAGACCTATGTAAAATTATTTATTATGAAGCAATATCATATGTGTGTCGGTGCGCGAATTGCTAACTAATCATCATTGTCATTCAACAGCAGTTTAATACATTCTGTCTAGGTGAACTGCCCACCATGAATATTGATCAGATGGACAAGAGATATTAGCCAATTGGTGTCACGTGATGCTGGAATAAAAATGGATGTATTTGGCTTACGCATAATTAGTGAGGGTTTATCCGTCCCTCACCGAGCAATGAGCAATATAGACACATTTGCAATGCATGTGTGCGTGTGTGTGTGTGTGTGTGTGTGTGTGTGTGTGTGTGTGTGTGTGTGTGTGTGTGTGTGTGTGTGTGTGTGTGTGTGTGTGTGTGTGTGTGTGTGGTCATGCAGAAACAGTGTGTTATGATTGTTCGGGTAAGCCATTCGTTTGTATGTGTGTACACTTGCAACCTGACTGTTTCCATGTGTGGGGTGTGTGCACGTTTGTGTGTCTGTTTGAGAGACAGACAAACAAACAGACAGAAAAGAGAGAGAGAGAGAGAGAGAGAGAGAGAGAGAGAGAGAGAGATGGGGGGGAAGTTAGAGGGAGAGGGAGTTAAACTATCCAGGTTATAATTTTCGTTAGTGTTAACCACATGAATCGGATTTTTTTTTTCCAGTTCACAAAGTGAATGAGGCAGGGTCGCTCTCCAAGATGGAGAAGGAGGTGGCGAAAGTGATTCTCAGAGAACACATTTTTTTCTTTTTTAGGAGGATAACACGGCGGGGCCCCTACGAACACGAAATCTGCATAATACCAACCTCCACCCGAACCAGGCTTGAGGCAAGATGAGCTCCCAGGCCGCTCTGCATGGAGTGAGGCCCTCAGGCGTTACGGGCAACGCTGGTATGAATTCCATTTTTTATTTTTGTACCCAGGAATACGTTGTTTCGCAAGGTGGTAGACTTCCACTTAGACCAGCTTTTAGTCATGGTGGAACGTCCGAGGTCCACCTAACAAGGGTACACAATTTGCTGTGCTTGTTTATCATATTCATTCTATCTGTTTTCGATTGCATACAGCAGATGACACGCTTCTCGAACTGGAACGATTAGACAGGTGTACTGCCTTCAGCATCCACTTTTGTACCAGATGTTTGAAGAAAATCGTCTAGCGAGAGCCTTAATAGGAGAGAAAGTATGTCACAATATTGAAGGGATTTCGTTTTAACATCAGCATAAATACCCAGAACCTCTCTCGATTCAACCCTTAGAAGGCATCCACCCACTTTGGTATTTTGTTCTGGCTATTATCAGGCGATTCTGTTCAGTCTATAACAGACTTGGGTGTTCTAACTCCACTTCCTTCTTTACCCCCCCGCACATCTGTTGGTTATATAGATTTTTTTTTTTTTTTCGTCCTTTGTGGAATACAACTCTTATGTATTTGGGAGAGTGAGCTGGCTCCCCACACGCAGCTCTTCTGGTCAGAGGCTTTTCGTCTCATTACATTCCCTCCTCTTACTGCTTTCTTTCATCTTCTCTCTCTTCACCGCACTGCCGCATCTTTCTTTACTATTGCTGCATCACTGGTCTCTGCTCTTTGAACTGTCTGCATGCATCTCTCATCCATTAGGGCGGACACGTAGCACCAGTCTAGCAGTGCACTCTCTCACCTTTTCTGTCCAGCTTAACCGATATTGTCAGTCATTTATAACTGCAACAGGTCAGCCCTGGAGCTGTCTTCCTCAGTCTTTATTTCCCACTGCCAATGACCTCCAATTTTTATTTGTTTATTTTTTACAATGTATCTAAAAATCTAAAATTCAAAAGTCTCTCTCTCTCTCTCTCTCTCTCTCTCTCTCTCTCTCTCTCTCTCTCTCTCTCTCTCTCTCTCTCTCTCTCTCTCTCTCTCTCTCTCTCTCTCTCTCTCTTTTAACTATGTATCTAGAAATCTAAAATTCAAAAGACTCTCTCTCTCTCTCTCTCTCTCTCTCTCTCTCTCTCTCTCTCTCTCTCTCTCTCTCTCTCTCTCTCTCTCGGATATTCACAGCCGTCAAAATGTTTCGGGCTTCGTTCCTAGGAGTAAACAGGCAAAGAGACTTTTCCCCTCCCTGGGGTGTTAAAAGAGGGAGGAGGAGCTGGAGGAGGAAGACAAGAAGAAGAGGTAAAAGGGGGGACAAGAAAGAGGGGAGAAAATAAAGTTGCGCAGAAGAAGAAGAAGAAGAAGTTGAAGTAGTAGAAGAAGACGAAGAGGAAGAAGTAGAAGAGGAGGGAGGAGTGAGGAAAGCAGAAGGAGGAGGGCAATATGGAGGGAGGGAAAGAAGAGAGGAAGGCAAGATGCTGGGAAGAAGAAGATGAAAAGGGAGAAAAAAGAGAGGAAGAAAATGGCTGCCAGGCAAAGGAAGATGGATACACAAAGGAAAGGAAAAGAAAGAAAAGGGAAGGACATCGAGAAAGTGGAGGTGAAGGAAATGATGGGTAGGAGGAGAGAGGGGCGGGAAGGATGCAAATGAGGAAGGAAGCCAGGAAGGAGGTGGAAAGGAAGAACATGATGGATTAGAAGGAAGAGAGAAGGACAAGGATAGCGAAAAATATAAATGCCCCGCCTGCCAAATCCTCCAGGAGAAAATGGTAAGAAAATATTTGACGGAACACAAGCACTGCAGATAATTTTACGTGGAAATTGTGCTAAAAACGAAGACTGGAAATTTTTGCCTCGTACAGCATCTATCCAGTAAAAGCAGATGTGTGTGTGTGTGTGTGTGTGTGTGTGTGTGTGTGTGTGTGTGTGTGTGTGTGTGTGTGTGTGTGTGTGTGTGTGTGTGTGTGTGTGTGTGAACTTGCAGTTGATCCAGATGGTGAAGGTTGGTGGCCTGGTAGGTAGCAGGTGAGTGGATGGGTGGGGTGGGCAGGGTCAGTGGATGGTTGGGTAGGTTGGGTTAGTGGGGGGGGGTGTGGAATGGGCAGGGTCACTGGGAGGGATAGGGAGGGTGGGAATGGTTGATTGGTTGTTAAATGGAGTGGTGTGTGTGGATATGTGGATTTGGAAAAGGGTGGGGTTGGGAAATGAGGTGGAATGGATGAGTAGGTTGACAGACTGGGGTGGGATGGGTTGGTAGGCAGGTAGGTGGGTTGTGCAGGTAAGTTGGTGGACGGATCGGGAGAGTTGGTCTGATGGATGGGTGTTTTGTGGTTCATAGGTCCATAGCGGAAATAGTTTCAAAGGGAATATGTCTCTGGGGAAATGGGTCTAAGTTAGAATATAGTTGCAATTATTAAAAACAGTTCCATGGAGGAAATAGGTCCTTAAGAAAAAATAGATTCTTGTGCAGATTAGGTACTTTCCCACTATATAGACTCAAGAATAAAAAAATAGGAAGTCTGTGGTTAAAGTACGTCCAGGGAGGAAATGTGTTTACAGGGAAAATATGTCAAAAGGAAGGACAGGTTCATGGATGGAAAATGGGTCGATGGGAAAAAAGGTTCATGGGGAAAACAGACTTAGTGGGAAAAAATATATATCCATGAAAAAGTAGTCCATGGGGAAAACAGATTAATGAGAAGAGTAGGGGAACATTACTTTTGGTTGATACAGTAAATATCTCCATGACCTTTAATAAATAGGTCCAGGGAGACAAGAGGTCCATGGGATAAATAGGTCCAAGGGGAAAAGTAGGTCCACGAGGGAAAATAGACCCATGGAGGAAAATGTCACAGTGAAAACAGGTCCCTAGAGAAAATTAGATGGGTACTGAGTTGCCTCATAAGGACTGTAGACTGGTGTTAAAGTGACTGTGATCTGGAAGAGAAAAATATAAGATACCTGTAATTTGGTAAACATTTTGTGTCTGGAATTGTATAGAGATTATGACAAACTTTTCTCAGTCCTCCATCTGCATATACGAGCTATTACCAAGGCAAAAAATAAAACACTTAAAAATGGTGATAATATAGTATACATTTGTGTCCGGAGTTCTACAGAGACTATGAAACACCTTACAAATCTTTCATCAGCACATGTGATCGGTTCCTAAGGCTAAAAATAAAACACTCAGAACACTCCCTTGAGGAACACCTTGAAGCTGTACGTCTTGAAGGATGTAGTGGTTCCCTACGCAGACTCTGAAGGTGCGATCAGATAAAAGGCCGGTAGAGCACCCCGGAAATCCATCGTATAAAATCTTCCCAAAAGTCCTCGTATCCATGTGGTATCATAAACCTACTCCATGTCAAATAACATCACAAGCGCGGAGAAAATTGCAGCAGGAGATGGCACTGGTGGTGGCGTGCTGTGTAGGTGTAATAAAATGGTCAGCTGCAAAGCTCACCTTTTGGAAGCCAAAATTGGTATGGCGACAATAAATTCAGACTTTCGAGCAACCAAGAAAGTCGAGCTGAGACCATGTATTCCATGAGTTACATCGGCATCTGGTCAGTGAGGAGCAGTAGTTGGTGGGCTGGTTGTCTTTGCCAGATTTGGCTATGTGAATAATGGTCGTTTTGTGCTTTGACTAGGAAAGAAGCCCTCTACCTAACAACAAATATACAACCGTAGAAGAAAGAATGTTGGTGAAGTATGAATGTATCTGAGCATTTGATAATAAACTTCAGGTCCTGCAGCGGAGTCTCAGCATGAGGAAAGTGGATGCTGGTATTCCACCAAGAAAAATGTGCCAGTGTACGCTTGTTTGCATCCTCTGAAAAATTTAGTGAGCGCTTATCAATCGGAATCTGTCTTGAGTTAAACCTGACTGAGTAGGCCAACCGATTAGATAAAGCAGAGATATCAACAAGGATCTTGGAAATGTCTGCACGATCAGTTCTCAAGACGTTTACATATATACAGTATATAGTATAGTTAGATACACTGAATATATTTTAAATGGCTGTCATTGTAGTGTCTGAGGCAGTGGTACAATAGGAACCTAACCAAGTGCTGTTTCCATCCTTATGAATGGTACTGCGTGCTAGGTATCTGAACTGTGTGTGAAAAATATAATCTTTGGAATAAGGCCATGCTGAATCTTGCAAGAAACTACGCTTTTTAGCACCTGCAACCTTATTACATGTAGCATTGCACCGAGGACGGCGTGGCTTGTTTGTGCGACAGATTCCAAGACTTCAGAAAATACTCTTCCATATGAAAAAGAGATTCATGAGTCATCACTGGTGAAATTTTAAGCTTCTATCTCTGTTTTCATTGGGGTACAAAACATGTTCCAACAAACTTTGCTGAATTTCAGATAAGAATCAAATCTGGACGAGCACTGGAATTCATTGAAGATAAAAGAATAGGAAAATAATTGCTCTCATAGGGCAACAGGCCGTTTCCACCAAGTTCTGACCAAGAAAAATAATTAACAGTGTCAGAAGATCACATGGATATATCAGTTATGCTGTAGTTGTTAGTTTGCAATTGGTAATGAGTATATGCATCTGCCATGAAGACGTGATAAGCCGAGATTACAGAGAAGACAACTGATGCTTGAAAAGTTGTTGTGGTATCACCTGACAGAATGATGGCTACTGAGATCTTCAAGGGATACGAATGGCCAGGGAAGTTGATCATTTAAGAAAACCAGGGATTGTTTTGTAACTGAAACAGTGAACGGAAACTATAAAAAACAATGTACATATATAGGTCTTGCCTGTAAATATGTATGTCATGTTAGATAAGTGGATGGAATACATGATATGAACCGAATGCTAGCCTCCAGACATTTAAAACATGTACAGTAGAATCAACAATGTAGCCAGTTGGGGGTTAGAAAGCTTTATCACCGATTGTTATTTCGTTTAATCGCATTTATTGTGAGGCTGTTTCATTAGTAATTGAAAAGGGTCAGCGTATTTGCTGTAGCACCCTTAAAAGTTCTATTTTAGGATGCTATCTTCATTTTTTGAGTGTGATCATTGCACTCCGTACACCCTTCGAGTTATTAAGTTACCATATCTTACAACACTTATCTACAAATTTTAATAGCGTGAGAGTGGAAGTATATCATTTTTATCAACTTCCTCAAGAATACCAGGACGTAATTATGTTCACCACCATGTGCAAAGTAGTCTAAGCGAATGAGCAAGGCTTGAATATTTATTCCATCAGTGCCAGGTGTCACTGTGGATTAATGCTCTTTCTGTCCTGATGCAGATAACAGGAATGTGGCACAACATACGTTAAATATTTTATCGTCATCATACAACTGTCCTGCACTGCACGAATACCACATATAGAAAATTGTAAGTCTGTTTTTGGCGTATGTTTTTGAGAACAATGGTATATTGCTAAATGAAACTGCCTTAGAGTGGTGTATATATATATATATATATATATATATATATATATATATATATATATATATATATATATATATATATATATATATATATATATATATATATATATATATATATATATATATATATATATATATATATATATATATATATATATATATATATATATATATATATATATATATATATATATATATATAATATATATATATATATATATATATATATATATATATATAATATATATATATATATATATATATATATATATATATATATATATATATTATAGATAGATAGATAAAATGACACCAAGGGGCTGCCACAACCTGGATATACATAAGACAGTCAGTGTCATTAAGGTCGTCGTTCGTGGAGATCAGATTCAGCACTGAGGACCATGTTTGACAATAAAACTTTCCCTTCACTCCAGCACGTTGGGTACTCAAGTTTTATGGGTGGGGTGGTGCACCATTCAGCCCACCACCCATCACGTTCTCGAAACAGTCAAAAGTCGTTGTCCAGAGCAGTGCTGTGATTGTCAACAAAAGTCTGTACAGACAGAAAGAACAGAAGAGAGAGTAGAGAAAAAGATATGAAAAAGTACTTGACGAAAATTAGTTGGAAGTAAAGAAGTCATTGCACAACAGTCATTTGAACCCCACTCTGACGCACTGACGTAATGTTTGGACCATGTTGGGCGGACACAAATCTAGAATAAGAGGAGTGGAAATTAGTCCCCCAGGAGGAGTATGTGGAGTTACGTGGAGAGAGTGGCGTTGGTGTGGATGTACTGGAGTGTTACAATAGAATTAATACTCTGCGATAGCATGGTCATGTTGAGAGAACGAATGATGAGAGATGCACAGCGTAAGTGTATGTATGTGAGGTGAAGGGGGATGGAGAGACCGAAAATGAGATGTAGATGTGGGTTGGAATAGTACATGAATATGAATGGCGTGAGCTGAAGGAAGGACAGACTGATGGCGTAGGACAGCGGAACACTGATGTCATCTGTTTATTTCCACGGCTTCTGGTATTAAGATGTCTGGTTGTAAAGACAGATTTAGAGTATTATAATGACACAAAGCTGCATATCATTATCAGGTGTGAACTCACCACTGTAAAATACGTTGTAAAGCTCTCTGGACGATTGCTTACTCCCACATCTTGGTATATAGCCTTTGACTAATATGTTAATGTTCCTCTCATGTATACAGTGTTATTTTACATAATTGATACTTATAACTTATATTATGTTAGGCTCAAAACCTGAACCGCAGAGAGGAAGGCAAGCCCCCAAAGCATAATGAACACCTATGGAACACCAATGGCTACTTTTATTTGCCTGTATCTTACATTACAGTGTGCCGTCATCAGCAGTATAGTAAAGACAAGCATGATCTCTCTTCGTCATGAGGTTCAAGATCGTAAAAATATTGAGAACTTGCATTTCGTTTCGTGATTTAACAGCTAATTTAATGACTACATCGTGTCATATTCTTATCAGTATCTGTATTACTTAAGCAATTTATTCAGTATTTGCTAAATACGTTCAGCAAAGCAAACTAGGTAGAAGGATAAGGTAGGAGTATATAATATCTAACGGTGAGTTATGTGTCATTTTTATGAGTGGTCGTTACTGAGTAGGGACAAAATTGCCTGGGGATGTATTGCTGGGGCCACACACACAATATACGATTTGGGGCACTGGGTAAACACAAAGAAAACGGTGATGGAAGATAAAGGAGAAGTGGAGGGTGAATAACAAGTACGGCACTGGCACCTAGACGAGGGACCACTCAGGGTTTCGCCAAAATGGAGCATCACGTGGGGCATCGTTTGAGTGACGCATCCTGCGTGTGCAACATCCGTAGGGAGTTATTGTGAAGCACCACATGAGGCTTCGTTTGAGCAAAATACCTTGGGTGTGAAAATCCTTTGGGGAGCCAAATTGAAGCACCACAGAAGCTTTTCTGGAGTGAAGCACCTTGTACGTGAAAATCCATAGCGTGCGACTGAATAACCGGGCCTACCCAGAAGTTGCTCTTGCACTTAAAAATTATATCAGAAGAGAAAGAGGCAAAGAAGCAAGAAGACCTGATATACGGAAGTAAGAAGTAAGCAACAGTGAAGTAAGAGGAAGCTGGGAGGAGGAGGAGGAGGACGAGAAGAATGGCCTGTTTACCAGCGTGAGGTATTACGGTCGAGAAGATGAGGAAGTGGAGAGAGAGAGAGAGAGAGAGAGAAACAGTTTGAAGGAAGAGATACAAATAAGAAAGAGTAGATGCCAAAGGAGGAGGAGGAGGAGGAGAGGAAGAAGAAGAAAAAATTTAAAACATACAGGATGAGGGAAGAAGGAGGACATATTACCAATAGAAATAGAGCCAGAGAAAGAAAAAAAATAGGAAGAAAATGGGAGAGGTAAGAGCAAACGCGGAGAATACAGAAGATGGCAGACAGAGAGAGGATGCTGGAACAAAATACTTTCCAGTTTCATATCCATTGTTTTTCGTGCCTATATTTACATTATTTTTGTTTGTAGTTATTGGTATTATTATTATTATTATTGTTGTTGTTGTTGTTATTATTATTATTATTATTATTATTATTATTATTGTTATTATTGTAGCTGCTGTATAATTAATAGTAGTAGTAGTAGTAGCATCATTATCATCATCAGCAGCAGCAGCAACAGCAGCAGCTTAAGGGAGACTTTACGAATTGGAAAGGTTAGGTATATATAACTTCAGCCGATCATTTTGCCAATCCAGTTGAATAAAACGTTTGAAAAAAGAAAATCGTCTGATGGAGGGTTAGCTATCTCATAATGGCGAGAACAGTATTTATTATTTTTTTATTTATTTATTTTTTGCATCTAAAGCCAGACGATTATATTCCGACGTAAGTGAGTCATAGGAGCCTGGGAGTTGAATAGTGAACCATTTTACTTCATACAGTCAGGTCATCTCTAATATTCTTTTCCAGTTAAAGCCAGACATGTTTAATTAGAAGGAGCTTGAGAGTGTTATTCCCTTATGAAGATGAATTCTCATTCATATCTCCAGACGATAATATTCAGCTTAATAATTTCGAAAGAGAGGGATTAGATATTCTCTTAATTAACCCCGTTATTATTGATGGAGTTTATATGACGATTAAAGAGGCTGACTGATGTGAAATACGTGGAAGAGTCTGACGGCGCCTCACTCCACGTTTCACTAATTTACAACACATCCATTACCTCGGAAAACACCCCTACGTGGCCATATTCTGGGTAATTCGCATAAAGATATCTCAGTCTTTGTATATTACGAGAACGGTAGGGTCTGGTTACATATGTCTGTCCTGCATCACCTTCTACTTTCCATCACCACTTTTCATAACCTACAGTGTCACCTTTTCATATCCGCTAATTTTATGGTTAGTATTTTAACGAAACGGTGGAGTATGCCTGCTCCCTCAGCACCAGCAGACCATCCACACACGAGGGCGCAATATAAAGGCCACACTGTCCATGAATCACCACAACAGACACATAGATCTGCTCGTTTACATGTAGTCAGGTTTACGGCCACTTTCCCTTATCTATTGCCGGACGCCTAATCCCAGAGTTCATCCAGGGTAGCCTCCATTGCATACCTTTAAGTCCCTCTGTCACCATCCATCTTCACCCATCCCCATTTGTTCTGGGGAGCCAGTGGTCCAGGAGGTAGCATGATCAACTCGCAAATGGAAAATCCCGAAAACTCGAGCCTTGTTCTCAGGTCGGTCTGACTCTTGTAGGCAAAGTTTGTTTCCGTCCTGTCCCTGTTTACCCAGCTATAAAACTAGAGACCTGGCCATAAAACACACACACACACACACACACACACACACACACACACACACACACATCCTGAGGGCAAAGCACGTCCCTGTTCTTTCCCATGTGTGGCCACGGGTAAGGACCACTGCAGTTGTTACGTGCCAGTGTGTGTGTGCGTGTGTGTGTGTGTGTGTGTGTGTGTGTGTGTGCCATCCAAGTAGTTTTTTATTGTATTCCTTATTTTTGACGAATTATTTATAACCGGAAGTTGATCCTCTCCAAATCTTCAAAATCCAGAAAAAAAAAAAAAAAAAGAGAAACACGAACAAGTACTGATTTACTACTTTATTAGAGAGAGAGAGAGAGAGAGAGAGAAAGAAAGAAAGAAAGAAAGATAGAAAGCCTGTGAGAAAAACAAGATGGTAATGTAACTTCAAACAGCAATTTGATTCTATCCCATTTTTCCCTCAAGGATTTTATTTCACCTAAGCTTCTCTCCTTCCTCTTACCTATCTTCTCCACCTCATTCCTTTCTTTATTATCTCTTTTCTATCTTTACCCTATCTTTCATTACGTCGTTCCCCATTTGTTCTCAATTCTGTCACTCCCCATTGCATTAATTGATATGCAAATTCTCTCTCTCTCTCTCTCTCTCTCCATTTTGTCACATTTCACTGCTGAATTAATTGCAGAATGACGTGCTAGGAGAAGAGGGAATAAAGAGAGAAGAGCAGAAATTACAGTAAAAAGAGTAAATTAAAGAGAGGGAAGGAGGATGGAAGAATGGTCTAAAGAAAGAAGATCAAAAGAAAGATAGAGAATTTGAGAAAGGCTGAGAGATCGAGAGGGAAAAGAGAGAGACAGCAGGAAAGAGCGTGAGAGATGAAGAAATAGTAAAGAAATGATAAAGGGAGAAGAAGACGAAAATGAACAAACAGAGGAGATGATGACGAGGAAAGGATGGAATATGTAAATGAGGAATGGGATATGTGATGGAAATTGAGACAGACAGACAGACAGACAGACAGAGACGATGTTGGAGGGAGAGAAAAAAGAGGAGAGACGTGACAATGGAGATAAAAAGTGCACACACACACACACACACACACACACACACACACACACACACACACACACACACACACACACACACACACACACACACACACAATTTAACTTACGATGGTATTCTGTATCTTTAGCCTCAGATCCATCCTTCGCTTCTCCCCCCTTTACAAGCGTCCTCACCTTAGCTTTGGAAAATCATATAGTGGTTTCGTAAAATAACTAAAAGGAGCGTCATCGAACTTAAGTAGCTTCATGGAGTTCCTTGGTATATTTAACTTTCCCGGAATTAATTATGGAAGGGAATGGATCATCTCAAGAGCGTCGTAGCGTAGAAAAAGACGAGGACAAAAGAATTTCATGCTCTACGTGGGTTTCTCGTCAGGGGTAAGATTAGACTTGGAAATAAAGAGAATAACTGTGTAACTTCAATGAGCGGCTATATTCGTCTATCATTTACCTTTATTATGGTCTGTTTCAGTTTTCGCTTCAATAAACACTTATCTATGCAGTTCCCCACCTCTCTCTCTCTCTCTCTCTCTCTCTCTCTCTCTCTCTCTCTCTCTCTCTCTCTCTCTCTCTCTCTCTGTTATCTCAGAATCAGTGGAAGCAGCAACGGATCTACGCACATCACTGGAAAGTTTATGAGAAAATAATCGGTGTTACTTCAGCCACTCCTCTAAGATTTCACTACCATTTGCCAGAAAGAAGCCAGGTTAAGGTGTCAGGCTGATCACCAAAACTGTCACTTCACACGCCATTAAAGCTACAACTTATCCACATACATCACTGGAATGTTTTGAGAGAAGTTGTTGTTTTGCTACCCAAGTCTGATCGAACGGACCCATCAACCGCAGGGAAGCAGCTGCACCTGCATGGCCGTCCCCTACCCCATTGCCATTAACACTTCTCTCCTTTTTTTTTTTTTTTTTTTAAATCATGTGCACTTGATCGAACAAGTGATGGTACACACTGCACTCGAAACAGTCTGACACTACAGACGATGGCTATTACAAACTCCTAGATATTTTTACCGCACGTTATTTTCTTTAAGGATACCATGTAGACTAATTACCTCAGAACACTAGGAGCTGTACAGATTTTTACGAACGAGCGAAATCAGTGGCCCGGCCCCACCCGACCGTCACGCTGAGCAAATGCAAATAACTTTACTCCTATGTGAAGTACAGTTGACATTCTTTCTGCATGTGATACATTCATTCAATAAATTTTGTTCATCATCATCATCATCCGGACCTCCTTTCCCACCCTAGGGCAGGATGAGGAGTAGCAACGTCCAGACAGCTCAAGTTTGCCCAATCCAATCCAATCCAATTATGTTATCAACTAAAAACTCACCCAGAAAGGCATAGGAACCCCTTGGAATCTCGTGTTTTCCAAGGAAGTGTTCGGCTCAAATCGGTGAGCGTCACAATTACGAAATCAGTATAAATAAAAAAAGATTTTCTGTCGTAACACTAAATTTTTTAGCATCAGCTCTAGCAGTTAAATATCGGAGATTCCGCCTGTTATTTTACATTAATATTTTTGCTGTTTTGGTGGTGAAATCAACAAGGAAAATTACCCCATTTCTGGCTTTAGTCATTTCATCAATAACTAAGTCTTTATCGTTTCATATTCGTCGACACAGCAGGTTTGCAGTGGAAATTGTAGAATGTAGCATTGCGCGTGTGATGAATGCTACGGCGTCTCACTTTACACCAGCACTCGCGTACCTTTGGAACTTATATTGCTCAAACAAATCCTGAGTTATATTAAGACCTTCCGTTTTCATCGCTCCGTCATATGTGCTCCACAGAATTCAGTGAGCGAATCTAAATTTAATCAGTAGCCGAAATCATCCATCACTCTCACAAAACGCACTTTACTGGTTTAAGATATAACTGGACCCTTTCTGCCCAAAACATTTTTGATCGACAGCAGCTTTAGTAGTTTCACCTCCTTTCTTTCTTCACTTGGGATGTGAGTAGCTTAGGAGTGGCTTTTCTCCTTTAAGGGCTAAATCAGTTTAACAAGGGCTTTTGGAAATGACTGTGGTATACGGGGCTGTTGTGGTGCTTTACGTCCAGGGTATATCTTGTGTCGGCTGGTGAGAGGCCGTGGAGGGGAAGGGGGCTGTCAGCGGCAGGAGGGGAGAAAGAGAGAAGTAAGAAAGGCGAGTGGAAGAAAGAAAGAGGAAATAAGAGGAGAAAAATGAACGAAGAACAGAGATAGGGAGAGTAGGAAATTAAGGTATTATTGACTAATTTTGGACCGATGATTCCAAATCCTAAGTAAGATTTTAGCTGGCACATTAAGTTTCTAAGATATGTATGATATGGATTAATGCCTAGTGTGTTAGATTTTATTTCTGTAGCCACACTGTACATCTAACTACTGTGCTTGGCAAGTACTTTTATCTTGATAATTATGTGGATAGTGTTTAGTTACAAACGGATATACAAGCAAGTTACAAATCAAGAAAAATCAAATATATTCATCGTAAGCACGTCGGAGATGTTCATAAGGTAGGTGTTTGAGGCACTTGTTTATGCGCTTGTTTGTGGCATCGGCCTTCCGTTGTAGGAACCAGCAATCATCAGTCATGGCTGGGTTGAATCGGTATTGAAACCTAACTTTTATCACAGAAATATATTGGTAAAACCCTTTGCCATGTTCATCGTTTATATCATGCACATAAGGTAGAAGAAAATTAGAATGAGGTCGCAAGAACGTTATTTTCAGAGACACCCTATTGCCCATTCACTTATTAAACCTTTAGCACTTTGTCCACCAATTCAGCATAGGTTAATTTTCTGCTCTGTGGTTCCCAAGAAAGTTTAGCTTAATCATCACAAATCATTGAAGGGGGTTCATTTTATTTATCACTTTTAAACTCACAGTCGCTGGTCAGTTTTTGGATCTGTGGGCCAATGGAAATGCCTGCTTTGAGATTAGTATCAGTTTTCGCTGCGGATTTTGTTTTTCTGAATTATTTTGCTAGAATTTCTGAGTCTATCAATAGTTTAAATTACACATTGTATCTGTCAGCTTTATTTTCAAGTCTTTCAGGCCAGTCTGCTTTACATAATGATTGCCGTCATCATGAATGTTCTGTAGCCATTAGATGTATATGCATAATATATATCTTAGTTTCAGGACCAGGAGAAATGGATTCGCCTTCAGATCACTGTTGGCGTTCTTAACATGATCTGGGTAATTCATAGTTGTCAAATTCTCCATGAGGTTTGGTAAAGGACACAGTATTTACAACAATTACGCCGGGCTAGTGTTAGGCAACATTTTGTGACAAGATCCTGTACATAACTTTAAATCATTATGTGCTCGGAAAATTTTGACTCTCGATTCAGAAACAGCATCTTCAAATAAATATAAGCATATACTTTTCACCCAGCGACAAATTTTTTTTACTGTATAGCCTTCTGATAAAACAGGGTGTGGAGACAATATACTACTCGCACTGCAGGCTACTGAAACCATGAAAATATTAAAACAGAAATAAGACTAGTGTCCAGAACTAACACCAAAAACATCGCTGGGCAACTTGTTCTACTAATAATCCAAGGTAGTTCTTTCTATATCTCTCTCGAAAATGTCCATATATCTATATGTCCCCAGACGCCATAATCCCATAAGGGGTGGTCGTTTGTCTTTGAGCTAGTTGTTTTTGGGGAAGGGACCTTAACACTCCGCCCACCCACTTGCCGACACGTAGGGAACATTTCTTTCTTCTAATTTGAAACAGTTTGAGCACATCCACTTCTGCCAAGTCATCTCCATAACATTACTGCTTTAAATGCCTTAATTCATTACAATGTCTCCGCTTTCCTTAATATTGCCTTAGTAACTTGCCCCCCCATGGAAGGTACCCAGTATCATACGGCATTTGTACAATTCTTCTTCGAAAACTCGGTTCCAGATGAAATAACATCCCTTCCCTCCCGCGGTGCATAATTCAAGTGTGACCTCATTAATATCAAGGGAAACGTATTGTATTATTCTGGGAGTTCAGTTATCCTGGAATTACATATGCATATTCTAGTATCTTTGCGATATTATTTTTCTTACATTAAACACTATAAACGAAAGATTGGGAGTGGGGGGGAAATACTGGGTCGTTCATTCAAATAGTCTCTTAATCCGCTGTTCAGTAGTCAGCTTAATTTACCAGCTCAGGTTCATTATATACCTACAGTAATTCGTTTGTTACATTATTTTATGCGTATCGTGTTATTAATAAGAAAAATTTATATCAGCGTTAAATGAAAGTAGTGTAACAGATCAAGGTTTATTTTATGCCTGTCGTAACATGGTTGGTCGGTTCAGTTAATCGCATCCACTTTATGTACTAAACTTTCCATGTAAGATGAGGAAATTGTATTGTTGATTTTGAGGGCATGATAAAGCATATAAATCTGGTCAGCTGAAATTTGTTGTAAAGGTGATTTAATTACACTTATGCCTACTTTTTTCTCTAAGACCCCTATTCTTCAGTGTAGGATCTGTTAATCTCCTCATTATCTAAGTGATTATTTCTGTTTGCTTTCCTACCAACTTCACCGTACATACTTTACAAACATATGCATTAAATTTCATATGCCACTTCAACCCTTTGAGTAATATAACATAATCTACTGTTTTGAGTTATTAACTTGTAATCTATTTTCGTATCGTCTGCAAATTTACATCTATTGCTAGTTATTCCCATTGCGAAATCAGTGATGTACTCGTATACAATAAACAACAAAGGACAGAGAACTTAACTCCGAGGTACTCCACTGGTCACCAGTTTTCAGCTTTACTTCAGACCAGTGATGCTGACCTTATACTATCTCCACGTTAGACATGAATTTATTGATTTTTAAATACCTTCCTCATTTCCGTCTTCATTAAACTTTTTAAAATTAAATTCTAATGAGGAACCCACTCAAATGGGGGGAGGCGGTGGCTCAATCGGTAGAGAGGTGGCCTGCAGTCCCACTGGACCCAGGTTCGAATCCCGGCTGGGGCAGGGAACAGTTTAAGGATTTGAATTTCATTAAATCAGGGTTTACTGATCTACCAGAAGACCCGCCGACATGTCGTAAAAATACCCCCGCTAATACCAATACACCAGTCCTGTATGAGACAGCCCTAGCATGTATTCAATATGGACGGTGGGTGTTAGCGCCGAAGTGGTGACATGTACTGTAGAGGTGTATGGTATGTAGGAGGACTGCTGGGCCCTGATAGCAGGCTGTGAAGCCTATGCCCAGAGTCGGACACATTAAAAAAAAAAAAAAAAAAAAAATACTCTGACAAAATTATGGTCAGTAGTGTGATAACCGTCCTGAGTATCTAATGTCGCCCCAGAACAAGGTAACACAACGCAATGATGAGAATCTTTATACCCAAGGTTTCAGAGACAAATTTTCAGTCATTAGATTTTCAAACCTACTAAAGCACATAAAATAAAGGCAGTCGATCTCTCCGTACCTTAAAATTCTAGCGAATGTAGCTAAGAAAACTGGATTGTTTTTACGTGTAGTTTTTATCATTTTTTGGTCACTCGAGATGTATAATGTGCTTCAGAAACATTTGGCATAAATACTGATGCTGACCACTAAGTTTGTTCTCTTTTTCCTGGTGATGTTGAATCCTCGAGAGGAAGATCTAAGGGAGATATCTAATGCCTCATATATCTGAAGTGAGACGAAAAGATGAGAATAGTTCGAGGAAAGAAATGGGGAGAGGAAACATGCAATTGAAGGAGAGAAGGGAGGGAAGATTTAGAGATGGCAGGAATTCAGGAAAGGGGTGAGGGGAAGTAGGTGAATGAAAAGAAAAGAAAAAAACAGAGAGGAGGAAAAAGAAGAGGGGAAGAGGGGAAACAATTTGTGAGAGTAATAAAAAGAAGAAAAGCAAATGGCGAAGAGAGTAATAGGAACAAACAGAAAAGCGTCAGCGAAGGAGTAAAAAATCGAGAAAGAGGATGATGTGAAACAAGGATTAGCATTAATGAGAGGTAAAAGGGGTACCTAACAGAGACCAACCTCGGCTGCTGGTAACAATATGTATAATAGAATAATTACCAACTAGAGGGGCACTCAGTGGAGCGCATCTCGCCGACAAGGGCAACGTAATTTCCAAACCACTCTTCTTAATGAGTTAGGTTTTCACATCACTGATTAGAGTTTCTCGAAAGTGTTTCCGGATGCAGAATCTGTAATACGATCCGGATCGGTCCTAAAAGTTAATCAATTGTTCCTTGGGACATGGGCTGTCTACCCACCAACTTTGGTCCAAATCTCTTTCTTAGTTTTTGAGTAATCCTGCTAACAGACAAACTAACAGACAGACAAACAGGGGTGAAAACATACTCTCCTTGTGGGAGAGAATAAATTATGAACAAAACCATATTGATATTTGTTGATACACTGGACCAATTTCCAGCCGTTAAGGAGCACCATTCCAGGAAGATGTGTGTGAATTAGTGACACCATTTAACCCATAAGGCCGTCAGAAACTGAAGCTCCGTAACAAGTGAGTACTGGACCCATTTTGGTATAGCTTTTTTTTTTTTTTTTTTCCCTCAAATTTAACCCTAAAATTACCCCCTGAGGGTAGTCCACCTAGTCCCGGGACACAGTGTCTAGATACTATGTAGATAAGTGATAGGATGGGGGGGGGGTAAATTCGTGAGTGCACGCGCATATGTGTGTGTGTGTGTGTGTGTGTGTGTGTGTGTGTGTGTGTGTGTGTGTGTGTGTGTGTGTGTGATATATTGCCTATTGTCAGCTAAGTGTTTGTGAGTGGGGATGTAGGTGGGGAATTAACAGCTTAGCTGACGAAGCCTGTCCGACACACAAGCATTTAATTCATTACACACACACACACACACACACACACACACACACACACACACACACACACACACACACACACACACAAACACACACACACACAAACACACACACACACACACACACACACACACACACACACACACACACACACACACACACACACACACACACACACACACACTTCACATTTACACACAGCGCACACGTAAACATACCCTCCACTACACATTCTTTGAGCATCCATCACTACATTGCCCCTAACAACACACGATCACACTGAGAACAAACACATGGGCACACTCCAGTATATTCACATCCCATTAATATCACCTCACTACCGTCACATATTCCATCCAGTCCTCACGAATTTCACACCTCACTCTCAGCTCTCTCAAACTTCACATTTAGTTATCATATACTCTACACTCAGCCCTCTCACACTCCACACTCAGTCCACACACACTCGCCCACTCCCCACTCAAAGCACAAACCCCCCCCCCATGCACTCCATATTTTACACCTCTCATACGCCACACCTAATCCACACCACTTTCATGCATTCCACATTCACTCGTCTCATAGTTAACCCTCAACCCCTGCATTCATTCTGCATTCGGCCATCTCACACTTCTCGTTCAGTCCACACATGCTTTTCACTTTTTCCACACCAATATCAAGCGCTCAGCAATCAGTCCACACCATGATCACTTTCTACATTCAGTTCTTACAATATCTCACTCAGTTCACAAAATTTAAAACACACACACACACACACACACACACACACACACACACACACACACACACACACACACACACACACACACACACACACACACACACACACACTCAATCTTCACATAAACCCCACACTGCTCACTTAGTCCACGTCTTCTTCACCCACTCCATACTTCACACACACACACACACACACACACACACACACACACACACACACACACACACACTTAGTCTTCACATAAGCCCCGCACTGCTCACTCAGTCCACGTCACCTTCACCCACTCCATACTTAACCCTCACACACACACACACACACACACACACACACACACACACACACACACACACACACACACACACACACACACACACACACTTAGTCTTCACATAAACCCCGCACTGCTCACTCAGTCCACGTCACCTTCACCCACTCCATACTTAACCCTCTCACACACACACACACACACACACACACACACACACACACACACACACACACACACACACACACACACACACACACACACACACACACACACACACACACACACACACACACACACACACACACACACACTCCACAGCCCTAGCTCCACACTCACGAGAATCGTATATTTCTTTCTCACAGCTTCACACACACACCCCTGCACACTAAATCCTCACACTCCAACGCCCTACACACTGAATGTTATCAATTTTATCTAGATGGATGCACCGATATACAATCAAAGGACACAAAGCTCACTAATTGTCTTTTATCTCTCACTGCTGTTCCTTGTTCCCTTTGTTACACCATCACTCCACACGAACAAAGCTACCTCCCTCCCTCAGACGCACTCTCAATCTGATGACGTATTTTGTATTCTATTCGTGCTTCCATCAGACGATTTCATTCAGTTTGAAGAGGCTTTTCGAACTGGAGGGGATAGATAGTGCCTTCATTAGTCCTTTCACTGTGGCAGGCTTTAGTTGAATAAATCGCGTGAAAGAAGTAAGATTAAATCATCAAAAGGAGTCATTTAACTGAGGGGGTTCACACACACACACACACACACACACACACACACACACACACACACACACACACACACACACACACACACACACACACACACACACACACACACACACACACACACACACACACACACACACACACCTTGGATCGTGTTTGTAAAGAATCCTAACCAGTTTTTAAACCCATCTCATACCAGAAGCCACGCCAGCCACTCCACGCATGTGTACTAAGTTTCTTTCAATCGCAGCTTATCTTATTCAGTGAGGTAACTCGTACAAGAAGCTAAAAGAAGCGTAAGTAGTGTCGCTTCAGGTGTGACTTACCTAAATGAATATACTAAGCTACAGTTCAAACACACGTAACACACATACGTATCGTGGTTGGCGTAACTCTGGCTGTGAGACAGTGTTGGGGATAAACAGGTTTCACTAAGTCAATTTTTATGACAATTTATTTTCGTATATTTTGACCTTTAATTTTTACTCTGATTTGATTATAAAGAGCTTGATAGCTGAATGCATAAGACAAGGATATAAACACGGACTCGGATCACTTCTTACCTTAATCCATTCAGTAGGGTGATGTCTTATGCTTGCCACCCGCCAGACGATTATATGTGGCTCATTTACGAAGCGCCTTTACTTATACTTTGGTTCTTTCTTCCTGGTAGACGATTTTATTAAGCATATGGACGATAGTGTCTTCTGTATGGGGGCGTATTAATCTTAGTATTGGTACTTTCTAAGCCATTATCTTCAGCTTAGCCATTTCGTTTCTGTGGTGTATAGTATTAGTTTATTAGCGTTACCATCATACCTTCTGGTTCACTTTAGAAGCCCGAGTTTGTGAAGGAGTTAATGAAGACCTTATTTAACCTTCCCAGTTCTTAATGTCTCTCCCACGTTAATAGTCGTCTGGATCTGCCAAGACTGGTATCAGAACTATATCTTTAGACTGAAGGGTTTAAGGGAGATTAGCTCTAATAATGAAAGGGATAACACATTTCTTGTACAGCACCCTAACAACCTCATTTCCTTGTATAGAGTTCCATCACTAAATTCGCTGCCTAGTGTCGAGTCACTGTATTAACACTGTAACTTTTGTAACAACTGCACAGTAACAATGTACCACTGTATCCGACTCAGTCATTAACTCGTGTAACGTTATGTGAGTGTAACCTTCACAGTAACTCATGTAATCACTCTGTCAAGACTCATACATCAGATTCTGTAAGTACTTTAAATACTGCACTGTAATACTAAGTCAGTGAATGCAACGTTGCAATTCCTGTAAATATTATGCTACGTCCATGTATCCGACACTGTAACACCTTTATGAACTGTAATGCTATGTTACTATATTAGTCACTGTAAACACTTGAATATCTTGTCCGTATACGCAAAGCTGTATTTCCCGTAACTCAGTATTGTGGCTCTGTAAATGACGCCGTAATTCCGTTAGCTGCTGTGTCATTAATCCCTACGACATAATCCTTATACAGAAATTCCTGTAATGGTGAATCACTGTATCCAACACTGTAAATTTTTAATAGTAACATCGTCTCTCTGAATTCCCCCTGTTTCATTTTTCTCAATATTTTCTGACACTGTTTATGCTTTGTGATTACTCTCTCTTTTTTCTTCACGTCATGGTTTGTACTTAATCCAACTTTTCCTGTGAGTGGACGGAACTGGCTTAGGAAGGTCAGAGGCAGATGATGTGATGTAAATGGGAGAGGTTCACAGGTAGGAATATTTTGGTACGACTGGCATTTTGGTATGATTCTGAGATATAAGGATGTTTTTTTAAAGTGGTATCGTTTAATGGGGCAACTTGGGACTACTTGGGTGGGATAGTGTAAGGCTGGTTGGGGGAGACTGTTCGGTAGGATGGACTTACTATGTTAGGAAGAAAATACATGGATAGGATGGAACTGTTGTGGTTGGATGGAGTTATTTTAGTAGGATGGAGATATTTTGATAAGACTATTCTATATTAGTAGGAGGACTGAGGCTAGGTTGGTAGGATAAATATTTGTTGGTAGGATGGGGCGACTATGGTAATGCTGTTATGGAATTAAGATGGAATTAGGAAGGCAGTGAATAAGATGAGTTAAGAAGATGAATAAGAAGAAAGAGGAGATGTGACTAAGCAAGGGAGGAGAATGAAGTGATGAGAGCGAGAGGCAAGGAGGGGGGAAGGGACGGCGAGGAAAGTGAGTGGGGATGGGGGAGGGAGTGAAGGATAGAGGCGAGGAAAGAGATGAAGGATAGAGGCAAGGAAGGAGATGAGGTAAAAAGAGAGAGTGGGGAATGGAAGAGGTAGGGAGAAGGAGAGAGAGAGAGAGAGAGAGAGTAGGAAAGGGAGGAAGGAAGGCGGTGGGGAGAGGGACAGTGAATGGGGAGCGAAGAAGGAGGAGTTGGGGGTAAGAGAAGGGAGAGATGCTGGGGGAGGGGGTAAGTCAGGAGGAAGATTGAAGTGAGGAGAAGAGTGAGTGGGAAAGTAAGAGGGGGGAGGAGGTAGGGAGTGGAGTAGGAGGGGAGGGGAAGAGAGGCAGAAGGTAGGGAGAGGGAGAGAGAGTGGGGAAGAAGGGGAGGATGGAGGGAGAGAGTGCGTGAGTGGGGAATAAGTAGGGGATGGTGAAGGGGAATGAGGTGAGAGGGAAGATGGTAGGGAAAGGAGGAGTGAGTGGGGAAGAGAGGAAAGGGGAGAAGTGAGTGGGGAGAATGAGGTAGAGGAAGTGGGGGTTGAGTGCATAGGAAACAAGAAGGGGAAGGAGGGGAAATGGGTGAGGAGGGAAAGAGTGACTGGGGTAGGGGAGATGGATGGGAGAGAAAGGATGGCCATGACTAAAACCAGAAGATGAAATTGAAGAGAAGAGATGAAGAGTATGTCAGAGAGAGGAAGAAAATACCAAAGTAATCTAAAGAAGGGATGAGAGGGTGCTCTTACGAAAGGAAAAGAATGTGATCTTGAGATGGAAAGTTAAATGTGGTGAAGTTAATGTTAAAAAGATTAGATGAAAGTAATGATAATAAGGAATGAGAAGTCAGTCATAAGAATAGGTGGGCAGGTGATCTTATGAAAGGACTGAAGGTGATCTCAAGAAAAAATGGGAAGATGATCTAAAGGAGTGGTGAGAATATGCGTGGGGAAATTTGGAATATGAGAAATAAGAGGAAAATAAGAGGAAGGAAGGGGTGGAGGAATGTAGGGAAGGGTAGGTGGGGAGGGCAGACTAGGAAACAGGCCTGGGGAGATAAGGAAGGCGTGAAGAGTTAATTAGGTAAGGAAGAACGTGGGAGAAAATCGAGGGTGAGAGGAACTTGGGTGGGGAGATAATGGGATAGGTGAATATGTAGAGATAAGGGTTGGGGTATCAGACTTTGGGGAGTTTAGAGAGAAAAATGACAGAGAGCCTAAGAAGGGAAAATAATATGGAGGTAAAAGAAGGAAAGAGTATGAGAAGAGGAGGGTAACGGGAGAGGCAGGATGAGGAACGGAAGGGAAGAGAGGGGAGGGTAAGGGGAGAAGCAGGATGCGGAGGGGAGCGTGGGGAGGGTAAAGGGAGAGGCAGGGTGGGGGAGGGGAGCGAGGGGAGAGAGCGAGAGCCACACATCCACTCTTCACCTCGACCACAGCACAACTGGCGCCCGGCTGCCTTACTTCTCGCCCAGTAGCCCGTCATTGTAGCCCGGTAGTCATCCATCCTAGTCCAGTAGCCCTTCATATTAGCCCAGTGTCCCTTCATTCTAACCCTGTAGCTTTTAATAATAATCCATTAACCTATCATTCTAGTTAGGCAGGTCTTTATTTCTACCTTATTGTCCTTTATTATAACTCACAAGTGTGTGTGTGTGTGTGTGTGTGTGTGTGTGTGTGTGTGTGTGTGTGTGTGTGTGTTCAGTGTATTTTCTGCGAAGTAATTAAAAGACCGTTCTGTAGGTCTTGTAATGTAGAAAAATGTATTCCTAGTATCTTTGGGAAATTACGTAACACCTCTTCCTTAGCGATTTATTCCACAACCCTCGGTATCCTTGCGTATGTTACTGATGCAACTGTAGATACAAAAATGATATAAATAACACAAGAGAATTTTTTGATAATGCCAAATAAATCGCTTGTTAACATATACAACGATACCGCCTATGACACCTATGTCCCTATTCTTTTCGGGTAAGGAGATTCCCTAACACATTTTCCCAAGCGACTTATTTTACTTATTACACCTTACTGTCCATCTCCACGTTACATAAGTCCTTCTAAAATCACCATACTCTGCATGAATAAAGTGCAAAAGGATATTAACCAGCCATATCCAAAAGTAAATCGCTAAGGAAGAGGTGTTAGGGAGCCTCCTTACCCTACGAGAGAGAGAGAGAGAGAGAGACAGTAAGGTATGAAGGTTAGGACTGGTATTAATTTCCCTTCATTCCTCACATATTTCCTCTCTCTCTCTCTCTCTCTCTCTCTCTCTCTCTCTCTCTCTCTCTCCCTAAAACACACAGTCCCCAAATGAGTAAATAACAGTGATGGTGTTAGCCCTTTCAATCCCAGAACTTTTTCCTTCCTGATTCCAGACGATCTTTTTAATTTTAAACAGACGATTTGCGGCGACGGGGTTAAAAGCAGTCTCCCTTAACCCCTTTCACAGCCCGATTTATTTCCTGAAGCTGTAAGGCACTGAAAGAAACAAAAAACACATAATCGGTCGGAAAGGGTAACAGTGCACTCCCTGCCTGTAAAAAAAAAATACTGAAGGGAGTATGACGAAGGGCGGCGTTCTCAGCGGTCAAGGAATCTCCCTAACACGTATTCCTTAGCGATTTAGTTTCGGATTTGGCTTGTTTATAGAATTTTGCACATTTCAGCAGAGTATGGCGATATCAGATATACTTAAACAAGACACAAGAGGCTGGTAGTGTACAATAAGCAGAAGAAATTGCTTTGGAAGGGAGACAGACAGACAGACAGAGGGAGAGAGGAGATCGCGGGCCTTAAACACTTTCTTTTTTTTTAACTTTTCGAACTCATGTCAAAATAGAGCGAGCTAGACTTTATTTATATATGGCAAAGGATTATATAATGGACTGCACACGCTAATCTACGCAGCAGCACAATCACATTTACCCTGCATAGTAAAAAATATTGTAACATATATATTTCGCTTCAACAACACCCAAAACATTTTCCAGTGTAGAGGATTATGTTGCGTTAAAATAATGTTAAATGATTTGATGTAATATATTATGATATATTATCAGTGCTAGTGGAGAGAGAAAGATTATGTGTTCACTCATTTCTCATACACACATAGACACACCGCTCATGTTCACAGAAAAGTGATGATTTTGAGAAAAGGGGTTCTCTCTCCTCTCTCTCTCTCTCTCTCTCTCTCTCTCTCTCTCTCTCTCTCTCTCTCTCTCTCTCTCTCTCTCTCTCATCATTTACCTCCTCCTAAGCGTACCTGTGCGCGTTATTGTGAGTTTGTATGCGAGTGTGTGTGTGTGTGTGTGTGTGTGTATGTGTGTGTGTGTGTGTGTGTGTGTATGTGTGTGTGTGTGTGTGTGTGTGTGTGTGTGTGTGTTTGTGTGTGTGTGTGTGTGTGTGTGTGTATTTGTGTGTGTGTGTGTGTGTGTGTGTGTGTGTGTGTTTCCGTAAGTATGTGCGTCTATAGAAAAAAAAAAGAGTTATCTGTACTTGTGTGTGTGTGTGTGTGTGTGTGTGTACTCTTGTGTAGGCGGCATGAGGATGTGTGAGTTTCGAGTGTGGTTATGTATGTTTTTATGTATGCTTGAGTGGTTAAGCGGGCGTGTGCGTGTCCAGGTATTAGCCCCATTGCTTAATGAAAGGCCTACCTAAAGTTATTATAGCTCTGGTTTAGCGAGGATATAACATAAAGGGGTAAGAGAGACTTAATAACCTCTCCACTTAAGACCTGACTAATACCATGAATAATGTCCTGACCTAAATTGCACTGTCTGGGGTTCTGTTGCCATACTTATTGTCTTCATAAGTGATACTCAGGGTGCTTTAATGTATCCTTCGTGTTTGTGGCAATTTTTTTTATCCTTTTGTGGTGGTGCAATAACTCATTTCCTGCCAGACCTCGCTGTTTAATAATGTTCTATAACTGCTGAGATCCAGTGTATGCAGTTACTTGAGGAGGTGGCTTTTACTTGTCCCTACTGTTGTTTCTAGAAGCACTATGCCATTTTGCTCATATGCTTCCATGGTTCCGTAATTGACAGCTATGGTTTTATTGCAATGAAACTGTGATGAAATATTATGGCTGCTTTTCCTTTTATTCACGAACGGTATGGTTTCTTTTCATGGAGATCATAGTTTTTCGCTGTATTAACGTGGTTTCATAGTTATAGTTCTCTCATTTTCTCTGGCGTCTTTCAAGTGACTGCATTTTCTCATACTCGCAAAGACTACTGCCATCACCATATCTTACCCCATAACTGTAGTTAGAACACTACAAATAGCTAACTCATACCACCACCATCAGCATTACAGCCACCGCCACCCATACCACAACAACGGCAACAGCAATAATTATAATCAATCTGTCCCAGACGCCTTAATCCCATAAGGGGTGGCCACAAACAAACCGCCTCCATGTTTCCCTTCCCCGGCCAATTTGCTGCCCTCCCCCCAGCCAAAATACCCCTCTCTCATATGCCTCTCCACTCCATCCCTCCATCTCATCCTCGGTCTACCTCTCCCTCTTCCCCCCTCCACCTCACTCACATACTCTCCTTGTTAGTCTCTCTCCATCCTCTCCACATGGCCAAACCACATAAGCGTATTTCTCATAACGCTATCTATCAAATTCACATCCACACCACAGTGTTCCTTCACTTCCTCATCTGTCAGTCTGTCTCTTCATGTAACTCCACATGCTTATCTCAAATAACTCATTTCCACTGCTCTCGCTCTCGACTTTTTTCCCTCCATCAAGATCCAAGCTTTGCATTCATATGTTAGAGTAGGTATCACAATGCTATCATGCAGCGACTTTTTTACTTCCATGCTCACTTCCCTATTTCTTATCACTGCATTCATAGAAACAGCAACATTTCTTCCCTGTTGTGCCCTTTAAAGCACTTCACCCTCCAGACTTCCATCCTTACTCATCACATTATTTCGTACCCAAGTACCTAAATTCACTCACAATTTCCATTTCCCGATCATTCAAACTCACTGTGCATTCAGTGGCCTCATTTCTCTCGAAGACCATAACTTTACTCTTTCTACATTCACCTTTAGAATCCGTTTCTTACACACTTATCCCAAACTCATTTACCAAGCCTCGCAGTTCCCCTTGCTCTTCACTTAACAATACAGTATAATCTGCAAATAGCAAAACAGGAAGTTTCCAAACGCTGCCTCTCTCGGTGGGGCCGCTCCAACATCCACTGCCCTACCTTGTATCTCTTTGATAACCCCATCCATATTCAGATTGAACAGTCATGGAAACATGACACATCCCTGTTTCAATCCAACATTTAGATAGAAAAAAATCACTCAGTTCGCTATATACACGCACAGCAGCCTTAGCACCCTCATACATACTCTTCATGACATCCAACAGCTTCTAATTCACTTCATATGTTCTTAATATTATCCACATTCCTTGTCTATCCACTCTTGTCATATGCTTTCTTCAAAATCCATGAAGACCGCATACAACTTTCCTTTCTCCAGAAACTTTTCCTCTAAAGAGCTAGGAATGAATATCTACTCTATACAACCTCTTCCCTTCCTAAAACCTCCCTGTTCTCCTCCAACTAATTCCTCTGCTGTTTCCCTAACTCAGTAAGTATCCCATCATATACTTTTTCCTATTACACCAAGACGACAAATGCCCCTATGATTACCACACATTTCTTTTTTCTCCTTTTCCTTTGTACAGGAGAATAATTATGCCGTACTTCCAATCTTCCGGGACTCTTTATCTTCCTCTCGGGCCAATCTGCACATCTTCCATATCTGTTCTACTGCTATTTGTCCTCCGGGCTTCAGCACTTCACCACACACACTCCATCAGTCCCTGGGGCATTCCGCATTTTTACTTGCTTCATTGCTTCCACCACTTCCATCCTACTGATCTCTTCCTCCCTTCTCACCTCCCTCCTTCTCCCAGCCATTCCCCAGCTACTTATACTCGCATTAGTTTCATTCTCTATGTTTAACAGTTCCTTAAAATGTTCTCTCCATCTGCTCACTTTTTCTCCAGTCTCCACTATCAGTCTACCATTTTTATCTTTCACTCACCTACTAACTGTCTTTATCACCCTGTATAATTCCCCTTACCTCCTTCCTGAACATTACAACTCTCATGTGTGGGGAGGTTCCCCACAAACAGCTCTTCTCAGTAGGGTGGAGTCAAAGGCATTTCGTCTCATTAACTCTTCTCCTCATACTTGCTCCCTTCGCCGCATTGTTGCATTATTATCTCTTTTCTATTGCTGCTTGAATTGCCAGTGCTCCTCTGAACTGTCTGCTTGCATCCCTCCACCTCAACGACGGGCGCGTAGCACCCGACTTTTTTTTTTTTTTTTTTTTATGTGCTCGACTCTAGGCATAGGCTTCACAGCCTGCTCCCAAGGCCCAGCAGTCCTCCTACATATCATACACCTCTACGTGTCACCACTTCGGCGCTAACACCCACCGTCCCTTTTGAATACATGTTAGGGCTATCTCATACAGGACTGGTGTATTGGTATTTGCGGGGTACCTTCACGACATGTCGGCGGGTCTTCTGGTAGATTGGTAAAGTCTGCTTTACATGAAATTCAAATCCTTAAACTGTTCCCTGCCCCAGCAGGGATTTGAACCTGGGTCCGGTAGGACCGCAGGCCACCTCTCTACCGACTGAGCCACCGCCTCCCCCAACAACAAACTCTCATCCCTTTTCTGTCCAACTCTCTAATGCATGAGTTAACACTTACACGCAGTCCTTCATTTATGCAACATATTTCCTACTTCCTACGATCTCCAGTCTTTCAAACGCAGTGTGTCCAGGCATCTCGAAATGAACCGATCTTGAATTTGGCTGTCTTTTGTATTTTTTTGTTGTTTTGTTTTTCCTTGGAAGGAACGGTTTGTGGGCTCTTGTCCCTTAGTTCCTTCTTCCCTGCATTAAAAAAAAAAAAAAAAAAAACTCACATGCTGCAGAGATTTCTTTTGTGAATATATTGCACACACCTTCCACCTCCCCCATTTGCTCCAGATCATATTTGTCCGATCCTTCCTTCACTTTTTTATATTCTGCCTTTTATTCCATCCTCGTGCAACCTTTCTACTCTCCTTGTTTGGACTACAGTTTCTTGTCCTCCTCTCCTTTTATTTATCTATCACATTTGTACCTTGACTCTCACTACCACCAAGTGGTGGTCAGAAAGTCCACTTCCCCAACCTCTGTACGTTCTTGCATCCATTATATACCTTATCATTCTGTCATCCTCAAGCACATAATGTCATTGCCTTCCATTCATTCAGTTCACCACCCGCCCTCTTCATCACTAACCACATATACCTGCGGATCATTTTGTGCCTAAAGAGGGTATTGGCCATCACCAACCCCATCTGCGCACAAATGTCCACTAGAGCACTGCCATTCTCATCCACTTCTGAAGCACACCACACTCACCAAATGCTCCATCCACCTTCACATTCCCTATTTTCCCATTCATATCTCCAATCAAACACACTCTCTCACTCTCATACATTTCCATGCGCGCTTCCATATTTGCCCAATGATAATAATAATCATCATCATCATCATCATCATCATCATCATCATCACTTGACTCGTAACTTCCATTATGCTCGCCACTATAACCATTGCTGTAACCCTCATAACTATCAGTACCACAGTCATTACTTCTGCCGTTTTGACAGTCATTATCACTACCACCATCTGCAACCAGAATCGACATCACAACCACAATCACCACTATAGAACACCACATAACCACTGTCAGCACCACAACCATTACATCCACCATTAAAATCACTGTCACGACAACCACAACCAGTTCTACGACTATCACTTCATGTACCACCACCACAATATCCACCTGAGTCACCACCATCACCACTACTACCACAGCTACCACCACTACCACAACCACCACCACCACCACCACCACTACAAAAATTACCACTATCGCAGCCACTATTTCAGAGAGACGCGGGTCGTACATTTAGTGTTAATATAAACATAGGTGCTTATATCAAGGAGCGGAGGTGGAGAGAAGGAGAAACAGGGAAAAGGAGAATAAGACAGATGAGGAGGGAAATGAGGTGTGTGTGTGTGTGTGTGTGTGTGTGTGTGTGTGTGTGTGTGTGTGTGTGTGTGTGTGTGTTTTGTGTGTGTGTGTGTGTGTGTGTGTGTGTGTGTGTGTGTGTGTGTGTGTGTGTGTGTGTAAAATATTAATGTTTTGGCGTCTGACTCCCATAGGCGTGAATCCCATGAACTTCAGCTTTTAAATGCAGTCTGAGAAATATTTTACGGTTGAAGGAACATTATCACAGTGTGGATGGTGTGGCCTGTGTGTGTGAGTAATATTCTGCGTTCGGGTGCTACTTAGTAAGGGTTTTGTCACGTTGCAGCCAGACAAGGAAGAATGATGGTCAAAGGGAAATGAAATACTTCTGCGGAATGCTACTCAGGAGAAGGCTTTAGCAAGATAGTGGCCCTTATTTTCATGACAAAGGCCCGTGTTTTCGTCGGTTAATGAATCTCCCTAACACCTCTTCCTAAGCGACTTATTTTACTTCCTTGCCGTGCTATTCTGTGTTGCTTAAATCATTCTAATATCACCATACCCTGCATAAATTACGTCTATCTATCTATCTATCTATAGCCCGACGCCCTAATCCCGCAAAGGGTGGCCGCAGACAAAACGCCTCCAAGTCACTCTGTCACCCACCATTTGACTCCCCTCCCCCCAACTCACCCCCCCTCCCTCATATACCTCTCAACTCCATCCCTCCACCTCATCCTCGGTCTACCCCTCCCTCTCCCTCCCTCCACCTCACCCACATACACCCTCTTAGTCAGTCTTTCACTCTCCATCCTCTCCACATGTCCAAACCACCTCAGTGTATTTCTCCTAATCTTTTCAACCACATCCACATCTACCCCACAACGTTCCTTCACTTCCTCATTCGTCAACCTGTCCCTCCATGTCACTCCACATGCTCCTCTCAAGTAACTCATTTCCACTGCTCTCACTCTTGACTTGTTCCCCTCTTGCAAGGTCCACGCCTCGCTTCCATACGTCAGGGTAGGGATCACAATACCATCATGCAGAGACTTCTTAACTTCCATACTCACCTCCCTATTTCTCATCACTGCTTTCAGTGTGCCAACAACCTTCCTTCCCTGCTGTACCCTTTCACGTACTTCATCCCCCAAAGTTCCATCCTTACTCATCACACTACCCAAGTACTTGAATGCACTCACATTCTCCATATCCTCACCATCCAACCTCACTGCACACTCTGTGACTTCATTCCTCTCAAACACCATAACTTTACTTTTGTTTACATTAACTTTCAGCTTCCTCCTCCTACACACTGTCCCAGATTCATTCACCAATCCTTGCAACTCCCATTCATCTTCACTCAACAATACTGTATCATCAGCAAACAGCAACACCGGAAACTTCCAAATCTCACCCTCATTCATTAGGGCCACCCCCACATCCACTGCCCTACCTTGTACCTCCTTTACGACCCCATCCATATATATATTAAACAGCCATGGAGACATTACACACCCCTGTTTCAGTCCCACATTGAGATCAAAGAACTCACTCAGCTCACCATCCACTCGCACCGTAGCCCTAGCTCCCTCGTACATACTCTTCACAGCACTCAACAATTTCCCCTCCACTCCATATATTCTTAATACTTCCACATACCTTCCCTATCTATTCTGTCATAAGCTTTCTCCAAGTCCATGAAGGCAGCGTACACTTTCCTTCCCTTCTCTAGATACTTCTCCACTAAACATCTTAGAACAAATATCTGATCTACACACCCTTTTCCCTTCCTAAATCCCCCTTGTTCTTCTCCAACTAGCTCCTCTGTCATATGCCTTATGATAAAAAAAAATATATATATATATCGTTGAAAATGAAAGCACTCGGACAACCAACCAGCTGCCAGTTTTCAAGGCTCTATCCTCTCAGAAGATATCGAATAGGCTTTTGTATTTTATTCCGACTAACGCCAGGCAAAAGTGAGTTATGAGAGTCTGGAAGTGTTAGTACTTGTGCCATTTACCCTCTCAGTAACCCCATTCCAGGTAACATCAAGCAATTTTATTCGGCTGAAAGGAAGTCAGAGGAGCCTGTGAGATTGAATGTTATACTCCATTAACTTCGGCCTAAAACTGCCAACACTGTATCTTGAATGCTAAGTTACGAAAACAGATTAACACCAGAATATGATTCTAGTCAAGAGAAGGTGCTCAGAAAGGGGGCAGAGTCACAGTACTGTCTCTTTCTGCCACTGAGCTACGAAAAATGTCACAAATGGACGAAAATCTGGACCAAGTTAAAGTGATTAAAGTATTGTACTATAAGTTGAATAATTATAGTATTCCATTCCATTTTATATGAAGCGATTTTGTTCAGATGGGAGTAAGTCACAGAAAACTGAGATTTTTCATATCATCCTCACTTCATTAGCCATTCATTCTTCACTGATCTCATATCCTTCCCGTCCTCCTTCATCTCCTTCGTGGAATTACTGTCGGTAGTAAGAAAAACACAAAGAAACATGGCGTCGTACTGTAGGTGTTAATGTAGATGGTTTCTCGTCTTTTTACTGCCATATATCTCTCAAGCGAGCAAGAAAATCGTCTAGCAGGAGCAAGCCGACATGTCGTTAAAATACCCCCGCTAAGACCAATACATCAGTCCTATATGAGACAGCCCTAGCATGTATTCAGTATGGACGATGGGTGTTAGCGCCGAAGTGGTGACATGTAGAGGTGTGCGGTACGTAGGAGGACTACTGGGCCTTGAAATCAGACTGTGAAGCCTATGCCCAGAGTCGGTCACATTAAAAAAAAAAAAAAAAAAAAAAAAAAAAAAAAAACTTCAATGATAAGGCGTATGTGTAGAACAGGCGTTAAAGTAGACAATTTTACGATTCTGTTATATCAACCGAAAGCATGAAACCTTAAAAAAATATATAGATACTCGTAGATAAGGAATGGATTTGGTTTCACAAAAATCAATTCTAATATACCAAGAAACGAAAGTACTCTCAATCAAAGACCATAATAGGAATGAAATGCACAGTTCACGGCTGAACACAAGAGATATCTCGTGCATGTGGTTTTACGTTATACACACACACACACACACACACACACACACACACACACACACACACACACACACACACACACACACACACACACACAAATAACTTGCAAATATCCACTCAGTTACCAAACCCTTCATTATACAAACGACCACCACAACAGCGCGAAATAAAAAAATCTATCAAATATTGAGCTGGATTTTTGGCGGATGAGGAAGCTCCCTAACACCTCTTCCTTACGGATTTATTTTTGGATATGGCTGGCTAATATAGTTTGGTACGTTATTTATGTAAAATGGAATGGAATACTATAATTATTCAACTTATAGTACAATACTTTAATCACTTTAACTTGGTCCAGATTTTCGTCCATTTGTGACATTTTTCGTAGCTCAGTGGCAGAAAGAGACAGTACTGTGACTCTGCCCCCTTTCTGAGCACCTTCTCTTGACTAGCATCATATTCTGGTGTTAATCTGTTTTTGTAGCTTAGCATTCAAGATACAGTGTTGGCAGTTTTAGGCCGAAGTTAATGGAGTATAACATTAAATCTCACAGGCTCCTCTGACTTCCTTTCAGCCGAATAAAATTGCTTGATGTTACCTGGAATGGGGTTACTAGGCACAAGTACTAACACTTCCAGACTCTCATACCTCACTTTTGCCTGGCGTTAGTCGGAATAAAATACAAAAGCATATTCGATATCTTCTGAGAGGAATAGATCCTTGAAAACTGGCAGCTGGTTGGTTGTCCGAGTGCTTTCATTTTCAACGATATATATATATATATTTTTTTTTTATCATAAGGGTTACAGTAAATGTTTCTGGCAGTAAGAGTGCTCAGATAATATGTATAGTTATTTGCGTAGATTAATTTTAAAATGAGTCTCTACAATGACAATCAGAGCCTAGAAAATTGCGAAATTTTCAGTTCTCCTGCCATATCAACAACATGTCGCAGTAATGACGTATAATTTACCTTATTTTACATTAGCATGGGAAAAAATCAAAATATCGTAAAATCGAAGTGTTGATTTGACAGAACTGAAAATTTCACAAGTATCAAGACCATCTGATAGACTTTGTGAGGCCTCAGTTTATCTTTGCAAATAACTATATATACGTTTTGTTTGAGCAGTCTTATCGTCAAAAGGTTATTGTTACCCTTATAATGAAATTCTTAAATACATCGTTACGAATAGATTCACTCGGACAACCAATCAACTGCCAGAAGAGATCCAATAGGCTTTAGGGCTGACAGGAACAGACTCAGGACTCTTTGCTCACTACTCAGCTAAGTAAAATTGACTGCCGGTAGCTGAAGAGATGATTAGAGTTGTTCCTACTGTAAAATGATATGATTTAAACAGGAAATGCTGTGGACTTCACCGAGAGTAGGGTAAAAGTGGGGAATGTCGTGGAGAGAGAGAGAGAGAGAGAGAGAGAGAGAGAGGATATGAAAAAGTTACATATACGGTGGAAAGTTGTGTACGTGTCACGAAGTCTAAACGTGTGTGTGTGTGTGTGTGTGTGTGTGTGTGTGTGTGTGTGTGTGTGTGTGTGTGTGTGTGTGTATACTTGTCCGTTTGTGTCCATCTGCCTATATACATTCTAATTCCTATGCCCTTATTCAAGTAAGGAAGCTCCATAACACCTCTTCCTTAGCGATTTATTTTTGGATATGGCTAGTGAAAATCCTCTTGTACGTTATGCAGAGTATGGTGATGTTAGAAGGATTTATATAACAATAGGAGAGTTAGGTATAATAAGTAAAATAAATAGCTTAGAAAAAGGTGTTACGGAGCTTCCTTAACCGACGAGAATTCGGGCCCTTGTCCTTGCGCTTTTTTTTTTTTTTTTTTTTTTTTTAGAAGTCATGACAGGACAAACACATAATTCTCGGAAGGAAGAAGTCAGCTTCCTTGAACACACACACACACACACACACACACACACACACACACACACACACACGCACGCACGCACGCACGCACGCACGCACGCACACACACACACACACACACACACACACACACACACACACACACACACACACACACACACACTCACACACACACACACACACACACACACACACACACACACACACACACACACACACACACACACACACACACACACACACACACACACACACGATACAGGACAAGAATATAACTAAACCCGTTGAAGTCATTTTTCTAGATTAATCCATTGCATAATATTACTTAGGTATTTTAGGTCAGTTTAGGCTATGGAAATTCCGGTCGGATTAGGTCCATGCAGGTCCAGTAATAAGGGGGAAATAAACTTTGTCCACCAGTCTGACCGGTCCGGGAATTGAACTCGAGATCTACCAGGTGCGAGCTGGGTATGCTAACCACTGCACCCCCGGCTCCCCCTACCGTGCAACTCACTGGCAAAGTTTTAACGAGCATCCTGACTAACCACACATGAGGGACCTCGTGTTGGTTCCAGCCACCTGCTTTGAGGGTTTAAAACACGGGAGGGAAAAATTCAGCAGTGTGTGGTGTGGGGGGGGGGAGAGACAAACATTTGGATAGAGACAGACATACAAAGAGAGAGAGAGAGAGAGAGAGAGAGAATGGTTAAACAGATCGTGGAAGCGTAACCACAGAGGCCATGGCCGCTGTACAGTAGAAGTAAAAGCAGAACAAGGATAACTATTATACGTATATAACATAATTATCATCATCATCAGCCGTTTGAGTATCCACTGCAGGACCGGCCTATCCCGACCGAAGTGGGGACGATACAGCCAATGTATCTCTACCAAGTGGCTTAGGCTGTCTGGTAGAGATTGTATGTAGGGTGAGAAGTGCTTGTAAGTGCAATTGTAGTGTTGGAGTGGCTTTGGATGTGTGTAGTCTGTGAACCAAGTGTAATCGGCCCGCGCAAGCCGATTGGGTGCAAGGATACTTTACAGTAATCGGCACTAGTTCAACCACAGCACCCCTGGTGTCCGCCAATGCAGTACGTGGCCGGGTGGCCGGGTGAACACTCCCAAAGTTAATTACCCTAGTGGGGCGCGAACCCTGGCCCACCCGTGTACGAAACGCACACTCTACCACAGAGGCTCCATATATATATATATATATATATATATATATATATATATATATATATATATATATATATATATATAGATAGATAGAGAGATAAATATAATATATAGATAGATAGATAGATATAGATAGAAAGATAGATAGGTAGATAGATAGATATATTGTACATCCCATTTCTGTCCTACCTATTGAGATGTTAGAGTCTGCAATAAATGACACCGGAGAACACACTCAAGTTTTATTATACTTACTAAGTATATAAATTATTGTTATTGTGATGGGCACATGGAACACAAAGAAACATTGTATGGTGTGTGATAGGAGTCCCTTCGCTAAATAGACTGTCCAAGTGGACGTGTCACCTCACAATAATTACTTAAGGCCGTCATTGCCCAAAACTTATATAAAGAGAAACTTGATTTGAAGAGTAAGTGTAATATGGATATTTGTATGTGGTAAAGTACGAGCATGTGGGAAATAACACACAAGATGTTTGCCATTAGAAGCCTATGTTCCTGTCAGGGATGCATTTTTTTTTTTTTTATGCGAGGAAGAAGAAACCAAAGGTCACGAGCATGCAATAACTGTTCCTTCCAAGAGAAAAACAAAATACAGGAGAGAGCCAAATTCAAGATCCGATCATTTCGAGATGCCTGGACACACACTGCGTTTGAAAGACTGGAGATCATAGGAAGCAGGAAATACAGACAGAAGGAGACAGTTCCAGAGTTGACCTGTTGCATAAATGAAGGACTGGGAGTAACGGTTAACTCTTGCATTAGAGAGCTGAACAGAAAAGAGATGAGAGTTTGCTGTTAGACGGGTGCTGTGCACCCGTCGTAGAGGTGGAGGAATGCATGCAGACAGTTCAGAGGAGCAGTGACCATTGAAGTAGCGCTAGAAAAGAGATAAAGATGCAACAGTGCGGCGAAGAGACAGAGGTTGAAGGGAGTCAGTAAGAGGAGGAGAGTTAATGAGACGAACAGCCTTTGACTCCACTCTATTGAGAAGAGCCGTATGTGGGGAACTTTCCCACACATGAGAGTTGTACTCCACACAGGGACGGATAGAACCCGTGTATAGAGTCAACAATTGTGCAGAGGTAAAGAAGGAACAGGGTCGGCTTAGCACACCTAATCTCTTGGAAGCAGATTTTACAAGAGATATAATATGATCTTTCCAAGATAAGTCCCGAGTAAATGAAACCCCAAGCATCTTCAAAGATGATGCAGGATTAAGATGAATATCACTGAACATTAGTGGGTATACCTGTGGAAGATTTTGTCGGGTTGATAAGTGTAAGAACTGAGTCTTTGATGCATTAAAAACAAGATTATTTTTACCCCAGTCAGAGATACGAGCCAAGTCAGACATTAGGTGTGCCATAGCCTCATCCCTTGTTTGTTGAAGTAACTGCTGAGATGGGCGTTGCAGGAACCGAATGGAAAAGTGGAGGGTGGAGTCATCAGCGTATGAGTGGATAGGGTTAGATGTACAGCTTAGAAGGTCATTGATGAATAAAAGGAAGAGAGCTGATGATAGGATAGAGCCCTGAGGAACACCACTGTTGACAGATGTAGGAGAAGAACTATGGCCGTCTACAACAGCGGCTACAGAACGAGCAGAAAGGAAGCTTGAGATGGAGGCACAGATAGAAGGATAGAAACCGTAAGAGGGCAGTTTGGAAATTAAAGATTTATGCCAGACTCGATCGAAAGCCTTTGAGATGTCAAGTGCAATGGCAAAGCTTTCGCCAAAGTCCTTTGTCAGTCCTCTGTCAGCCTTACCAGGATGCTTTGAAGGTACTTTAGGAAAAGATGCTGAAGAAATCCCAGTTTTTTTATTATGAACAGAATCTTCGAGGTGGTGACAGAAGGCTCCATGGAATTGTAACTTTTTACTAACCCTTCTTTCTGTGCAGTTTTTCGGACATAACCTCAGCCATTCTGCAAGCTTTGGGCGAGAGCATCGAGAAGGGACAGCTGCAGCATTGCAACGGCTTAATGAGCTACAGTGGTTTGATAGATCAGAAAGTATCTTATCAGATGGACTGTTCTGTAGATCTACTGGATCATGACAAGTAATAAGGCTAAAGTGTATGTCATAAGGTTCTGTTTTCCATGGTACTGTTTCACATTCATGTACACGAAATGTACACCCACGGTGGTCCAGGGGGGTTCCGTTCAAGAGATACCTTTCACCCTCAAAGAGATTTAGAATCCCTCGGGTCGTACTCATGACGGAACGAAATTCAGTTCTTGAGAAGTCCAAGATTGCTGTTTTTCTCCACGTCCTGGTTTCTTTCTGTATAATCGCTGCAAGGTGAAGTAATTGAGTCAGGGATGGAACTGAAGACATCTTATTAATTGCTTGTGAAGATGGGACTCTCTGAGGGGTGCCTCGGTGTGAGATCTGGGTAGTTGGCTTGTGTTGGGACGGTGTTGGACATAGGCCGGTGTGCTTGACAGTTAAGGAAGCTCTGTAGCTCCTTTTCTTTAGCGATTTATTTTCCATTCTACACTTCACTTCTGTCTTGTACCTTCGTAATGTGAACATAGAAGGCAAGAATAACATACAAGGAAGTAATAACGAGATGTATGCAAAAATTAAGTGGTAAGAAAAAAGTGCGAGGGACCCTTCTTATCCGAGGAGAACACGACCCACAGAGGATGCTTCGTGTTTCAAGATTAGGCCCGGGAATTAACGCAAACGAAGATCCGAGGCTGCCTTTCCTCTTAACAGATATATTATTCGTGTCTAGAATCAAGAGAGATACTTTTGTTCATGACACAGGCTCTCTTACACACACACACACACACACACACACACACACACACACACACACACACACACACACACACACACACACACACACACACAAAACGTATGGAATCATCTCCCTGTTAACACCCTTCCATTTTCATTGGCAAGGGTAGCTAAAATAGGTTATTACGAGTGTGTAGAGAGCTGTAAATTGTGAATGCATATCTCTCTCGTGTATCAGGAAAAGCTTTTAGGCTTCACCACTGCGGAGAATAAAAGTGAAAGGTTTTATTTGAGGATTTGTGTGTGGGAGTGGGGAGGTGGGAGTGGGAGAGATTTGGACTGGAAAGTGGGGAGATGGGGAGGTGAGAGGTGTGGCTTGAGTGTGGGGACGTGGGATGGGGAGGGGTTTGGTATGCAACGGTGGGTAAGTGGAGAGGGGAGGGAGTTGATGTGTGGAGTGGAGAGGGGAGTGGGCTGATGTATGGGGGAAGGAAGGGGATAGGAGTAGAGAGTTGAGGGGATGGTGTTTTAGGTGGATAGCAAGTTGGAGTGTGGGGTGGGATGGAGAGGAGGGTGGTAAGTGGGATGAAGATGCGATGGAGGCAGGTGTGCGAGGATGAGGAGATGGGAAGGGAAGGCAGTTGGTGTGGGAGGTGAGTGTGAAGGGGAGGGGGGGGACTGGAAAGTGGGAATGGGAAGGGTGTAGGAGTCTGGAAATGAGGAGGTAGGAGAGGGGTTGGCGTTAGGAGGAGGAGGTTGGAAAGGGGTTGGTGAGAAGGTGAGAGGGGGGCATAGGGGCATTAGGTGAAATAAAAAAAATAAAAGAGATAAAAGGATTGGTAAAAAGGTATTTAAAATTAGCTGTAGGAAATTGGAAAGGAATGTCGGAAAGGACAAAGGTGAGGAGAAGCAGAGAATGGTTTGAACAATGTATGAGAAGATATACAGTAGAGGGGAGAGGGCATGAAAAAAAGGCCAAGAAAAGGAGAGAAATGGATGTCAAGGGGACTGAAGAATGAATCAGGGGAGAAGAGGGGAGTGTAAAGAAAAATAAAAAAGTGCTAGAGGTGGAAGTTTCAGAACCCTTCGATTAATGGTGTGGTGTGGGTGTGGGAAGGTGTGGTGTGGTGTGGTGTGGTGTGGTATTGTATAGTGTGGGAAGGTGTGGTTTGGGTACACTAAAGTTTCTAATGTTTGAAGGAGTGAGGCACCTGGAAAATGTCGAGAAACAGACGGTGATTTCCGCTTCACTTGCAGCTAAGGAGAGCAAGTGAAAAGATAATGTATTTTTAAAATCCTGTGAACGAAAGAATTATTAAAAACTCGAGGGAAAACAAATCATGCAAAAAGAACATATATGAAAAGAGCAAGTATGAAAGATGTGAGAAAGAACATGCGTGAAAAGAACGGACGAAAGCATTAGTGTGAGAAGAATACGTGTCAGCATAACAAGTGTGACGAGAATAAGTGTAATTAAAACTCGTGTCGCTGTGCAGAGGGAGGGAAGGAAATAACACATATCAAGTTAAGGATGAAGGAGGTGCAGTACAAAGCAGGGGTCAACAGGTCAGGGGTCAAACGGAGAAAAGTGATGAGTTAATAGTTTCCAGTTCCGACAGATTTCCGTGAGTGAAACAAGGTCGACACATAAATACCCGTGGGTTTTATAGAGATAGGATTTGCTGTCCTTTTTTTCCTTCATTTTACGACAGATGTTTCCTATTCATAAACATTAATATGGATCTCCCTTCATTAATATGGGTAGTATTTCTCTGTCTTCAAAAAGGAAATAAATGAAGCTTTTAGGTGTATGTGTTGTCAAGATAATATTGTGCATATAACTGAATCGTCATTCCTTGTTCGCGTTAAAACATAATCTTGTTTGAAGGATTACATACATTGTGCATTGCCGAAAAAAAAAATATATATATATAGATAGTGTTTCCCCTTATGGGTGCGACTGTTTCGGTAATGAACGAAACACCGCCTAATGTCACGGGAAGGTTGGTATGCATTTCTCAACATGCCTCGTACACTGTCTTAATATTTCATACATATTTTGTACATACATATTTTAGGCTGTGTACGTAATAATCTTTCACTGTATCGACGTCTATATTCAAAACGGTTTTTCAATGATTTATATGCCTTCTCGAACGAACCTAGCAATTTCCAGAGTATGTTTCTGGATAAAAGTTATAATCCCCTCAAAATATGCTTCATAAAGGTCAACTTCCTTGATAAGAATCTTTAACCCAAATCGCTACACCCGCTGCTGTTATCCAGGTTAATTCTCCAGACACGTTTAAATCATTATACAAGATCAGTTGCTGAATGACTGTTTATTTTTTTATGCCAGTGAAGAGATTTATTAAGATTGTATTGTGCGGTACCCCACATGCCAACAAGCGGTGCCTGCTGTCACGCATGAATGTATAGTTTGACAAAGTTAACCATTACTTTTGCCCAAGTCACGTCTCCTACACGATTAGTAACCAGTGCTCTCATACACTCTCTCTCTCTCTCTCTCTCTCTCTCTCTCTCTCTCTCTCTCTCTCTCTCTCTCTCTCTCTCTCTCTCTCTCTCTCTCTCTCTCTCTCTCTCTCTCTCTCTCTCTCTCTCTCTCTCTCTCTCTCTCTCTCTCTCTCTCACCACGAAGCGTATCAACGATCATTATATATTACTGCTTCACATGAACAGCGTACCGTATGAAACCAGGTATATATATGTAATTCTGTGCACAAAAGACAAATGCTAATTATTAGGCCAAGTAAGAGCTCTGTGTTACGTAAAAAAAAAAAAAGGCATCAGAAAGAAGGTCACATTATGAGGTCGGTCAGGAGGACAGGTCACAGCATCACAGGGCAGGTCACAGCATCACAGGGCAGGTCAAGGCATCACAGGGCAGGTCAAGGCATCACAGGGCAGGTCAAGGCATCACAGGGCAGGACACAACATAAGAGGGTAGGTCACAGCATCACAGGGCAGGTCACAGCATCAGAGGCCAGGTCACAGCATTAGAGCCCAGGTCACAGCATCTCAGGGCAGGTCACAACATCACAGGGCAGGTCACAGAATGAGAGAGTAGGTCAGAGCATCAGAGGGTTGGTCAGTAGGTCAGTAAACAGCAGGTCGCATGATATGAGAGGTTAACAAGCAACCAGACAAGGCAATTGTGTGGTTGGGCGGTTTGAACGACTCCCCGTCTGCGTGGCTGAGGTGTATTTATTTCCTGTCATAATTTCCCCCTTTACTCCTCATTTCCACCTGATTTCCCTTTATTCCATTCCCTTCTTTTCCTGTAAATTTATTGTATTCGGCTGCAGCTTAGGGTGTGTGTTAGCAAGTACAGAGAAAAATAATACAACACAATAGCAATCCTGAACTTACTCTAGGTGACATAAAAGCTCCGTAGCAACTCTTCCTTTGGGATTTATTGTGAAAATTACACTTTATCAATCTCTTTTATGCTGTTTATATCATTTTAGCATCAACATAGTTCGCATCAGATTATATCATTTTAGCATCTACATAGTTCGCATCAGAATCATGAGAGGATAATAAGGCGTAACGTTAGGAATAAATCACTAAGATATTCCGAAATCTTTAGTGACTTGGACCATTATTTTCTTAAGCTAAGATCCCTAACACCTGTTCCTTAACGATTTATTTTCCAAACTATCCATTAATGTCCTTGTTTTTACTTCTTATATCTTATTAATATCGATTTAGGTTGAAGGAAATATCACACAGAAATATAGTAAAGGATCAGACTCAGAAATAAACCAGCCAGGAAAGGGTGTCACTAAGCTTCCAAATACTGACAATAGCTTCTTAATGGAAACAGTAAATTATAAGGAAACGGAATTTATCGGAAAAGTGATTGCAGTGTCGAGATCATTACACACACACACACACACACACACACACACACACACACACACACACACACACACACACACACACACACACACACACACACACACACACACACACACACACACACACACACACACACACAATTTGTTTTATAATCATTTCTAGTCCAGATGATTCTCTCTCTCTCTCTCTCTCTCTCTCTCTCTCCCGGTCTGAGTGGTATTGGTCGCGCCTGAAGAACCAACAGAGGCCTGGGCTGAAAGGAATCATTCAATTTCATCAGTTTCGGAATTTCCCAGGAGGGCCTCGCTTACCACCCGCCACCCTTCTTCCCCTAAGCCCCTTCCCCATCTTCGGCCTCCTTCTCCCCTTCCCTGAGTCTGGTAGTATGTGGTGCTGAGGCTTTAACTATTATCCTTTGTCTAAACACGGCCAGTACTCAGACAACAAGACTGACTGATGACTATTAAGGAAAGGGGATAGTGATTACGGAGTTCCCCCTGCTCAGTTCTTAAACCCTGTATCGGTATATGCCTTGGCGATCCGTTCTCCATTCAGGTTTATGTATATTTTATCTCTCTGGTTTTAAAAGACTGTCCCTCCTGGTTGTCTAGATGTACTATGACGTAAATAATCTCATAGTTGTTGTCGAAATTCGCCTCTGTGTGCCACCTACTCTACCATGGACTAGTCAATGCAACCATACCTTTCTTCCCCCTTTCTCTTAAATCGTCCGTCTTTCCTTCTATTGCTCCCTCCCATTCCCGCTTGCTTCCCTCCTCCATTCATGTCTCCTTTACCTTTCTCCCACTTATTCCCGTTTATTTTACGTCATTCATTTGGATTTAATCGCTTCTTTCGTTCTGTCTTTCCCCGTTCTGTTTTTTACATTCTACTTCTCTCCATCTTTTTTCATATCGTTTTCTCCATCATTTCCATCCATTTTCTCACCATCTTTTCCTACTCATCTCTTTTTCTCTTTCGTTCATAAACTCTTTCGTTTACTTCCTTTTTTTCGTTTTTAATTCCTTCCTACCTCCATTTGTCCCTCCTTTCATCTGTCCTCAGCTAACTTCTATCTGATCTCCTCTCCCTTCCCTAAATGCAGTGAGACGCATCCCATGGGTGAACCTGTTATTCAGTGCAACGTCAAGGCAAATTATTTTATTTTTGAACAGGTGTAATCGAATTCAGTTAACAGAATTCCACATAGGTACAGGTAATCCTTTATAAAGGCTCCTCCGATCACTATCTTATCATTTAAACCTGTGGACCCTCCCAAAAAGCGGCGGTAGTGACACTTAAGGCTAGTGACTGGGAGACCCTCAGGCAGTAGTTCCTTGATTTCCCTGGAACGATTACTGCTTCCATGGCCGAAAGTAATGTGGGTGTGCATCATACATTACGGTGGTTATTTTCTCGGGCATGGAACCATACATTCTTTTCGTCTGATGTCTGACGAAGGAAGAAAATCGTTTAATAACGCTTCTTTTAATGCTGTCCACAACAGTGAGAAAGACTACGAAAGATATCGTCGCCATCCAACCTCTGAATCTCATATCCTTTATGTTTCTGCCCGGAATCGTGCAAAGTCTGTTCTTCACTCTGCTAAAAATACTTTCATTCGTACTAAATACAGTACTCTGAACTCTCCAATCCAAAGTCTTCCCGCTCCCTCTGGCACCTTGCCAAAATCTTTTCAAACAGCTGTACTTCATCTTCCTTCCCACCACTTTTCCCCACTAATGGCTCTGTAGCTGTTTCTTCTACTGAAAACGCAGAACTTTTTGGCCAGACTCTCTCCTCCAATTTCACCATAGACGATTCGATGTTGTTCCTCCATCTCATCCTCCCTCTGACTTCCTCATGACTGACCTTAAATTTCTTCAGTTGATGTGTTTTCTCCAATCACTGGCCTCAGTACTAACAAGGCATATGGGCCTGATGGGATCCCTCCTGCTGTCCTCAAGAACCGTGCTTTTGTGCTTACACCCTACCTAGGTAAGCTCTTTCGTCTTTGTCTGTCGACTTGTACTTTCCTACTTGCAAGTTTGCTGTCGTTCAGCCTGTCCTGAAGAAGGGTGACAATTCCCAACACTCTGACTATCGCCCAGTTGCTTTAACTCCCTGCTTTTCTAAAGCTTTCGAATCTATTCCTAACAAAAAAATAAATAAATAAATAAATAAAGCATCTACCCTATCACAATATATCTGATCGCTAGCATGGGTTCTACCAGGATGCTCCACTGACAATCTTCTCACCTTTCTTTCAGACTCTTAGCCATCCTTCTTTTGGGACTTTGGCGAAAGCTTTGCCATTGCATTTGATATGTCAAAGGCTTGTGCTTGAGTCAGGCATAAATCTTTAGTTTTCAAACTGTCCTCTTAGGTTTTCTGTCCATCTGTCTGTGCCTTCAGTTATAGCTTCCTTTCTGGTCATTCTGTAGCTGCTGCTGTAGACAGCCACCGTTCTTCTCGCAGAGCAACCAAGAGTGATGTTACTCATGGTTCTCTTCAGTTACCAACCCTTTTCATTTTATTCATCAGTGACTTTCTGTATTTTACCTCCAACCCTATCCACTCATATGCTGATGACTCCACCATTCATCTTTCCATGCACTTTTCGCAGCGTCCTTCTCTCTCTCTCTCTCTCTCTCTCTCTCTCTCTCTCTCTCTCTCTCTCTCTCTCTCTACATGTATGTATGTAGAGGCAGATCGATAGACAGATAAATAGGTCCACTGTTAATTATCTTTCTAGTCTACTTTTCCCTCTTCATTCGCACCATCTGGCCAGCCACCACAAAACACTTTTCTCTTTGTTCCCACCATCTTCACCACCACTCAGCATCCATCCCGGAAGAGCTCAGACGTCCAACTTACCTGCCAAGCCATTCCACCTGCACTCCCAAGATTGCTTGTCTTCACCTCAGTCTCGATTTGTGTCTCAGCCATCGATGAACCTGTACTCGCAATATTTTCTCTTGAAGGAAAAAAAAGGGGGAGGGGGAGCTGGGGAAGAAAGGAAAACCAAGAAAAAAACAGTACTTTTATTCTTCTTTGCTTCTTCCTTCGGAATAATACTGAACAAGATCCCTTTTTTCTGAAATGGTTGAGCATATTGTATTTAAAGGATTGATGATTATACGCAGTGGAAAGAACAGGCTGAAGAAGATACGAGTCATCTATTGTATATATCAAACGTCAAGAGTATTTGTTGAGTCGTGCCTTAAAAATATGGACAGAAAATGGATGGCGGTGTGTTTCTCTCTCTCTCTCTCTCTCTCTCTCTCTCTCTCTCTCTCTCTCTCTCTCTCTCTCTCTCTCTCTCTCTCAGGTAATTTTATTCTTCCCCTATCCCTGTCCTCCACTTTTCCCATTTTTCTTACGTTCATCGGCCTCTCTTCTCAACCTCATTTTTTTTATTATCCTGCTTCCCCTTCCTTCTTTCGTTTCACTTTTACGCCTCTTTCACTTCCACTTCCTCTCCTCCATATATTTCTTTCCCAAATGTTTTTTTATGCTTTTATCGTCGAATAAAATTTCCTCCCTCGTTATTCCTCCCATATTAATTCATTTTTTTCTCAGTGCCACAGTTTTACCATATTTATTTGCTTCCCGTTTCTCCCTCAGCAATACTTTTTCTCACCCTGTCTCTCTCAACACCTATCCTTTCTTCCTGATTTCTCTCTCTCACTCCTTCCAGTCTGTTTCCTTTTTTCAGCCGTATATCCATTTTTTTTAGTTTGCACTTTTTGTCTTCCTCTTCTTTCTTTTACGTCTTGCATTTTCTGTTTTCACTTTCCCCTCCATTCCTACCCTTTTCCATTTTTTGTACCCTACCTTTCAACCTCCCTCACTCATTTTTTTTTTACTCCCGACTTTCTCTGCACTCTCCCTCTCTCCTTCTATATACCTGTTTCCATTTTACGCTGTCCATTTTATCTACTTTTCGTTCCCTCCTCCCATTCAATCCTTCTCACTTCAGTTTTTTTTTTTTTCTCTCTCTCTCTCTCTTCCTCCCTTCCTCCCTCCCATCTCTCCTTCTTTTCATGTCTTTTTATCATTATCTGTTACTCAGTGTCCCTCCTTCAGTCTCCCTGTTTCCTAAGTTTCTTCCTTTTCCTTCATCTCTTGCATCTACATTCCCCTTCAATCCTGCCCTTACATACATTTTCCTCTCTTCTGATCTTCCTTACGTTTCTCCCATTCACATTCCTTATTTACCCCGTCATTCCATTTTATGTCCTTTTAGTCCTATCGTCTGCTTCTCTCTCCAGTCCTTTTTTTTTCTTATTTTCTGTCTCACTTTCTCCTCCCTTCCATCGCACTCCCTTCCCCTTTCCCTTCCCTCCAAAATTCCCCTTCCCCTTTTTCCTTCCTCCTCCCTCTCTATCTCTCCGTTTTTCCTCCCCTCTCTCTTTCCTTTCTCATTTCCTCCATCCAGTCTGGCTATTGCTTCTTTTATGCGACCGCAACATTCATCTTCACTGTCAATTTTACCAACAATTCTCGATGGTGAGTGATTTTCGTCCTCCCTGCCACACCGACTCCTCTGCTGCCGGAACTACCACACGCATAAAGGTCTGGAGAGAGAGAGAGAGAGAGAGAGAGAGAGAGAGAGAGAATGAAGGAACAGGAACAAGTAGTCATCATCATCATCATCCACTCCTTGTCCCATCAGGAGTGTAGCGACCCGGAAGAAGGCTACTCGATCAGGACATTAAAGGTGAGGTTGACCAGCCTCACTCTTCCCCGAGTGGCATTATAACGTGAAAAATAAATCCCAACTAACCCTTGGATGCAAAACCCCTTATGAGTCCCGTCGGGTTGGAGTGTCTTAACATACTAGACCATCTGGCTTCCCTTGTTTACATAGTTACCACCCAACGTAGTAAATGGTTTCTTCGGCTACATGAATGCATTTGGCTTTTCATTGGCTTTAGATAAATCTGAACGCGGCAATACATCGAGTGAGTGGATGGTGGTCGCCTTCACTAACAGTGCGACGTGGAAAGGCAATGACTGGAACACGTTAAGAAATATGTAAGACGCTGAAGTTAAGGGGGACTCTGATGGAAAGAAATAATTGTATATATTAAGGAACAATACTGTCTTTACCCCACCCTGGTCTTAATTACATTACACACTGTCACCTAAATATATCGTCTGGAATGGCTGGAACAGAATATATGAGTTTGTGGTGAAAGCATATACTCTCAGACTGCTGTGAAACTCTCAGCTAAAGAAAATCTTTTAGTGTTTGCTGAATTAGTATGGTATTGTTGTCGAGGGCATAAAAGTATAAGAGGATGATGGCTCCAGAAAAAAAATAAATGAAATAACCCGATAAACACCAAAATATGAAAATAATAATAATAATAATAATAATAATAATAATAATAAGTGATTGACAAAGAGCGCTCCCTGAAAGACACAATATTCGATAACTGGAAAGGGAAGGAATGAGAAAAAATGACAATGGAGAAACAAGAATAACCAAAACAACGATCAGATGGCGATAACTGAGTAAATGGAAAGAAAAAGCAAAGACAGTCGACGAAAAAAAAAAAATGGAGAAGGAAAACTAAAAGAGGAAGGAAGATAAGAAGAGATATAAACAGTGTTAAGAGAAGTGATTGATTATTTTACTGACCGAGGCAGTTTCCATGATAAACGGTCTTGTATATTCTGGATCTAATACATTAAGTGGCTTATGGGGTAATGGTCCGAGCGATGCATCATGAGAGAGAGAGAGAGAGAGAGAGAGAGCATCAAACCACCCACATTTCCTTGTCAAAACTACGAATAAAGTAAAAAAGATGGCGTCATAATTATCGTCTGTCCTGCCAGAAGTTTATCCCTTAGCCCCTGTACTGTCTGATATGATGTTATTTCACATCCAAAGTGGGGCGCTTTCCTTCTATTTCTCCTTTATCTAAAGTTTCCTTTTCAAATTGCAGTGTTCACCACCATCTGTGGCTGTTTCTCAGTGTGCTGATGCACCTGGAGAAGGAGCCTCCATCGTTCAAATCCTTAATGACTGAAAGCATCTTGTGCAGCACCCTGCCCTGATCTCTGACTGCTTTGGAGGAAATTCCAGCATATTAAGTCTTGTTTTTACAACTAATTCCCCTGCTTACTTTGTCAATATTTTTCCGTTGGGCCTTTCTGATCACAAGCTATTATCAGCAGCCTGATCTACTGCTTCTGAGAGCTTGTGCACTCTCCCAACAAATGGTATTATGGTGCAGTGGAATGATTTTTGCATTCCTCTCCATTTTTTCTAAGTAACTCCAATAAACTTGATTTGGTCACGCTTGTAATGTTGTCCACGATATACTGTGCATATATAGATAGATAGATAGATAGCAGATATTTATTTATTTATACTTATATATAGATGTTGATATAGATAGATAGACAGATAGAGAAAAAGATATGTATGTATGTATGGATGGATGGATGACTTTTTGCAGGATCCATCCCCAACTTCTCTCTCTGTCACGTGAATTTTATGTGCCTGCCTAGATTCACGTTAAAGTGTCATTTTCCCTCAAACGACTTCATCCATTTTATGTGTATGAACTTTCAAATGCAAACACTTCCTGTTTCTTCTGGGAACCTCGCCAAAAACGTTTTCAGTAACCTTCTCTCTTTTCAAATCACATAGCTCTGTTCCTGTTTTATCTTTTGACAAACCTGTAATCATTGTTGAGATTTTCACCTCTATTTTTGCACTGTATGATCCAAGTGCTGTTCCTCTGTCTCCTCCTGTGATGTCTTAATACCTGACATCTGTATATCCTCATAAGAAGGATCTCTTGTTTTTACTAGATTCGTTCTTAATAAGTTGTTCAGACGTGATTGTGTCCCGCCTCCCCTCCCCATTGTTCATCAGAATTCTCTCTCCCTTGGAGTATCTGCTGCTCTGATGGATGGATTACTGGATTAACTCTGATTTCATAATATATCAACAACAGTTAGGTTTATTCCTCACTGTGTGCGATCTCAACAACTACAGGAATTCTAAATAGGATACAGTCAAGGCTTTTAGTCAGATCCACTTCCATTGTCTCACGAACTCCTTTCATCTCTCTCTCTCTCTCTCTCTCTCTCTCTCTCTCTCTCTCTCTGTTGCCGTCGTGTGTGTGTGTGTGTGTGTGTGTGTGTGTGTGTGTGTGTGTGTGTGTGTGTGTGTGTGTGTGTGTGTGTGTGTGTGTGTGTGTGTGTGTGTGTGTGTGTGTGTGTGTGTGTGTGTGTGTGTGTGTGTGTGTGTGTGTGTGTGTGTGTGTGTGTGTGTGTGCGCGCGCGCGCTATTCTTGTATATAGTTCCTTTTCTCTTCCACTTCTATAGTTCTTTCAATCAAGTTATTAAACATTTTTTTTAATCTACCGTTTTCATTCCGCAGAGGAAGGTTTTCCTTTATTCTTAAGTGTAACCTCCATAAATACCATCCACTCACCACCATCCCTTGGACGTACTATCTCGTTATCTCGCACGCGCCTCCCTCTTCTCATCAGTTCACGTTAAACGACCAAGCCCTGCAGTTCTTCCCTCCAGTGGCTCATCACGGACCCTTAACTTTAACATCGCTGCATCCGGTACCCGCTATCGCTCCTTAGAATTTCTCAGATAATGTCATATGTCCTACCAGCCCTTTCCATTTCTGTTTACACATTTCGTCACACACAGACACACTGATACGGATCCTCACACAGACGCATGTGCAGAAAGTACTGTACATGCGAGCAGTTCATAGGAGTACATAGGAAGTACAGGTAACAAGAGGCCTGTTGACCCATGACGAGGTTATGTGTTGGAGAGAAGTCTAACTCTACTGAGATCTAACCAACGTGTAAGAGTAAAGGAATGAATGGCAAAGAAATTAATCTTCACGAATTCAGCATCCTAACATAAAAAGACATGCAGACATATTTTGACAATCAGAGGCATATCAACGCAGGTTTGCCAATATAAGAGAGAGAGAGAGAGAGAGTCTTAGGATTTTGCCCGCAGCGTCTCAGTGTATCTCTGCGTTGTCTGAAAAATATATACAGTATATACCAGTAATCCTTTGGCAGTCGGAGGCATATCATCACAGCGTCACCAAACTTACTAACCGACAAGTCATATATCCTTAAATGCCGCTCACAAAGTTTGGATACAATTTGCCCACTTGATTTTGAGTTATTTGAGAGGAGCCTGTGGAGTCACTTGGAGAGACAGGCTGACAAATGAGGAAGTGAAGGAGCATTGTGCTGTGGATGTGGATGTGATAGGAAGCGTTAGGAGAAACACACTGAGGTGGTTTGGCCATGTGGAGAGGATGGAGAGCGAGAGACTGACGAGGAGAATGTATGTGAGTGAGGCGGAGGGGGGGAGAGGGAGGGGGAGGCCAAGGATGAGATGGAGGGATGGAGTGGAGAGGTATATGAGAGAGGGGGGTGTGAGTTGAGAGCAGGGCATTGAAATGGCGGGGGACAGGGCGACATGGAGGCGATTTGTTTGTGGCCACTCCTTACGGGATTAAGACGTCTGGCAATAGATAGATATAGATTTTGAGATATTTTGTCAACGCACACACACACACACACACACACACACACACACACACACACACACACACACACACACACACACAGACGCAGGCGATTACATTATCACTTCGCTAGGCAGGCGATAGCAGTGAGGCTTGAAAGATTGGTGATTGGGGGTGTGTGCAATTTTTGGTAGTTCCAGGAATTCTGGCGACAGTGCTTTTGAACTGGCGTTCCTTATTCCTGGTTCCAGATTTTAACCGTTCCATTTTGTTATAGTGAAAGTAAGGTTAGGATCTCCTCTCTCTCTCTCTCTCTCTCTCTCTCTCTCTCTCTCTCTCTCTCTCTCTCTCTCTCTCTCTCTCACACACACACACACACACACACACACAGATTAGTAATATTAATATTGCATCAAAGATTTGGTTCTCAAAGATGTATTGTGGGAGAAAGAACTGTATAAAGGAAGGAAGGCAAAAGGCAAGAAAGATGCAATCAAGAAGGGGAGGGAAGGGATCGCTAGAAAGATAAAAGGAAAGGAGAGAAAGGAAAGTGAAAAGGAGGAAAGAAGAAAGGAACGTAAAGTGAAGAAGAAGACAGGAAGAGAGGAAGGTAGGAGGATGTCAGCGAGGTAGGAAGGTCTGTGGTTTATGCAGATAAGGGAAATTTCAGGCAAGAGGGAATATAGACAAAAGTGAAATGAATGCATAAAGGAAGTTTATGGGATTCAAGAGGGTAATTGAAACCATAAAAGGATGGAAGGAAGCACTACCAAAATTCCTGATAAAAATGAAATATGCTCTTGAGTTTTAAAGAAACCTTTGGGTCGGCTTTTCAACGTACTACCAAATTGTGGCACAGTGCTTCATAACTGAATGAATGTAGATTCACGAAAACATCAGTACTAAAGTGTAATAGTAATTTACGATTATGTAATTGTTACTCCACTAACTCAGCTCCTGTACATTTCAATTTACTTGCAATTATTATCAAAGCTAAATCGTTTGACATACACACTGCCCATACACAAGCTGTCGAAAAGTGAAGCATGGAATTCTTACCACTGGCCTCTAAAAAAAAGAATTTTCTATAAAACCTGAGTTGATGAAAAAGATGCTGTCTCCTGTATTAGGCTGTCATTTTGGCACCAGGTTAATGTGAATGTGAACCTGATAGAATGCAGGCTGAAACTGTCCTGTCCTTGGAAATCACCATCCTAATTTATGAAGAGGGAAAGGAAGTTGAGGGACGTTCTTATTTTCGTTGTCCAGCTTTATCAGTGCCTACGAATACTGACCTCTCTTCCCATCGCCAACCATCTATGTTAAAAAGAAAAAGAAAAAAAGCATACAGGTCTTAGGCGCCAGGTTTTTTATGCACTCATTTCAAGTTACTTGACCAAAGAAAGGAAAATATCACGTAAGGTTGACTCAAAGGGATTCATGTGAAAAAATTACTTAAAGCCAAAGATTTCATTATTCTGTTAATCTTTGCTGGTCACCTGCCACTTTCATCACACAGGAAAATTTTACAGAAGCAGGTTTAATATTGTGATGCCTAATTAGTAGATATGGGAAAGAGCAAGGGATTGTTGGACGAAATAAACCCCAGTGAATCTGATAACTTTCTCTTATTGTATTTTTGCTGCCACCAGACGAAATAAGTTGTTTGTGAGAGACATGATAATGAAGGGGTTAATGGGCGCTGTATCTGATGCCCCCAATTCGGAAAATATCTCCAGAATTGAATAAAATTGTCTTTAGCTAGCGAGAATAATGAATAATACTTTTCGGATTGAAGAAATTAAACATATTATTGTGACGGGGCTGCATCGTCCAGAAATATAGTGTTTGGTAATAATAATGGCGCTCATATATCTGTCCCTGACTCGACGTTGTAATACACCATTAATAATTATTGCTAATCACAATGACCCCTCCCCCTCCCCCCCTCTCTAACAGTTAACGCTATTCGTCTTTAACGCTATGTTGATATTGGGGAAATTACTACGAACCCATTCTCTTTAACATGTTGAGAGAGAGAGAGAGAGAGAGAGAGAGAGAGAGAGACATAAGGAGACATGTGATTTGACACTATTTAGGCTTAGTTTTTGACATACGAAAGTAAGAAAAGAAATCATAATGGCAGCAGCAATCGTAAATTACTTAAAAGCGCATGTAGCATTACCTGGGAGAGACTTGAAGAAATGAATTGATGTATTGGCAGAGTGATGTGGTAATGGTGTAAATAAAAAGGCAATTCTTATGGTGGTTTGGCAAATACTGTGGAACTCACGAAGGTTGGAGAATGAACTAACGAATTCACAGAATTAAAGGAGAGGAAGATAGTTCAATATGATAGAGAAATACCCTTTGCACATAATAAGAATATAGTAGCAGCTACTTTGTATGAAAAATTATTATATCCGAGATGAACACGTAGAATGACCATGAGAAGTAAGAAACAAAACCCCCACCAAGAGATACATCTTCCAGTTACCACAACTAAGCTTTGATATACCTGGCAAGTACGCAGTGACAGACGTGGCTAAGTTATGAACGATCACCCTCTTACTAAAGACTCGCCTCACTCGTTGTTACCTGAAAACGTAGTAAAAAATAGAAATACAATTTTTCCAGAGTATCCCCCTCACAAAGAAATGTTGAGTGTCAGAATAATCGTGTGACCCAGGCTTTAAAATGTGGAGTTGGTGAAAGAAAAAGAGAGAAGTCTGTTAAATACACAGTAAGTCAAAACGTTGTATGCCATCACAAAATAACACTACAGAATATAAAGCTGCAAGCTTTATGGTTAGGGGAATGACATGGGTCTGCTGTAGGTCTGTGTGGTTTAAGTCCTTTAGTGGCCATTGGTAGAATTTTCTGTATAAAGCATAAGGATGAACACCGTTACATTGGCAGTTCAAAAACAGTTCCTGACAATCATATAACCGAAACAGATCCAATAAACAAGGACTATTTTATCAGACTCCGGCAAATATTAATACAAACTGTCATAACCGTAGAGTGTGTACTATGTCTTCCTGGGTTAAAAGACGCCATTTGCTTGTCATTCATTTTGTCGTATGAAGGCAGCTGCACATCGGGAGTGGATGGTGGGCTACTTTCATCTACCACAACTACACCTACATACGGTATTTTCTGGTTACCCAGAATCCATTTATTTTTCTTCTGTGTGTGCTGTCCTCTCTCTCTCTCTCTCTCTCTCTCTCTCTCTCCAGCACACGGAGGGGCAGTCAAATACAGAGTGCGACCCTCATTCACTCACATGGTTACTGCACTGTTTTGAAAGATGAGGTCCAGGCCTTAAGGGGGGGTGTTGAGAGGTGTTGATTACACATACATACATAGATACACACAAAAAATAAACAGGGAAGACGGATGGTCGACCCCGTACCTGCCTCGTGCTGGAGTAGCCGTAATTATGACACACAGGAGCAGGGCAACACATTACATTCATACACACATACTTACATACACACACGAAAAATACACAACAGAATATTTGTCAACTGTGTATCTGCAACTTGTCGAAATAGCATTATATATGACACACAGGGGCAGGCCAGGGCACCGGGCGGGGAGCTGTACTGAGACGGTCTGTGAACTAGAAAGGTACAACTGAAATGCTTCCCTTTAGAATACTGCAAAGGTGGGTGCGGCTGTTAAATGTGTTCTTTGTCTTGTTTAAATTCCTCCAGTCATCCTCCTTTATTTCCTCTCCGTCCTTCTTCCCAGATTTCCTTGTTCCGTCTCAAATTTCTTCTTACCGATTCGTTTCGTGTCTCCTCTTCTTATATTCCCATCCCTCCACCTTCTCCTCTTCCTTGGGCTCTATCCCGGTCCATATTATATTCCCATCCCTCCATCCCTTCCTCTTCCTTGGGCTCTATCCCCGTCCATTCACCTCGTTGTTCCCTCAGGCAGCTCTCTGATACTGCACCTTCAGTCAACAAAAGGCGCGAAAGAATGCCTCTCTCTCTCTCTCTCTCTCTCTCTCTCTCTCTCTCTCTCTCTCTCTCTCTCGAACACCTCAGGGAAGAAACAACGAGTATACGATGAACGTTTAGTTGAGATCATATAGACAGACAGACATAAGGATTGATGGCAGTACTTCTAAGGATGATAGAGAGATAAGAGAGACAGACAGACGGATTGATGGTATTACTTCCAGGGATGATGGAAAGTTGGTGATGTGGAGAGCTGGGGTTCCTATTTAATGAACCACCTGAACCAAACACCTGACCTTCTTCCTTTGCTGACCTTTTCAGTGGTTCAGTACCATTCGGAGTACTTCAGCAAATTCTCGTAAACACTTTCGTCTATCTACACTAAAGTAGGTTACAGGCATAATACACAGCGCATTTCTACGTGATAATAATCCCTGAACCATTCTCGATGTTGGTGGAGATCGAGTGGCATAAATATCACCAGATCCTCCCCCCTCCCTTTAGGTGACAACCGAGATGATGTAATTTTACTTTTAACACTGATAGATTAGTGAGTCGACCGATGATAGTTTAGTGGGCCGAATTTAACACACGGTTGATTCTGGCACTACTGTGGAGTTCAACAAGATCAAGCCCCATACCCATGCAATGATATGGCTGATAATCGCATAAAAACGTACTGTCTGATTGCATTCCTGTGTAATTAATGTTCGTCCATACTAAGCCAAGGAGATTTTCTGAACTCTCCTCTCTTTTTAGGTAGAACAAACTCTAGTCCCTTACCCATCCTGAAGTAGTACCTAATCATTCTGAAGTAATATCTGAAGGGTAGAGGCCTCATGGGGATAGAAATGGTAGCCGCTTTGATACAGTACATCATCCGCACTTTTATTTCCTTGCAGTCTCACGTAGGTTAGCAACAACAAAATTATACCCTCCAACCATGATTAAGGAAGAACAGCCTTTACATATCTCCCAAATCATGGAGTGGTGTGAATTAAATTTTGAGGGACAAACAAGGCAGCCACTTAGTCACTAAAACAGCAAAAGTAATATTTTTGTGATTAGAAAGGAGTGCCACAGCCTTTAGAACTGCTGACTGCCCAATAATAAAAACAAATGCTAGGATGGTAAACTGTTGCCGCGACTAAAATGATGGAAGATGTCTCCAAATATGACACCAGCGTGATACTTAGGGCCATCAGTAAAAACCAAGACGGACCTAGTATGCAGGACAGCATGAGCTAGAATATGGGTGCGGATCACCACATTCAGTGTCACAGTCTTGGAGATTGGCAGACAAGTGTAGGGGCAAGGAATATAGACGTATGACTGACAAAGCAACCGACAGCTTTTCCATAAATGTCGTAAGTTACTCCTTGGAAATTTGATAAAAGGCTATCAATGGTAGCATGCCTGCATCTGTCCCTAAGATCAGTAGAAATACTATCTTCCCTTACTTAACCCCTTCTGCCACCCTCCCCCCCTTGTGTACATTATAGATTAGGTTTGTGACAAATAGTCATGTCTCTGGAAGGCAGAACCAGATGAATTCAAAGGAACACGGAAAGACACACAACTCGAACCTGAAACGACTTATGAAAATATTTTAAGTCAGTCATTAAAAGACATACACTGGGGCCAACTAACTTCTGGAAAGAAGTATGTACTAAAAGATACCAGCAGACGAGGCAGCCACAACCTCATTAATGACCAAAGACAAAATTTAATGTTCACGACACCCACAGACATCTAAGACCATTTCCGATCCTCTGGAAAAATACTTAACTTCGAAGAGGGCAACGAAGAGACTGAGGACACGCCCCATGATACCACCAGTTTAACAGAGTACTTGGGGACAGCTCCTCGATCAGAAAAAATCACGAATGACGGGTTTAGGTCCTCTCACAGGACTGCTGTAGGTAGGAGAAATGATCATTATGAAAAATTACTGTCAGGCTGTATTACAAACAAGACAGTACATACTTTGAGGCTTAATAGAACTGAAAAGTGAAGGGGTACAGGAAAGCATAATCTCCTCAACTCACTACAGTATATTCTTCACACATTAAACCTCCACACCACACAGAGGGTGTTGACGACAGCCAAAGCAGACCGAAATAAACGATAAACAAATTATAATGCTGCTGGACAGTGTCGTAGCTACGGGGAACTACCAGCCCCCCCCCCGCTCCCCCATTAGACCTTATATTTGAAAATGCATTAGCTACACAAACTTTTATACTGATCCGAACGTTATAAAAATCATTTAGTTTGAACTCCTTCAGTGCTATTTAAGAACACGTAGAGCTCTTTTATCTGAAATTGAGGTAACACGCTTTCACGATGGGCACTGTGGACCACCTAAAATAGGGCTTGGCCTCACCTTTCCTCCTCACCCCCCCATTTGTAGAGACCTGGTTACGCCACTGCGGCTGGAATAGATTCGGCTTAGTTCTCCATATTACACATCGCCATGAGGTCCACAGAAAATGTCATAGTAGAAGGAGAACTATGAGAGACCAAAGGGGAAGTTATACCTTTTTGCCCAGTTTCTCAGTTCTTCTGGTCATGGCTCAACGCCACCCGCATAATTTGTTTAAATAATCATTTTCCCCCGACCTTCCTCATGTATTACCGTGGGAAACCGTTATATTACGCTGCTACGTGTCATTTCTATGTCAACGACAGTCCTTTCACACTGTAAACGACAAATTATATTTAATTCATATACTCATTTCTGCATGACCTTCAGCGACGTCGTTGACCGGAGTGTTGGGACATGTACTAAATGGTAAAAGAGGCACTATAAGAACAAAAAAAGTTAGCGTCAGTGGTCGGACAACAGCCACAGCAGGTAAGGAGAAATACTCCAGGGAGGACGCAACAAGGCAAAACAATTCTACGTATACTGCACCGCATCTCCCGCCAAACTAAAAAAAATGAAAATTCCTCTTGTTCTAGTCAACTTTCTTCTTGTGTACCCTCACATTCCCAAACACGGTCTCTAGGTAATAAATATAAGACCTAGATGGAAGAAGGCACTCAGATATGAAAAAAACACTTACCTATACAGCCTAACAGTTACACCAGAGCAATATCTCGGCCTTTGACTCACACCTACATATTCTCGTAAGGAAGGTTTGGGGGCAGTTTGAACACAGAGGACCCATTTGTACAGGATTTTCCCCCGTTGGAATATCCCAGAGAGTGCTATTGGTTTTCCATATCATTATAAGTAATTGATGGATCCATCCCAGTGCCCTCATACAGTAAATATTTTCTTTAAAAATAGGGAAGCATAAAAAGTCATAGATTTTTCACTCATTAACCATCTTATCTATTGACGAACTTGGTGGGTGGAAGCGTTCAAATAATTAAGGTGAATCAGGATGATTTAAACGTCATTTGCGCTGTAAGGATTTGAATTTCATTAAATCAGGCTTTACTGATCTACCAGAAGACCCGCCGACATGTCGTAAAAATACCCCCGCTAATACCAATACACCAGTCCTGTATGAGACAGCCCTAGCATGTATTCAATATGGACGGTGGGTGTTAGCGCCGAAGTGGTGACATGTAGAGGTGTATGGTATGTAGGAGGACTGCTGGGCCTTGATAGCAGGCTGTGAAGCCTATGCCCAGAGTCGGACACACACACACACACACACACACACACACACACACACACACACACACACACACACAAAACATGGTTCACACCACGCCAATCAGTGAAATGCAGAATGAGCAGTTTACATTTAATGCCACCCATTGGACCGCAACTATGACCTTCCTCATACGACCAGAGATAGTATTGGGTTAAGTGGGGGGATAAAGAAGTCCTTCAATACCTGTGGTTTGAAGGAAATTTTCCTTTTCTAAGACAGAAATAGTGTAAAACATATGCATATGATTAAACCACATAAGAACTTTATGGATGTTGGACTTTTGAGGTGCATGTGTTCTGTAACTGGTCTGTGCACTGCACGTTCAGTTTATGCTATAGGGTCCATACTAGAAAGAGCAAAACGTTTTTGAGTGAGAAATCTTGCTAATGTCACTATTTATACCATAAAAGCAGCTGTGCTCTCTCTCTCTCTCTCTCTCTCTCTCTCTCTCTCTCTCTCTCTCTCTCTCTCATAGTGATAAGGATGACGTTGATAATGAATACTGAAGGGATCGGAATGATGTTGAAAATGAATGCTGAACGGTGGCTTATCTCAAATCTGATGTATGCAGATGATGCAATACTGCTTGCAAATAACAGACAAGAGCTTGGTAGACTGGTGCCCAGGTCTGTAGACGTCTGTGATCGTGGAGCCTTCAAGTTAAATGTATATAAAAGTGATGATGGCTGTGAGTGAAGTCGAATCCTAATGTGACTTTACAGTGAATGGAGAACGGCTTGATATTACGAGAGAGCTTAAGTACTTGGTTGCAGTGACAGAAGAGAGAGGTAAATCTGCAGAAAAGTGGAAAGTACTGTGTTACAGGGAAGGTGAGTCTGGCAGCTACGAGAGGTCTGCATGGAGCCGTAGTACCTGATGTATTATGTGTGTGTGAAACTATGGTGTAGCATGAAAATGAAAAGCCAAGAGTACGATCACTGGTAATTATGCTACCGAAGAATGTATGTTGGGTGTAGAGAGTGGATGAGATTGGGAATAATGTGATTCGTGAAAGATGTTGATTTAAAAAGTCTGTAGACACTAGAGTCGGAGAGAGTGCGCTTAGGTGGTATGGTCATGTGGAGAGAATGGGTATGAGCAGAGTTGTAGAAAGGATGCGTCTGAGAGAGTCTGAAGGTGGATGGAGGCGTGGTAGGCCAACAGAAAGTGGATAGACATGATAAATGAGTGTGCGAGAGAGGTATGGAAACTGACGAGGCTAGGGAATTGACAAGGAATCTAGTTGGCTGAATGAATTTTTGTACAGAGGAGTGTATGACAATGGTTTAGCACTCCTTGTTTTACCTGACAGTCGTCGGAATGACTCTTCTCATAGGTAAATATGAGGCTGCGTGTGGACGGGTTTACCTGTCAGATGGAGCCAGGATTTCAGGGTGTTGGATGATAATAGAATGTGAGTGCAGCCCATGTCGTAGACAGTGTTGATGATTAGTTCTCCACTATCGTATTCCTTCCATTTCCAGGCTCTCTATACCACACCTCACTCCACTTGCGGTGGACAAAAGAGGGGAGATGATGATGATGATGATGATAACGATGATGATGGTGGTGATGTTGGTGGTTGTGGTGGTATATACAGTATTTCATATTCCTCTGTCCCTATGACCAGTCACACTCTAGTATGTCCAGGCATCTTGGCAGTTGATAGTTTCCTGACAGTTTCCTCTACGGTCTTTCCCCCTCCCCCACTCTTATTCACCCTCTTAATGTTCATAAAGAAAGACTTTCTTATTAGAGAGTAAATTCAATTAAGACAATGAAGATTTGCTTGAGTTTTCATGTCAGACTGAAAACAAGTTATTTTACACCAAACTAAAAGCCTCTCAGAGTACCATGAATGATAATGATAATGAGCTTGTAAAAAAAAAAAACTCAGTCCTAACAGAAACTCTTTACAAAATTGTACACATACAACACAGGTTCATTAGCCGACATTATGAGTTTCGTCCAGGTTGATGTTGTCTGACGGGGTATTTTGGCCACTTTTGTTTTACCTTGACGGCTCTGTTCGTGAAATGTGGGTGGCAGAGTGCGCAGAGTTTTTCTAACACTCGGGCTTCATTTAGATTTACCAGCACATAAGCCAAGCTCTGGTTACGCCCCCTTAGGATAATCTCTTCCCGCCTGTTTCCCCTTTGGACCTATTTTTCCCCCATGAACTTATTTTCTCTCCTGGACATAATTTCCCCTATAGACACATTTTCTCGCATGGATCTATTTTTTCCCCCTTGGACATAGGTTCCCCATGGATCTGCTTTCCTCCATAGAGCTACTTTTTACTCCATGACCCTCTTTTTCCCATGGACCTGTTTTCCCCCTTGAATCTATTTTACCATATAAACCTTTTCCTCCACAGCCCTGTTTTCTCTCTGGGGGTCTTTTTTCCCTCCGTGGACCAAGTTTCCTTCCAATTACTTATTTTCCTCTCATGGACCTGTTTTTCCCATGGACATTTTTTCTCCCAATTGTGGACATCCCATCATGGACCCATTTTTCTTCCATGTACCTATTTCCCCCATGGAACTTATTATTATTATTTTTTTTTTACCTGTCGGAATTATGTTTTCTCTTAGGCCCAGTTTCCCTAAATGAGATATTCTCCCATAGATTTGAACCACGTCTCTGTTTACTCCATGTAGATCTACAGTATATTCCCCCATCCACCCACATACCCTCAAATCGACCCACATACCTACCCACTCAACCAGGGTAGTGATCCCGTCTCCTCCCTTGTCCTCCAGGAAGCCATTAATTCACCCACCCACCCTCCCACCCTGGAAACCCTCCCACCTGTCCCTCTCTCCCGGCGACCCTGCCTCACACCTGTTCATACTGCTTACTTGCCAACCCATCTACCCACCATGCCCACCCACCTACTACACTCACTTCACCTGTCCACACACCCACCTACCCATCGCACTCTACCCACACACGCACCCATCCTACCCTGCCCACCCGCCAACCCACTCTCCCACTCCACCCAAACCACCTGTCCACTCATCCACCCCATGCATCTGCCCACCAACCTGCCCATCCAACTACCAAGCTCCAGCAGCCCAATGATTTTCAAGCTTACACACACACACACACACACACACACACACACACACACACACACACACACACACACACACACACACACACACACACACACACACACACACACACACACACACACACACACACAGTCAGTGGGATGAAACGATTTATGACAGTCACCGCCAAAGTCATTATAAAGAAAACGAGGTATTTGAGACAAGTTATCTAGAGACAGTTCTTTCCCAGACTCTTCGTCATTTATTATCTTAGCCTCATTATCCGTAAAAGAAGGATTCATAATTAGTTTTGAGTCAGACATGTTTTGTACTCTTTTTATTTTCATTTATTTATTATGTGCCTCTTTTCACCATTATTTTCTCTCCACGTTACTCCTACCTTACTTCCTCATTTCCTCATCCCTCTGTCCTACCGCAGCGTGTTCAAGGCGTGTATGTGTTACCGGCATTGAGTGAAACTAAGGTATTGTATAGAATGCCTAAGTATTCTATGGAATGTCTAGAATTTTGGGGCCAAATATAAAGTAAGCTTATTTCATTCTGACTTTATATACTCTACCTATGGATTTAATTAGAATGCCTAGGTGTTCTATAGAATGTCTAGCATTTTTTGGTAAAGTATAATATGTTAGACAACAGGGGGTTAGGCTGGAATAGTCTAGGTTAAGTTTAAGTTAGGTTAGGTCAGATTAGGTTAGGTTACGTTGCGTTAGGTTAGGTTAGGTTAGGTTAGATTAGGTTAAGTTAGGTCAGGTTAGGTTAAATTAGGTTTGGTTACGTTAGGTTAATTTAGAAGAACGCTAAGTTATCTTAAGCATTTATCTAAATTAACCTAACCTAACCTAACCTTACAGACCTAGCCAAATCTAAACTGACTTAGCCTAGATTATCCTAGCCTAACCTAACCGCAGCCTTAATGAACCTAACGTAAATGAAATGACTGATTTCACATTTTGCCCGTTTGCTGCAGTTTGGTCGTTTCACACGTTGCCTAAAAAACTCGGTAATATACAAAATACCTAGGAAATGTGTACAGACGATTTCATTTATATCTTGCCTTGAAGTTTTAGGCATTCTATACAATGACGGGTTTCCCACTTTGCCGGTAACATATGCAGTAGGAGAGCCAGCTTCGTGCTAGTGGCGAGTGTGGTGCAAGCGTTATACACCAGCACACATAAAACAAGCTGGCGGTGCAAGTAGGTGGTGCAAGAGAAGCGGTGGCCAATTGTTGCAGGCTCGTAAACATGAAGCTTTATGGGCTGTGAAATATGCGCTGCGGCCGCGACAAAGTGCATAGCTGTAGAGGTGAATTTAAGTTAAGAAATAAAAGCCATGTTTGAGAAGTACTGAAGGTTACTCACTGATAAAAATGATGGGAATAGTAATGCATGTAGAAGTAATTAGGGGATTTGATATGATCGTTAATGTTAGGGTTATGTGGAATATTAGGGAAAGCATGGGAAGCAATGGGATCGGTTCAAAAGACAACTGGATAGATAGAAAAGCACACACACACACACACACACACACACACACACACACACACACACACACACACACACACACACACACACACACACACACACACACACACACACACACACACACACACACACACACACACACACACACACACACACACACACACACACACACACACACACACACACACACACAACTAAGCTCCTTTTACGGGTCAGATAAAAGTACCAGATTCTTTCATGCTCCCTTTGGCCGTACATAGAATATCAAGAAGGGCGGCTAGCTTCAGGAGTTCTAGAAATTCTTTTGCAATATAAGATTAAAATGGTCGGCACGAAATTACAGATCATACATCTCATTTGTATATCACTGGGCGGCAAATCTGGTCTTGAAATGTAGGATAGATTTTCATGGTAAACAAATAAAACGCCACCTTGTTCTTCATCTTTCTTTCCATTCTAACTCCCCAACATTCATAAACTCATTTGGGCCAGTTCATGAATCGCATGTCAACAGATTTCCACGGTACTGTTGGTAAGTGTTGGCAATATCAAGTGGATGGAAATCTACCAGACGACCAAAATAATGACTTTGAAAGGAAACATGTTGGTCTGCATCAGAGTTAACAATTCTGGGATCGATGAGGTTAGGTCATGTGAGAAGGATTTGAGATCGGCTTGAGCCACTCTCTACTCTCTAAACGACGGGCATCCTCAGAAAATTGTCTCACTTTGCTACTCCTGTCCCCAGTATCTTTCTCTAATAACAAATCTCAACACGCCAACACCTCACTCCCTTCACCTTCAACCCCTTCCCTCAACATACCCCCGCCTCACAGCCTCCTTTCTCCACCTCCAACACTGTCACTCCTGCCTTCGTAACCCTAATTTTGATTTCATACACCGTCCCAAGTTGGTTTCTGCCCCCACGCACTGAAAAGTTACTAATTAGAGCTTTTAGAGTTGAGAGAGAGAGAGAGAGAGTCAGACGCTGAGTAAATAGTTCCGGAATCATAAAGCTCCTTAGGTTAGTTTTAAAAAATCATGGTGGTGTATACATTATCTCTCTGCTTTCATGATCATATTTATTTTACAATATTTTATACATTTCTTCCGTTGGCTTTTCATAACATTATGGAAAAGTGTTCCTTAAATCTTATTATAATTTCTTCTTAAACCTTAATATCTAGAACAACTTTTAATATGCATTTTTACATCAGTATTAGTACAGTACTTGTTTTTCACGACGAAAAGAGATTTAATCAAGTTATGATAAATTTACCACTGAATTCGGTTACATCTTATAAAACATATTCTTTGCTACTTAATGACGATTTCAGTAAAACTTGGAAAAAGCTTCTAGGATTGAAAATATTAAAGAAGGCTATTTATAACTTTACGTCTTCGGAAGCTCCCTTATGATGGAATTGTGCCTGTGAAAGTAGTAAACGTAAAGTAAGATAAGAATCACGTAATTTTATTCTGGACAAAATTACAACGCCAGGGTAAATACACACATTGAGAGTTACATATTCAGCACACACAGGCACACGCACACAAGAGAAAGCATACACACACGTTTGGCCCAACATATATAGGTGTACACGTAGCTTCTCCTGATGCATGCACCTTACATATTGAGTTGTATATCTGCCTTGCTGTGCTTGTAGACTGTGTGTGTGTGTGTGTGTGTGTGTGTGTGTGTGTGTGTGTGTGTGTGTGTGTGTGTGTGTGTGTGTAGATAGATAGATAGATAGACAGATAGATAAGATCGAATGCTAACACAAATTTGGCAATATTATGCATTATTCTAGTGCTATATAACGTAATTATTAATGACAAACAAGTGAGTAAAGCTTCACAGAACAGCCATAGGAGAACTTATAAGTGATTAGATTACCATACTAATTAGATGTTAAGACTAGAAGTTAATGGAGGGAGGTGACGTCTTTTTCCTTAGAACCGGATTACAGAAGCTTGCAAAAACCACTCCAGAAGCCCCAAACTGGAGTAAATCTGTAGTCCTGCAAATTCCTAGAGTCTCCTGGCAGTGTCTAGATGTTAAAGATGGAGGAACAAAGGACGCCACGCACACGTAACCCCCACCCACGAAATTTACTGAGAAAGTTTCTGGCTCGCATAGTTTTTAGAAAGGTAGCCTGTCACAACCTTTGTATTCCCTCTAGATGTCTAAGGTTTAAATAATATCCTTGAAAAAAAATAGCCAAGTTGTCACACTGGTTCTTGTCTCCAAACCTAGCCAGTAATTTTAATGGTGAGTGACAAGTTGAAGGGCGACTTCATTACAACTAACTGTTTCTTAGCAGCGGAATATTTCCTCTGGGCTGAAATAAACGTTTTGCCAAAGTAACACACTCGGTGGTCAGGTGTCTTATTGTCTTGCAGCAACACCTCTCCAGCACCAATTTTGTTTGAATCATCAGCCAGTTTGAAGGATAAAGTCTGGTGCCTACAGTACAAGTTAGCTAGATAATAGTCTTGACTGCGGAAAACCTTCTCACACCCTTCCTTCCATTCATACTTCATTGCCTCTTTTTGATACTGTATATTAGATGTGCTACAAGAGAAAAGTTGATAATTATTATGCGATTATACGCAATCATGCCCAAGTAGCAATGTAACTCCAATCTAGACTTAAGGTATGTGGAAGATTTTTACAGTTGGGCTCGATATTTTCCCTTGGTGGTGTAACTTCGTCAGTCCAATAATATGAATTAAGTACTCTTCGTCTGCTTGGACTTACACTTGAACATGCGGGTTACCAAAAATTTACAAATGACACTTATTCTCAGAACTACTAACCAATAAAAATCACCAATATAAGTGGTACATCTTTTCAACCCATCAGTAACATTATTATAAAATGTTGTAATGTAGCACAAGCATTTTTCATGACAAAGTGTGTCATTTTACACTAAAAAGTTTGTCAGTTAATTAATTAATCATAACAAAGAACGACAGAGAAACATTTGTTGGCTTTGTAACTGGGACCAACTGGCATCCTCACAGTAAATCAAATTTGATACTGAATTTTCCATTCCCCACTTTTACAGCGCACTCACCTACTCGTTGTAATGGACACGTATCCACTTACATAATTACTTACTGTCCTGTAGTCAATGTAAGATCGATAAAAAACACCTGATTTAGGAACACCAAGCTCTCTAAAAAAATAAATAAATAAATAAATAAATAAAATTACATCAAAATCTTCTGTTGCTTGTAATCATGGTTCTGCTGAAGGATGCCAGGCTTCTGCAGTTACATTCAGTAGGGCGACTGCTGCACGACTGGACACCAGACGGCCGGAAAATGCCAGGTCACGTCCATCAGGCCTGAGTTTTCCCCAAAGTTTTCCTGGTACTTAGAGAATGGCGCAATCAGGTCAGTTATTTTGTTGTATGATTTAGTTTATCAGCCAAGTCATCCCATATCGCCTAAATCTGAGTAACTATTCTCGTCAGCCATTTCCACAGGAAACACATTATATATTAAGCACAGGCGTATACTGACTCATCACTCTCTCTCTCTCTCTCTCTCTCTCTATATATATATATATATATATATATATATATATATATATATATATAGAGAGAGAGAGAGAGAGAGAGAGAGAGAGAGAGAGAGAGAGAGAGAGATGCAACCTCTGTGGTACAGTGGTAAAATGTGCGTTTTCGTACACTGAAGAACAAGGGTTCGCGCCCCGCCAGGGTAATAAACTTCGGGAGCGTTCTTCTGGTCACGTACTGATTGGCGGACATAAGGGGTGCTGTGGTTGAACCAGTGTCGCATAGTATAAAGTATGCTTGCACCCAGTCAGCTTGCGCGGGCCGATTACACTTGGTTCACAGACTACACACACATCCAAAGCCACTCCAACACTACAATTACACTTACAAGCACTTCTCACCCTACATACAATCTCTACCAGACAGCCTAAGCCACTTGGTACAGATACATTGGCTGTATTGTCCTCACTTCGGTCGGGATAGGCTGGTCCTGCAGTGGACACTCAAACGGCTGATGAGATGATGATGTATATATATATATATATATATATATATATATATATATATATATATATATATATATATATATATATATATATATATATATAAACTAATCAAGAATTTTAATGCTGTTAGAGATAGGAACATTAGTTAGTGAAAGTAATTTAGGAATCAGGCAATGTCTGCCTATTAGTAATCTGGATATCTCTGGTTTTCGACATTAAATGATACAGAGTTATTTGCCCCCATTCAGTGATCTTCGATTAGTCTTTTTTTTTTTTTTTTTTTTTTTTTTTTTGAGACTGCTGTGTTGAGCTAGGAATGTATATTGTAGAGTTAGTTTATGGCCAAGAACATCCCTGGATGTAGAGAACAGCGTAGTTAAAATCCGTGGCAAATAGGAGAGGGAAGATATTATGGTACACAACATCCCTCTCCTCAAACTGCTAGAACCTCGTCACGATGTATTGAGCACAGTTCGACTCCTTACCAACGTGATGAGCTCTTTCGATGGCAGGCGTCGTGATAAGCTAGTCATGTATGAGCCGAAAAATTTTATTCTCTTGGTTAAGTGAGTCATAAAGCCTAAGAGCGTCGATACAGTCGATACTCTTCCATAATGACAACTCTGCTATTTTATAACTGATAATATTAAATAATATCGTTTAGCTGCAAGTGAGCCATAAAAGCCTGAGTGTTAATTTGGCTGGGATTGATTTTCAAAATAAGAACATCTGAACATGTGGGAACAGGCTATAGAACAGGACAATACTGAACTTCCATCAGATGGCATTTTCAGTTACTGGAGAGTACTCATTAACTCATGACCACCCTTTTTCTTATAATGACTTTCAAATATTAACAAAATTCAACAATTCATATGATGCATTCCCTTGTGAAAAACTAGAAAAGTATAGACCTGAAATTAATGGAGCTCATAATACATAATTTTATCTGTGTTCAAATATATAGGTTGACTTGGTTTCGTTGCTTCATTTTAGGGTTTGAGTTAAGCTTACGAACTTTTAGGATGATTTGGTTTCGTTGCTTCATTTGTAGGTTT